>NC_081405.1:525568057-526175557 GCF_030272615.1 Cryptomeria japonica
AAAAATTAGGGTGTATTTGATTAACCACTTAATTTTAAAATTTAAATTGAAAATTGTTGAAATTCATATTTGTTTTCAACCTTAAGGTGACCTAAAATCAATAAAATTTCACAAATCTCTAGAATTTAATAGAAATATATAGTCAAAACAGGCTCCCAAAATTTGAGGAGAAAAAGTCGAGACTACGTACCTAGCGACTTGGTCCGACCAACATTTTACCAATTTTTTAGGGAAGCAAGATATTGTGATTTTAATGCAAATTGTAGAAGGATATAGAAATTGCAAATGTCTAGATATAAGAAATAAGACCTTTAAAGTCGAAATAGGACACACTTAGGATGTTTAATAAAATGATTAATTGAAAGAAACAAACAAAAAAAAGGGCACTCTTAAGGTTAAGGGCCAACTTTTATGAGCTTTAGATCTAATTAAATTGATTAAATGCTTAAAGGTAAATTTGAAATTGCACAAGATTAATTAACATTTAAAAGTTAGGGTTTGTATTATAAACCGCTTAATTTTAAAAAGTTAAATTTGGATGTTGTAAAGTGGGAATTTGAATTTTAAAATTGAAGCAAGGATTCAAATTTGAAAATTAATTCAAGTTCGACACAATCCACAATTTTGATTTTAAAATTAAAAACTAGGGTTTTTTAATTTAACTACTTAATTTTTTAAAAACAAAAAATTGAACATGTAAATGAAAACATGAATTTTAAAATTGAAGAGTTCTCAGATCTGAAACAATCAATCCAATTCAAACAAATCACAAGCTCAATTTTGAATCTAAAAATTAGGGTTTTTATGAATTTAACATCTTTTTTTTTTTTAAATGCAAGGAAATTAAACTTGTAATTGAAAATTTGAATTGTAAATTGCATACACTCAAATCTGAAAACAAAAATCAGAATTAAGGGTGTAAGGAGTCAAGTTCAACAAAATGTAAAGGTGAACGCTGGCTATGAAAGTGATGTAACAATTAAGTGCATAAGCTATATTTTTTTAAAAATGATTGCATATATGAATTAGTTAATTGCATATAAATCAAATCTGAAAATTAAAATCAGAAGCAAGCATAAGACATGTCAAGTTCACCAAAATGTAAAAGGGTTAATTAGGTGACTTGGCAATTTGCAACAATGAAGGAGAAATCACCAAATCACCTATTTTCGCTTTGGGGGAGATGATGCCTTTACATTCAAAAGAGGGGGCAAATCCACTAGATTCAGTCACTAATCAGATTATGATTGAATACTAAGTAGATTGATTGAAATGGAATATGTTTGACCCTCATTTGTAAGTTGACTAGCTGAATTAAAACTAAGTGTTGGAAATGAATACAAATATGAGAAAACAATGAGCTACAGATTTGGTATTTCGTCGTGCATCTGGATCTAAGAAGTTTGAGATGATCTGGAGCTTCTCTTTGAAATTTGCCAAAAGTAGCAGGGACCGTGTATCCGGACCAAGACGCCCACCCTCTTGGTCCTCTTAACTTTTCGCACGTCGAAAAGGGTTTCTCTATCTCTACAAATAAAGCTTAATTCTAGAGGTACAACTACACACCTGCTTCATGCACACAGAAGGAAAGGGAAATGTGTTGGGAATAGGGGTTTGTCTTTAGGTCAAACCCCGGTTTTGGAATTACCAAGTGGTTGAAAAATGTAATTGAAATGGCTAAAATTAGAAATCCTCCTCTTTGAGGGGATACTGAATTAATTGAAAATGAAATGCTTATACCTCCTTGTGAAGTTTTGCTTGCCTCCACATGGAATTATGACTTCATAAACTAGAATGATGATCTCCTCTTCAATGCTTGAAGCCTTGACTCTATTGCTGCTCCAAAGCTTGAAGGAAGACTGAAAATGCTCAATTGCTCTTGAATGCTCGATCTCTCGAATGCTTGAAGACTTCTTTTGTGTACATGATAGATCATCAAATGAGAGGAGAAATCCTCTTATATGCTTGCTAGTAGGATGAATTAATTAATTTTCCAACATGAGCCGACCTAGAGGGGTTTTCCCGCTTCAAATTTGAGATGGGGGAGGGACCCAAAAATAGGTCCCCATTAAAGGGGATCAAGGAGCCATGCCCTGGTCCTATCCTAATTTGGGGCAGGATCAAGGTGGTAGTTGGGTGCATCATTGAGTTTAATGAATTTTTTGACATGTGTGAGAATAATCAGGTCTCTGATCATGCTGAGGGACGCAAACACTAAGGCGAAGACCCAAATGCGATAGGTAATTGCAAGGGTTGCAATTTTAGGACGCTACAATATGGTTTCAAGTTTGATGGTGTTTACTCTACGTTGGTCGACCTTGGGTGTTTACACTTCACATTTCTCTGTGATGATTATGGATCGTTGTATAACATGTTTGATATTTATTTTAGTCTCAATTAAGATGTGTTGTGGTCCACTTTACATTCTTTTCCACCACGAGAACTTTTAGTACTGACCTAATTTAAGTTGTGTTTAGTTAAGATGCTTAGTTGACCTTGGGATATTATGCAAATGTGAGGATGATATGAATAAAGGATAATTTGATTAGAATGATAAGGGGGTGTACGAATGAATGTGTATGGTGAAAGAAGGTTAAATGCGATGAAGATATGTAAAGCAGGATCTATCTCCCTAATTATTTGATAAGTGTTGTTTTAGTTGGTGAGAAGTGTTGATCAATGTGAACTTTCATGTGTTAGCTACCAAAAGCAGTGAGCTGAAGATATCTACAAATCTTATAGTTGAAGAGGTGCATCAGTGGTGGATTCTCTCTCTTATTCTTCTTCATTTCGGCAGTGAGCCCTCTGGAGGGCTCACTCCCCATTAAATATTCATAACATCTTTAACCATTATCATTAACCCTTCCTAATAGAGAAACCACATAGATATTTTACACACTACACAACTCCCATTGCAATTATCAAATATGC
Source organism: Cryptomeria japonica (assembly GCF_030272615.1). Lineage (NCBI taxonomy): Eukaryota > Viridiplantae > Streptophyta > Pinopsida > Cupressales > Cupressaceae > Cryptomeria > Cryptomeria japonica. Next base: position 525,570,989 of record NC_081405.1, read on the forward strand.
ATCAATTACACCAACAAGAACCTTAATCTTTAATTTACAAGAACAACAATCATCTAGAATAAAAATAAAGTCTTACAAGAATACCTTCACCTATCTACAACATCTAATATGATGATAAGTCATAATCTCAAGCTACAATATCAATATACCATTACATATCATATTTTATACATGAGGATCATCACTACTCTACCATTTCTATTATTACAACAATGAGTCATAGTTAAAGATTATAATTACAATTATCCAAGGTACATGATTACAATGATGTATCTAACCACAAGGATTGCATAATTGTCCACTCCAAGAATCCAAGCTCAAGTTGAAGAGATAAGGAATCCACTCCACACACACGAACATCTGACAAAGAGAAAATCCCAATGGAAGGAGACATCAAACCACCTAACCATGTGGAACTAATATGGTCCACCCCCCATGCTTTGAAGAATGACATGAGGTCTCACATGTTAGATATTGCTAAGAAGTTTGCTGGAATGATGTGTTGTCATTGATGTCAACATACTCTTTTGGGTATTCTAATGTTGCAGTCATATTAAATGAGTTGGTTTGGCCAATGTGTTGCAGATGAGTTGTTGTAGTTTAATGGGTTTTGAGATAATTATCTCTAGTTGATTCAGCTAAAGTTTTAGAGGTCCACATGATGATTTTACAGAGTTATGGGGTTTGGTATTGCGGTTGGTTGTTTAGTTGCTCATGTTGTTCAGTGTTCTGGTTTCTTCTCCAGAATTGCAATATCTTGGTTTGAGGATTTGGAAAAGTGTTTAGGACATTCATATGTGTCCTCAATTCAGATGGTTTGTGATTTGGATGTCCGCAAGTGAATCTTTCATTTTAACAGTTAGTTCAGTGTGTGTTCTCGAGGCTTTGTATATTGATGATGGAGATTCTAATAAGTGGTGGTGTTGTGGTTGTTTCTATGATAATTAATGATGCTTGTGCATGTTTCTAGATTGTTTTCTATCCATATTTATGGTCTGCATTGATCATTGTGTGTATTATTGATTATTTTCTTGATCTAGTGGTGTTATTCATGTTATGTGACATTCATGATGATTGTAGCGTGTTGCAGATGTTTGAGGCATAATTCTTTGAGGTGCTTCATGTTCAAGGTTGTTTTTCCGACATGTGGGTAGCATGTGGACAACTCTTTTTAGTCCGCATATGCATTTGAGTTCGATTTGAGATGACTCGGTATACACGTTTCAATATTTGGATAATATTCTTGAGGCCGACATGTAGAAGACCTAATTTAATATTGTGGATATATAAGAGAGATTGATATTGTCATTTTTGGTATCAGTGCATGTGTGGTGAGAGTTGGTAATCAAGTGTGCGCAGTTTACAGTGTGCAAGAGGAAGATTGGTGTTCTAGATTGCAATAGAACAACATATCAAAGCAAAATGTGCAGTTTGATATATGAATTTAACCAAAACTATTTCTAAGCATTTGTAGATGTTATGTATTAGTTCAAACTCTTCGTATATCTATTGTAGTATGTTTGTAAGGTAGTGAGCCTTCTGAGTTGCAGCCCTTTTGTAATTTGAGCAGTGAGCTTTAGGCAGTGTGTTTGAATGCACTGTGGTTTTTCCCTTAACCAGGTTTCCACGTAAAAATCTTGGTGTTGTGGTGTTGTGAGTATATTCAGTAGGAATATTTGGATTTGGAGCTTAAAATGAACCTTTCATATTAGATGTGTTCTATGCTTAGATTCTATGGGTAAATGATATTGTGGGCAATGGATATTGTAGATGGAAATATATTTTATGCTTGAATGATGGTTTAGTAAAATGGTTATTTGCCTATGATCTAGTTGTATTGAATATTAAGTTGATGTAGAAAGAAGTTGTTAGGCTTTATGATGTTGTTATAATGTTATGTTAAGTAATGGCATTGAGATACCTTAGGGAATGTTATCTATGTGATGTGTGTTTATTTCTGCTTGCGTAATTATGTTCTTATGATCATATTTAATTGGATGTATTTTTTTATCTTGAGCTTTCATGTATTGTATTAGATCATTTAAAAAAAATAAAATTAAATTATCTTTATTTCTTGTTTAGTTGGTTAGTTTCTCTAGGATATTTTGGTGGGCATTATAGAATAATCATTTCGATTTTGGAGATTTTATTTTCAGCATGTAATGGTGATTTTGAATTAACTTCATCAAAAGAAACACATTCTTGTTGTGAAATCTCATTTATTGATTTTTTTTTAATTAAAAATTTCTTACCTTCAACCTTTAACTTTGATTCTTGATCTTTTTGTCGATGCATTTCCTTTAATTCGTTATCTTGTATCTCCTTATTTTGATTCTTCTCGTATATTTCTTTATCCTTTCTCAACTGCTCTTCTTCCTCTAGCCCTCACAAAGTACTTGTCAAAAGATACTACCTTTTTGAAAGCTTCAAGCTTACCTCGATACTCTTCAAAGATTCAGATAATATCTTCATTTTGGGGCATTTTTCTTCCCATCCATTTTAAATACTTTTTAAATTTTAAAATTCCTTAATAATTAGGTATTCTACATGCCAATTAGAAATTTATCTTACATTGTCTACTATCTCATTCTCCTAGATAGTAATTTGAAGAAACCCACGATTCACATCAATCATCCAATACCTATCAAGCTAGAAAGATCCTTCTCTAGTGCCACTATAATTTCCTCAACCCAAAATTTACCATTACTCTGTGATTTGGAAAGTAGATTCACAACTATTATACCAAATTTCATTGAAAATACCCAAATTCATTAGGTACTCTTGCACAAAAAGGTCTAATTTAAAATGGAACTTTATAAAACATCACTGAAAATTATTTTTATGATATAACATCATATAATCATGTCTTAAATTGATCTATTATAATAACAACATAAATATCTCCAAACTCCAATTTTTAAGCAAAACCCACAAAAACTATTACAACCGAATACCACCAATATCATTGTAAACACCACCAACTGGTATTGCTTGATTCCCAAATAAAAAATACATAGAATATGATCTGATATAATATTAATAACAACAACAAACCCCTACAACATGTATTTGGAATCATCACAACAATGCCAATGAAGCCCTACACACAAACAAAACTGTTGAAATTACTGAAATCTTGAAGCTCCAATGCAACCTATATATGGATGAAGTTGATGTATGTGAACAATGGAACTTCATCCAGTATCCACCTAAATATTATGGGTTTTTGTCCAAAACCCTCCAATCTCCAATGGGTTTTTGTCCATTGAAGAATATTGCAGAACATGTAGTTCATACAATGAATATGTAGAAATGGCATAAAGATGAATTCCCCAAAATATGCTTTGTATTTATCTTGTCCTTGGTCAATATGGTGGGAAAACCATTAATTAGAAATATTTCAAATTCATGCTCCACTCTTGCTTACCAAATTTTCTCTTGGTGGGAAAATCATTAATGATAATTATTCTTAATTTTTCACTTCACTCTTGGTGGGAAAGTCGTTAATTAGAAATCTATCAAACTCCCCATTATGGCTCACTATCGAAGGGCTCACTCCCCATTAGATAATCATAACATCTTTAACCATTATCCTTAACCTTTCCTAATAGAGAAACCACATAGATCTTTTACACACTACACAACTCCCATTACAATTATCATAGTATCAATTCCACCAACAAGAACCTTAATCTTTAATTTACAAAAACAACAATCATATAGAGTACAAATCAAGTCTTACAAGAATACCTTCACCTATTTGCAACACCTAATATGATGATAAGTCATACTCTCAAGCTACAATATCAATATCCCATTATATATCATATTTTATACACGAGGATCATCACTACTCTACTATTTCTATTATTACAACAATGAGTCATAGTTAAAGATTACAATTACAATTATCCAAATTACATGATTACAATGATGTATCTAACCGCAAGGATTACATAATTATCCACTCCAAGAATCTAGGTTCAAGTTGAAGAGATAAGGAATCCACTCCATGCGTATGAACATCCGATAAAGAGAAAATCCCAATGGAAGGAGGCATCAAACCACCCGACCATGTGGAACCAACAAGGTCCACTCCCCATGCTTTGAAGAATGACACGATGTACCAAATGTTGGATATTGCTGAGAAGTTTTTTGGAATGATGTGTTGTCATTGATGTCAACATATTCTTCTATGTATTCCAGTGTTGCAATCAGATTAAATAAGTTGGTTTGGCCAGTGTGTTGCAAATGAGTTGTTGCGGTTTAACGGATTTTTAGATAAGTATCTCTAGTTGATCTAGGTAAAGTTGCAGAGGTCCAGATGCTGATTTTATGGAGTGATGAGGTCTGGTATTACGGTAGGTAGTTCAAGTGTTCATGTTGTTCAGTGTTATGGTTTATGCTCTGCATTGCTCTAGAATTGCAATATCTTGGTTTGTGGATTTGGCAGAGTGTTTGGGATATTCATATGTGTCCTCAATTCAGATGGTTCATGATATGGAGGTCCGCAAGTGAATCTTTCAATTTGATAGTCAGTTCAGTGTGTGTTCTTGAGGTTCAGTATATTGATGATGGAGATTCTAGTAAGTGGTGGTGTTACAGTTCTTTTTGTGGTAATTCATGATGCTTGTGGATGTTTCTAGATTGTGCTCTATCTGTATTGATGGTCTGCATTGTTCGTTGTGTGCATTATTGATCATTTTCTTGATCTGGTGGTGCTCTTCATGTTATACAACACTCATGATGATTGTAGCATGTTGCGGATGTTCGAGGCATAATTCTTGGAGGTGCTTCATGTTCAAGGTTATTTTTTTGACATGTGGGTAGCGTTTGGACAATTCTTTTTGGCCCTCATATGCATTTGAGTTCGATTTGAGCTGACTTGGTATACACGTTTTATTATTTGGATAATGTTCTTGAAGCTGACATGTAGAAGACCTAATTTGATGTTGCAGATTTATAAGAGCAATTGATATTGTCATTTTTGGTATCTGTGGATGTGTGGTGAGAGTTGGTAATTAAGGGTGTGCAGTTTCTCATGCGCAAGTGGAAGATTGGTGCTCCAGATTGCAGTAGAACATAATATCAAAGAAGAATGTGTAGTTTGATATATGAGCTTAATGAGAACTATTTCCAGGAGTTTGTAGATGCTATTTATTAGTTAAAACTATTCAAATATCTATTGTACTAGATTTGTAAGGCAGTGAGTCTTTCGGGTTGTAGCCCTTTTGTAATTTGAGCAGTGAGCTCTAGGCAATGTGCCTAAATGCATGTGCATTCCCCATTGTAATATTTTAATACTTTTAATAGAGTATATTAATATTGTGGGGTTCAATCCCATCGTGGTTTTTCCCTTAACTAGGTTTCCATATAAAAATATTGGTGTTGTGGTGTTGTGAGTATTTTCTTTGTGTTCATGCATCCTTTATTTTTCTTCATATGTTTTATGTGGTGAAGTGGTATGTTTAATAAAGTTAAAGATTGTGGAACATTGATTCACTCCGTCCTCTCAGTGATCCTTGATTCCAACAATTGGTATCAAAGCCTAGTTCCTCGAAAGGAGTCTAATAGCTTGATGGAGGTTTGGGAAGATAAGTTAATGGAGTTTGATAGTCTGAAACATCAGCTTATTGTTGCACTTGATGATCTTGATAAGTCCAAATCTCAAGTCCATGAATTAAAAGGGAACCTAAAGGATGTTGAGAATTTCATTCAGGTGCTGAAGGATCAATTGAACAAGTCTAAGGAAAAGAGAAAGGAACTTTTTTATTAGCTAAAGCAGAAAGAAAGTCAAAGCATGGATGATGAAGCCTTGAAGGAGAAGACAAAAGAATATCATAAGCTTGTTGCAGATAATGTTTTCCTAAGGCATGAGATGGAATCTATAGTGATTAAGTTGACCAAGGAGATTGAGACTAGAAAGAAGAATGGGGAGAACCTTACTCAATCCTTGAATGATGGATTTGATGAATGTTGTCAACTTAATTATGAGAATGATTAGTTGAAGCTTCAATTACTTCAATCTAAGAACAATGAACAAGAGCTTGAAAGGTAGATTATCATTCTTAGGGATGAACTTGATACTATAAATAAGTACAAGGAGAAGTTAAATATTAGCTCAGCTAAGCTTGATGTGATGCTTGAAAGCCAAAAGGATGCAAATGACAACTAAGGTCTTGGATTTGAGAAAGGTGAAAGCTTCAGATCTGGTCAAAGCAATCCTAAGTCAGAACATCAAAAAAGAAAAGCTAAAAGGTCTTTGTTAAGGCAGCCTAATGCTCATAAGTTCAATGGTAACTATTTTGTTTGCAATAAATTTGGTCATATGACTAGTCAGTGCAAAAATAGAATGAATCAGAATGGTCCATCCTTCTCTAGTCAATGTTTTAAATGCAATAAGTATGGCCATAAGGAAAAAGTATGCAAAAGTATGATGAACAACTTTCAAAATAGGAGAAATGTCAGATGTTATGCATGTGGTAGGTTTGGACATGTTTCTAACCAGTGCAGATCAAGAGGAAATCAAGAAAACTTCATGCCTAGTCAAAGAAGTGTTGTTTGTTATGCTTACAATAAATCCGGTCACATTGCAAAATATTGCAGAAGCAGAAATATGAATAGGAATGGTCCAGTAGACAAGAACAAGAATGTGAAGGCAAATGAGAAGGGAAAAGTGAAAGTTGAAGAGATCAAAGATCAGATGAAGAAGACATCGATAAAGAAGAGCGATAATGATGTAGGGAGTGGGTATGCACCTAATTCTAGTGCTGGAACTTCATCTAGAAATTAGTTTAAGGCCTTTGGCCTAAGGGGAGTCTTCATGTAGATCCTTTTCTCCCCTACTAGATGTTGGTGTCGAAAGATCGACAGATTATCAAAAGTTGTATTATGGTGATGCAAATATTTTTGAAGGATTTTAAGAAGTGTATGAGTAGATTTGAAGATCCACAGGAAGATTCTTGAGAGCAGTCTGTGGATATAGGGTTTCTAGAAGGTTTAGGGCAAAATGTATTTAATGTGTCAGAAATTTAAGTGTGTGAAAGATATAAAGGCACTCTTACCTCTCATTTCTCACTTTTCTTTCTGAAGAGAAGCATATGAGAAATTTATATGAAGATATTTATAATGCATTCAGACTATGAAGGCGATTCGGTGAAGGAATCCTAATCTGGCATGTAAGGTATTTATGTGGAAAGATTACGAGTTTGATATTTTTGAGTAAGATCTATAGCTGCATAGTTAGATTTAGGTCCCAGAAATTGCTAGGAAGGAATGGAAGGAAGTAGAGCATTATGCGCAGGATATTAGATTTCAGCTGAGGCAGTCTGGGAGGCAAGAAAATGAAATATTATAGCTACAAAAGATGTCAAGAAATTCAAGCAAAAAGAAGAGAAAGTTGAGGTAGCTCATGTTGTTGTGGATGGTCCTTCTATTTCGATAGAAGGAAAGTTGGTTAAAGATGGTATTAAGTCAAAGGCAGTGGATGTTGTTGAGGATACATAGATCCTCTGGATCAACCTAGAAATGGATCTCCTATGAAGTTTGAGGCAGATGTAGAATAGATGGTGGAAGCAAAGGAGATTGAATCTATGGCACCTATTTTGAAAGAAATAATCATTAAGGATGTTGATGTTTTTCATTGAGGATAGTGAACTGTTCACTTTTATATATGTGTATTAGAAAAGATCATGCCTACTCACTCATATGTTACACCCTCGGTTCAGCTAAAGCACCTTATCAGTTTGATAAGTGCTCATTTTGAGTCTCTTGTGATGACTTCAAAGGTTCAGGTCAAGAAAGGAGATAGAAGAAAATGGATTCAGTAAATTGATGAGTTTGTTTGCTAGTGATAGAGTTTTGTTAGACACGAGCATTTTTAAGATACACTATCTGAAAGTGGAATTCTCTTCAAAGCATGTTTATAATCTGAGGATATAGAGAATCAGAATTGTAGGAAGAGTGGCTAAGCTCTACGGTCTAAGTTGTCCATAGATGGAGGTTATGCTCAGAAATGTTTGTGATCCAATAGATCTTTTGGCAACAGATCTATTTTGGAATGTCTGAAGTAGTTGGAATAGTGATTTGAGTTCTTTTGCGGATGTATTCAAGTGTGTAAGTTTGTGAAGTCATTTTACTCTAAAATTGCAATATCTTGGTTTTTGGATTTGGTAGAGTGTTTGGGATGTTTATATGTGTCCTCAATTCAAATGGTTCATGATTTGGAGGTCCGCAAGTGAATCTTTTAGTTTGGCGGTCAGTTCAGTGTGTCTTCTTGAGGTTCGATGTATTGATGATGGATATTCTAGTAAGTGATGGTGTTGTGGTTGTTTTTGTGGTAATTCATGATGCTTGTGGATATTTATAGATCGTTTTCTATCTATGTTTATGGTCTGCATTGATCGTTGTGCATATTATTGATAATTTTATTGATTGAGTGGTGTTGTTCATATTATATGACATTCCTAATGATTGTAGCATGTTTTGGATGTTTGAGGCATAATTATTGGAGATTATTCATGTTCAAGGTTTTTTCCAACATGTGGGTAGCGTGTGGACAATTCATTTTGGTCAGCATATGCATTTGAGTTTGATTTGAGCTGACTTGGTATACACATTTCATTATTTGGATAATATTCTTGAAATCGACATGTAGAAGACCTAATATGATGTTGTGGATATATAAGAGCGATTGATATTTTCATTTTTTATATTGGATCTCTAGATTGTAGCAGAACAACATATCAGAGAAGAATGTATTGCAGAATGTGTAGTTTGATATATGATCTTAACCAAAACTATTTATAGGTATTTGTAGATTCTATTTATTAGTTCAAACTCTTCAAATATCTATTGTAGTAGATTTGTAAGGCAGTGAGTATTCTAGGTTGCAGCCCTTTTGTACTTTGAGCAGTGAGCTCTAGGCAATGTGCCTGAATGCATGTGCATTCCCCATTGTAAAATTTATATACTTATATCAAAGTATATTAATATTGTGGGTCTCAATCCCACCGTGGTTTTTCTCTTAACCGGGTTTCCACATAAAACTCTTGGTGTTGTGGTGTTGTGAGTATTTGCTTTGTGTTCATGCATCCTTTTTTTTCCTTCATATGTGATATGTAGTTAGGTGATCATATTAATAAAGTTAAAGATTTTGGAACACTGATTCACCCCCCCCCTTAGTGTTCCTTGATTCCAAGAACACACATCCTCTAAAACCTAGGCTAACACCTAACAACCAAAGGATATAAATATAACTGAAGACTATCCACAAAAGATGAAATCAAAACCACAACACAAGGCTCAACCATAAAGCACAAGACAACAAGATGATAAGACTCCAGAGAATTCCAAAAAAATATAAGCATAAGAAACTAGGACTCATTTAGGGAAGAGTGTCATCGCATGCTATCACCTCAAAAAGGGTTTAGCTTGGTGGTCTCTTGCCCCAACACCCATGATATCCATGTAGAACTATCTCAACCTTTGAGAGAATAAAGAGAGTTTGGTTGCCTCTCCAAGGCCTCCCCAAATCTCATCTTGAGCTTGTACTAGCACTCTATGCCATGAGTGGGGCACCACAAATCAATTCATTATCTTATTAATGTGAAATCCTACTACCCTTCCTGTTGGAATCCAACAACACTGACAGGGGGGGTGAATCAATGTTCTGTCAGTAAGATAAATTTTAACCTTATTAACAAAGTGTTTCAGTAAGTGGTAACCATAAAAGAACATAACAGAAAGTATAAATAATGCGACCACAATAATATACACCATAACTTATAGATTTATATGTGGAAAACCTCAAAGAGGAAAAACCACGGTGGGATTGGTGACCCACAATATCTATCCACTAGCTAAATGAATAAATATTACAATAGGGGCTTGCACATGCAGGAAGACCAACATCCTAGAGCACACTTCTCATCACAAAATGAGCCTCACTAACTACAAGCACCAAATACTGGTTTACATACAAAATTCTGAACTCAGAGAATGCATCTGCTATGTTGGATGAGTTCTGGTTCAAGCACTGACTGTACCGGTTTCCACTATATCATCCTTTACTGGTAACTTTATTTGCATCCCAAACCTTAAACCAATAACCAAGACTGACTACAGAATATTATATTTGCATACAGTCAATCAATATTATTCGCACAATATCTCGTATCATATGTATATGTCTCAATCTCATAATCATCATATCCAAAATATCCTAACCGGACTGACTTAAATACCCTTCCCAAACATAAACATAAATGCCTTATGTCGGATTACAATGATATTACAATTTATTTATATGTCATCCTAAACAAAAATAAATACATTAAACTTCATGATAGATGTCATCGATTGCTACCGTGTAGACCTGTCGGATCAATCTCCTATGTCAGCGTTATGTACCGGTTCCTAGTTTGTCGATTTCCCTAAATGTTGGTTGTCAAATCATGAATACCGGTGAGTACTAGTTAAGTGTCCAACCCAAAATGATATGTCTTTCCATCAATGACAACACAACTAAACCATATGAGTATCAATTGCCAACAATCTCTCGTTTTGGCATTGATGGCAACACTCGTGTGAAAAATGAATCGCTGAAGTGTTGTCTCAGTTCCTCCCAAAAATTGATGACCAAAACTGACCCTACTCCCTCTAATTTGTACACTACTTATGTCCCTTGACATTTTTCACAACAACCCCTCCCCCTTTGGCATCAATGACAAAGGCGGGGCAAAAGAATGAAAGAATTAAATCAAAATGTGTTTACCGGATCTAGATGTACTTGAATATATCTGGGTAAGCACCCTTCAAAAATCCTAAGTAAGTATCCCAACTAGTTTTGAAAGTTCCCAAAATAGTTACAAACCCATTAAGAATGTATGCATGTAGTTCTTCTTTTGTTAGATCTGTCGGTATGGGTTTATTCATCAATTCTAGACTTTCTCGCTTATGAAGTAATAAAGTGTTCAATCGAAGACTTACCAATCCTCTCAATTCCCTTACTCACCAGATTAATCTGTCCATATATTTCCCCAAAGTTGATAACTTAGATTCTGTAACCAAAATTTGACCATCAATGGCACTGGTCAAGGACTGGGTACCATCAAAACTATTAACTAGATGTTCCAACTGGGCCTTTGTCGCTTTTTTTTTCACCTCCAAGTCAGTTGTAAGTTTGTCGATGTTAGTATAAGACCTATATATACAAATGCACTAATTATGAGCCTCATCAATCTTTGTAAGTTTCTTTGTCATCTTGACCTTGTCTGATATGAGCATATTGTCACAAGTGACCTTCCTAGCTACATTATATCTCTCTATCAATTATCGGTTTTATTTTGTTGAAGAGTTTGAAACTCTTTAGCAATATTTTCAGTCAAACTCTTAAGCTTACCAGAGGAGCTAGCTACCGGACTAGAGTATCCTAGAAGTAGCTATTGCAAATTCAAAATGGCTTGCTCAATGACCTTCTTGTCTTCTGATCCTTCCTTCCTCAACTTCTGAGCTGCAACAAACATGAATTCAAAACTACTCAGTTGCTCAATGTTCTTCTGCCCAAAATCAACTTGACCGGATGAGCCAAGTTCCAACAATGAATGACTAATCCCTCCAACTTGCTGACTAGCATCGGTGGCTTCGCCACTTGGTGCAATAACCATCTCAACCTTAGCCTCTTCAGTATGTACATTTGTTTCTGGAGGTTCAACATCCTCAATCTATTTATTATCAGTATCTACATCAATAACTTCTACATTCAGAATGTTCTATTCCAGTGTATCCTGCTTATCATGCACGGCTTCAAAGTTATCTACTAGTTCCTCTACATTATGTATAGGTGATACTGTCGAAGGAATATCCTCTGTTAGTTTTTATCCCAAAACTGGTGAATCCATATCCAATATACCTTTTCCCTTACCATCAACTAATATGTCTTCAATACCAGACTTAGGTGAAAATACCGGTGCAGTAAGGAAATCTAGTATGTCTACAAATAAGTTTACCCATGCCTTGTGGGTCTCCTTAACTATTTCATTTACTCTACCTACCATGAGACTTACATGTCGATGTTTGCTCCGAAAAATTGTTCTATTGGCATATTCAAGACATTGTTGCAACTCCTCATCAGTTATTTCACCACAGATAGTTAATAACTTCTACAACTTTATATTTTTATCCTCTTCAAGTGCAAATAATCTCCTAGCATCTAGCTTATTATAGAAGTCTCCTGGTATTTGATTTTCAATCTCAATTAATACCTTGTTATATATATCTAAATACAACAAAATTGCTTCCTCAATCTCCATTTGATCCTTATCATCCATATGTTCATAATAATGTTGGATATTACTCAAAATTCCATCTTTAGTTATTTGATCTATTAATTCGGCAACTAAGAGAGGAGGAGTGACCTCAATACTCTTACTGGATTTGAGAGCTATATCTAATTATGATTTCTTCTTCTTGTCGGGAGCATAAGTAGATTCTTTAACCGGTTTCCTCTTCTTTGTTGGTTTCCTCTCCTTCAAAATTTTCTTAGAGGCGTTCAGAGGAGTGACCTTCACTTTCTATACCTTTCCTTCCACGAGATTCTTCCTCTATACCTTGATGAATGTCTGGGGAATCTTTGGGGGCACAACATCAATATCAAAACCAGATTCAATAGGGGCAATATATGTTTCCGGTTTCTTCCTCTTCAGTATACTCTTGTCAGTTGATTCTACCAGGGAGTCTGAACTACTGTCAAACATGACCCTTCTACCAATCTAATGATCTGCTTGATTTCAAAGGACATCTTCTCCACAACTTCCCCAACCCTCTTGATTTTTCCTTCCCTTTTCTTCTGACTGAAACCTATCTGAACTTTGGATTCCTTTTGCTTTGTTGTCCCAAAGGTTTTCTCAGTTTCATCAACCGGGGCATCAACCAAAGTCTTGGCATATAAGTCCAAGATCTCATCATCAACTTTATAACCCATCTCAATGATCCAGATCTTTTGTGGTTGCATTTCTTTCATTAACATTTCATCCTTCTTAATCATAAAGCATATTTTGGATAGAGTACTTGTCAATAATATGTTTCGGCACTCTCTCTCTTTTCTTCATAGCCTTCTAAAATGATTTAAAATAACCCCATAGAATGGAGTCTATCTCCTTTTCATGTCCTAAACCTCTTATAGCATTCTTTATTTGCTTTCCTACTGGCATATTAAATGCCCATTGAGTTTTACCAAATCCTAGTAATTCATTCAAAAAGAAAAGCATCAAACAAACAACAAAATTTCCATAAAACACCTTTCTTTTTACCCTTAATCTTCCCTAGGTTTAAAATAAGCTCTTGACACATCCATTGACATAGATCAAACCTATCATTCCCTTTGACCATCTGATGAGCATAGTAAATGCATGAACTGGAAATAGAATTCAATCAGTTTGATTGGGTTACCTTGTAACCGATGATCATGCTTGCAAATTAAAAAACTTTGTCTCTAATAGTGCTTATCCTCATTGACCAGTTGTCAAAAGTTGCACCAGTTAACTTCTCAACCTCATTGTTAGGTATTCTCTTCCTTCTAGGAGTCTGACCAGTTTGGGGCAAGTCGGTGATTGCATGAATAGCCTCCTTGGTGATTTGGTAGGGTCAATCCAACCATATGAATTCCCCGTGGACATGGCTCAATACATACTCAATCATTTCATCTTCAAATTTTGGCATCTCCAAAATGTTTGTGAAACCCTGATCCTTCAGAATTTAAAATTCTAGTTTCATCAATGCCCTTTTATCCAGCAGGTTTTTCATGTACATTGTTTTGATCTTAGGTGAACCTAAATCCTCCAGAGTGCAATGGATATATGCACGAACATCGTCAACATACAAAACTTTGTCTGGAACCCTAGAAAATGCACTGACAGAATCATCAACCTTCGCAATCTGAGGGTATTGCATGAAAATTGGGTGTGGACAATCCTTAATGTCAACAACAATAGGGGTATCCACACCTACCAGAGTGAGAGTAGATCTAGAAGCCATTATAAACAAAAGATAGTCCAGAAACTCATAAAATACCTCACAACCTTCACCGATCAAAGTTCTTGAAAATTTGTACCAAATGCACTAGAATTCACTTGAAAATGCTTTTGATCGCCTTGAATCACCTTGAACTCTCTCTTCTTCGCTCTAAATGTTGTGTGATCATAAATGAACCAACATTTCTCTTTTATTCTTTGAAAACCCTAATTTTCAATTGACGTAAATGCATGTTGGTCTATCGTACCAGATTCAAAATCCATGACCTCAATGCCAGGAAAACTTTAGACTGACTTCTCCAAGATCTGAAACAAGCTTTCAGACCACTACCAAGGGTAATGCAATATCTATCATTAATTTTCCTCCCCCTGAGGCTAATGCCTTAGTTACCAAATGCGTCTTTTATTGGTGCAGGAACATTCTACTCTGTCAGTTGAGTAATTGGGTTGATTGTCTCTATCGGTTGATCTTCAGATTTCCTAACCCATTTCCTCTCATTGCTCCTTCTGGATATCATCAACTTTTTGTTTTCCTTTTTCATCATTTCCTATCAGATTGTTCTTGCTTCTGTAGAATTTAGCAATATGTCCTATTTTGTTGCATGCATAGCAAGTGACATTATTTTTCTGAATTGCCTTACTATATCCTTGATCATTCCTTGACCTACATTGTTTAGCCATATGTCCAAACTTTCCACATGCATGACATCTCACTATCTCTCTACAATCTTCTATCATATGATCATACTTCTTACAATTTGAACACTAACCGGGAACTGCATTATTATACTGATTTTCTCTATTTCTACAATGTCTTGCCATATGTCCAATTTTATTGCAAATAAAACATCTACCATTGAATTTATGTGCATTGGGCTACCTTACCTGTGATTTCTAGTTGACAGGTAGATTCTCCTTTTGACTAGTTGTTTCAACTTAATTTGCGATACCGGAGCTTTCTCCTTGCTCAAATCCAAGACCTCTAGTGTCTCACTTGCGCCTTTGATCCTTTAGTAGTTCATCAAGATTTGCAGAACTGTCCTTGAACTTGTCTTTGTATTCATTTGCAGTATCCAAATCTCCTCTTAGGGTTGTTATCAATCTTTTCAACTCCATCTCATTATTCTAGGATTGCACCAGTTCATTTCTCAACATATCATTCTCATGTGCCAGCCTAATGCATTCCTTAGATCTATCTTTCAGAGATCTACCAAGATTTTCTTCATTCTTTTTCTAGTTTTCAATATCTTTGGACATCCTCATAGTTAGGGCTTGCATTTCATTCTTCATGACAATATTCTCTTGACTCAGCTTCTGACATTGTTCTTTAAGGGCATTCTTCTCTTTATTATCCTGATTTTATAAAAGTTCCTTTCTTCTAGCTTGAGCAGATGACAACCTCTCTTGTAGGATAAGAATGAATTCCTTTGCAGAGTTCAACTCATCTTGTAATTTCAAATTTTTCATCCTTTCAGCATCATAGTCTTCAAGAGCTACTTCAATTTGTTTCTCCAGACTCATCTCCATGGATTATGGATTTAGGATCTTCCTTAAGCTATTAGACTTACTCCAAGGCACTATGCTCTGACGTCAATTGTTGGAATCCAATAACACTAAGAGGGGGGTGGGGGGTGAATCAATGTTTTGCCAGTAAGATAAATTTTAACCTTATTAACAAAGTGTTTCAGTAATCGGTAACCATACAAGAATATAACAAGTATAAATAATGCCACCATAAGAATATACACCATAACACATAGATTTATACATGGAAAACCTCAAAGAGGAAAAACCACGGTGGGATTGATGGCCCACAATATCTATCCACTGGCCAAATGAATAAATATTACAATAGGGGTCCGCACATGCAAGAAGCCCAATAGCCTAGAGCACACTGCTCATCACAAAAGGAGCCTCACTAACTACAAGCACCAAATACTGGTTTACATACAAAATTCTGAACTTAGAGAATGCATTTGCTACGTTGGATGAGTTCCAGTTCAAGCACTAACTGTACCGATTTCCACCGTGTCCTCCTTTACGTGTAACTTGCTCTGCATCCCAAACCTTAAACCAATAACCAAGACCAACTACAGAATATTATATTCGGATACAGTCGATCAATATTGTTCACATAATATCTCGCATCATATGTATATGTCTCAATCTCATATCATCATCATATCCAAAATATCCTAACCGAACTAACTTAAATACCCTTCCCAAACATAAACATAAATGCCTTATGTCGTCTTACAATGATATTACAATTTATTTACATGTTGTCCTAAATAAAAATAAATACATTAAAATTCATGATTGATGACATTGATTGCTACCGTGTAGACCTGTCAGATCAATCTCCTATGTCAGCCTTATGTACCAGTTCCTAGTTTGCCAGTTTCCCTGAATGTCGGTTGTCGAATCATGAATACCAGTCAGTACTAGTTAAGTGTCCAACCCAAAATGATATGTGTTTCCATCAATGACAACACAACTAAACCAGATGAGTGTCAATTGCCAGCACTTCCCATCTAGATTAATTTATTCATGGTTATCACTTGTTTGCACAAAAAACTTTCAATGAGATTTCCTGGTAGTATAGACACCAACACCTATCTCAAGTCATCTCCTAGCGGCCTATCTCTCATAACCCAGACACTCACTTGAAATCCACTATCCCTATCATGCTCCTAAACTTAGGTAATAGCAACATACAAATACAACAAGGCTCTTACAAGATTTCATTAAATATCCATACAAGGATCCATATAAACATGTCTAAATCATAATGTCATAATGTTATAATTCCATAATGCCATAATTCCATAATCTCATATCATATAATTTAAACCAAGAGCCACATAAGAATTACAACAATCATAAAGAAAAGCATACTCATCTTGCTCAAGCCATAAATAATACAAATATCCATCTCTGATCATGTAACTCAATCCTGGACCAACACATGAAACTTAGAAAATCTGAAACCCAGCCTCTACACTGACAAAATTAACACAAACTGCAAAAATGACCATGGAACACAAAATAGTGCAGACTAACGCTTTTACATACTGAAGTAGCGCATTTGCAACAAACTCTAGCACCTTTAATAACTATATTAGTGCATATAAACCATAGTTTAGCATATTTATATAACATAATAGCACATATGAACATAACAGTGGTACATACAACATATAAGATAGTGCATATACATCACAGATTAGCGCATTTGAATAATAGGTTGGCACATGCATTAACCAGTGCAACTCATATAATGCATACTCTAACGCATTTGTTAACTAGAATGGCACATTGGCGACAGAGAATTTAAAAGACTCAAACGCAAAACAAAATAAATCGACTATGTCAGAAAAATAACTTGAAAGCTTAAAATGATCCCAAACACAAAGTGTACAAGGGATAAATCAACCCAGAACATGAATCCAATACAAAATGAAGAGATCAATATCAGATCAAGGTATACATAATGTTGAATCTACACAAAGGTTCATTCTCGGCAAACAAAAAAAAAGAATAAACAACATAGGAAGGAACACATAGACACAATCCCCACTGCTCAACACAATACTTCCATCCAGACTCACTCAAGAAGTAATAATAATTATAATAACACAAGATTACAACACAAAGTCCTTTCATGGGAAATAATAAAATGATTCTTTTTCCAACAACAACTGCAGAGAGAACAACCCACAACATTCCAAAATCAGAAATCTTTATAAACACACAACACAACAATCTTTTAAAGACAATCTTTCCTTGAAATACTACATAGAAAATTTTAGAACCTCCAACCTGGAATTGAAGAAAATGTTTAAAAAGGTTGAAGAAGAGCAAGCATAGTCCATCTAATCCTTCCATGAAATCACAACATCAAAACAAGAATCAAAACCAAGCTCCAATCCTCATTCAATCGTAGAAAATGCATCAACGCCATAACAAAATAATTCCAGTAAAATATTCAACCAAAGAACCCCCCGAAAAACTCAGAACTCCATATTTATAAAAATTAATACAAAACCATACCTCCTCACAACCTAATAAAAAATAATAATAATAAATATAATAAACCTTACCAACCATATCAAAATCGAGGTAAAATGTATTAAAATAATATTAACCTCCAACTCACACTCCCAAAGCTAATAGCAAAAGAGGGTAGATAAGATAAATAATAAAACAATTGGTAAAAGGGATAAATAAACCATTATCCAATAAATTAATTAAATCAAATATCCAAATACTTCATAAATATAAACCCACAAAATAACACTAAATGTATTATTAACCTTTAATAATTAAACACAAATTTTTATTTAAATATTAAGACCAACCATTAATTTAATATAATATTAATAAACTATATAAATTAATTAATTAAATAATTTAATAACCACAACTCTGTAGGGAATCCCAACATAGGGATCACATAAAATACCACACGACACCTAACAAGGCAACTCTAACCAAGACACGGGACTAACAAGGTACCAACTAAGCCTAGAGTATGTGATAGGGTCTCATTTCACCTCCGATCAACTTGTCATTGGGATTAGAGACACGTTTAGACCTATGAAACGAGGTGGATTCGATCTCTAGTACCTACTGTTAGAACCAAAGTTCACTAAGAGGGGGGGGGGGGGTGAATTAGTGATCTACCAGAAATCAAATCCTCAAACTTATTCTTTATCCACCGGTTAGCAATGCATAACAGAAAAGAACATAAACATGCAACAAAGAATACACAAATCCACAACACCGGAATTTTTACGTGGAAACCCAGAAAGGGGAAAACCACGATGGGGCTGGAACCCACACTATTCATATACTATGGCCAGGAGTACATAAATATTACATGGATGGGGAATGCACTTGCATTCAGGCTCACTGCCTAGAGCTCACTGTTGAAATATAGTTGCCCAAAAGACTACAACCTTCAGGGAAGTCTCACTGACTTATAATTTGATTACAATGAGAAAATACAATTAAATGAACTCTCAATTAGCATCTGACTATGCAAGAATGAGTTTCTGTTAAGCACTGAATCTCTGACTGTCTTTGCTCCGTTGAATACTCTGTCTCTGTCTCTGTCAGCTATCGGATTGAATGTGCATGTGAAATTGTGCTCAATCAAACCAAAACCGATCGCCACACCACTAACATCTCCAAAATCAATTGCCAAATTAATCTTATATATCCGGTCTCAACACAAAAGTAATCTCCTTTAAGTCGGCTTCAATAAGTGTAACATGTAGATCCAAGTCGGCTTCAATCTCGAACACATCATAGCACTGGACCAAAAAAGTGTATTCACATGTGTCCTAAAGATCTTCCCATTCACCAAGAACATGAATTCAACCACCCAAATTACCACAATCATCAAAAATTATTTTGGATCAAAACATTACATAAATACCCTATTTTACCAAGTAACTGCCTATCGGTTACCTCCTTCCAGATAAGATGAATCACGACTGTCGGATCAAATCATCAAGAAGAGTTTCCATCAATGACAACCCTAAACAAATAAGCAACTACCGAAAGTCACCTGAAATCACCGGATGAGTGTCAATTGCCAACAATCTCCCATTTTGGCATTGATGGGAACACCTATGAAAAATGGCTAAGTGTTGAAACCTGTACACCAGATGAAAGAATAAAAGAATTCTAAGGCTCCCCCTTAGATCAACAATCCAAAAATATGCATCATCGAACTATACACTCTATACACAATTAGTTTGTACATTTTTCACCTCATCACTCCCTCTTTGACAGCAATGCCAAAGATGGGGTGCTGCCCAAAATTGATATATAAATGACATATATTTTATAAATACTTGAAGAGGTCAGCATAAACAGTCTTAAAAAATCCCAGGTGAGTATCCCACCCACTCTTCAGGTTATCCAAAACTATGATAAATGCATTAAATACAGTAGCATGAATTTCTAATTCTCTCAAAACAGATGATACAGGTCGGGCCATTTCCTTCATACAGTCTACCTTATTACTTATCATAGTATCTAACCGGATGGCAACCAGGTTCCGGAGTTCACCCACTTTCCTCAAAACTTTCTCCTTATCTGCTTGAAGGCTTGAGATTGTTGGCATTTTTGATGATTATGTTGTAATTGTCATTGATGGTCACACACTTGCTATGAGATCACTTTTTGAATGTATGAATTATATTCAACCGGTAATGTTCCAAACCGGTATCATGTGTTAGTCTTTAGACTCTCAGTGTTTTGCAAAAAGTGTTTACCGATCTCAAGTAGTATGAAGACCCCAAGCGGTTTGAGGATCTCAAGCGGAACAAAGGATCAAAGTGGCAGAACACATATTTCCTAGTCTTCATTTTCGACAAATGGGCAACCGGTATTTTGCGTAAACCATTATTTTGTATGAACTAGTAAAACTCTGTGATGAGTTACCAATTGGCATTTTGCGATGAGTTACCATCCACTGATTGTTTTGTGGTGCCGACACTCTGACGGTGCTTTTTGTGTCGTGTTACCAAATATGTCTAGATGCACTGAACCTAGAAAATTGTATTGTAAACCTATTGGACCGACATGAAATCAGATTCCTTTTTAAGGACATCATGTCTAGGGTTTTAGGTGGAAGTAAGGATTTTTGAAAGTAGTTGGTGAGTTTTTGTAAGCGTGATCAGAGAAGAGAAGTTTAGGTCTGTGAGAGAAGGCAGAGTGTGAATGTGTTGAAGACTAAAGTAATGCTGGAATGCATTAAGAACGATCTATCAAGGATCTAGCCAAGCAATCTGTGCAATTTTCTAGATCACTCACTTGTTGATTACTCACATCTTTGACAAGTTAGAAACCCTTAACCAGGTAGGCCCAGAAAAGCCTTTGTAAATCCTCTAACAAGGTGGTTCACATCTATGGATTTAAAATCCTCTAGCAAGGTAGTCTTTAATCGGACATATCTCCTAATAGAGATTGAGATTCCTAACAGGATCTGTTCTGGTAACGAACATTGTATGACCTTAACCGGTCTGACCTTAACTGGTATGGTTTCTATTCTGTAGATAGTTACTTGTGAGTTTCATCTCACCGTGGTTTTTCCCATTTGGGTTTCCACGTCAAATATATTGTGTTATGGTGTTACTGCTTCTGTGGGTGAATGCCTTATTTGCTATTTGGTTTGCATGTGTGTCAACCGGTTTGTTTGTTAAACTGCTTTATCGGTTTACTGCTAGACTATTAAAGTGTTTAAGTTTAGTATTTTTTTGTATACTAATTCACCCCCCCCCCTCTTAGTATTCATCAGAGATCTAATTATTTAAGGCTATAATATGTCCTTTAATATTTCTTTTTAATGTTACATTGGGGTCAAAAGATTGATAAATACTATCAAGCTTGCCCTAGCTGACTCCTATTTGACTATCAATATCAATAGTGAACTTAGGCAAAATAAGACAAGATTTATACAATCTATCGGTTTCTAAAAATGTGTCAGAAATAGTCTGCAATCTCTTATTCAGTGTTGCCTTGTCATCTTCAATCATTTTCAAGAAAGTTTGTTCTCTAACATCCTTAAACTTGCCCAAAACTTTCTGAGTAGTTGTCTTCTCCAAAGAATCAAAATCAGTATTTACACTATTAATCAACTATAATAATTTCTTAAAGGGGTTGTTATTCGAATCTAATTGTACATTGGAAGCCACCTTCTGCAAAACATCTATAGACATCAAAATTAGCTTTTTGTCTTCATTCTTTGATTTCACCAGATCTTGACTGGCTTGTCCCTGAAGAGAAGCAACTATCATCCTTTATGCCAAAGACATCTGATTGAAGGGTTTATCAAAACTGATATTGAATTGTAGAAAACTCCCTTGGCTTTGAATTTTGGTTGTGTCAATTGCCACAAATATCAGAGTTTAGCAGGCTCAACTTCGACAGTATCCAAAACTTGTTGCTCCACAACATCTTGAGTATCCTCCTCCTTATTTACATCATCCACCGGAGGATTTTATGACTAAGATGGCTTAAGTGCATCTTTGTATAGAGGATCATTCTGAATAATTTTTCTCCATATTTCTCCTGTCTCTTTCCTCACCTCCTCTACATTCTCAATCATACATTCTCAATCATTAATCTGTTGATCCAATTTTTTCTTCTAAATTCCTTTTTATTTGCTTCTTCAATTAACTTATTAACTTCACTATGAATAATATGGGTACATACATTTGCAAGCTCTCTTTCCTTCATTTCTCTATCAACTTTGCTTGCATGGATTCTTCTACCATCTATTAAATTGTACAAGTACTTTGGAATGGACTTTTCTAATTCAATCAATATTTTACTAAAATTTTGTAAATAAAGTACAACTGCTTCCTCTACTTTTCTCTTGTCACCATCATAAAAATTTACATTAAAAACTTCAACATTTTTCAAATTGCCATCTACTATTATTTCATCTATTAATTGATCTTTTGTCAATGAGAGAACATATTCAGATTTACCTTTTTGATCACTAGACTCCGATTGAGTCTTAACCTGCCTTCCTCTTCTAGGCCTCCTAGTAGGGTCTGATTTAGCCTTATTCTCCTTTTCCCCTTTCTTCTCACCACCAAATTGGAATTCCCAAATAACTCTAGCAAATTCTCCTTTCTTCAGTGCCTTGGGAATGCCTATATCTTATTCAGTCTCAGATTGCACCAAAGAAACTACCAAATATTCTCTTTGAGTCTTATGCTTCTTCCTCAGAACACCTTTCCCCTTAGATGCACTGGAGGGTTCTACTTGTAGGAGAAGGTCATGTCACCTTCACCTTAACTAGAGCAGGTGTAGTCTTTTGTTTCTTTTCTTTCTCAACTGCATCCCGCGTAGATTTAGCCGCTCTGACTTTCTCCCGAGGATGTCCTTCTTCAACAAGAATGTCTTCTACAATCTTTGTAACTTTCCTCTTCCTTTCCGATTTGGTGAACTTGGAGTGCAACTCCATTGATTTCTCCTTACAGGTTCTGAACCTTTCATCCTTGGTGTCTACTGGAGCGTTTAGCTAGTGTTGTGTGTAGGCATCCAGGGTAGCTTCATCAACCTCATACCCCATAGGCATTATCCATATTTTCTGGTGTTGAACTGCTTCCATAAGACATTCATCCTTGTTCACCATAAAGAAGATTGTCCCCTCATATTTCTTTACAATTTCTTTGGGGATTCTGACTCTCTATTTTATTTTGTCCTGAAAAATTTTAAAGAAAGCCCACAAAGCAGTATTTTGATTATATTGGTTACCAAGTCTGTCAAGTCCCTGCTTTATTTGTTGAGCAACTTTTTTTGTCATAATCCCATTGTACTTTGTTGGTTTTGGGGATTTTATTCATGAAATAGAGCACCAAATAGATAATCAAAGAACCAAATTTAAAGACATGCTTTTTATCTTTCTTGATTTTTTTAAAATTTATCATTAACTCCTCCAATAGTACACTGCATAGGTCATAGTGACCATCTTCTTTGACCATCTTGCAAGTTGCATGGATAGCAGTGTTGGATACAGAATTCAGTCTGTTAGACTTATATACCATATAGTGTTCTTATATGGTTGTTCTAGCCACAAAAAATCAGCATGGATCCTGCTTAGCACATACCTCAACCATTCCTTCTCATCGAATGTTGGAAAGTTTACAAATTGTGTGAAACCCTTTCTCTGTAGCTGCAAAAATTCCAGCTTGGGATTGTCGATCTCATCGATGATAATGTCAATATACAAGTCCAGGATATCCTCAAAGTTGGTTTCCTCAATTTCACAGTGAATGTAGGCTCAAACATCATCAACATGCAAAACTCTATGCAGAATGAAAGAAAAAGCTCCAACCGTATCGACTTCCATGGATTTGTAGAGGTGTTTCTTGAATACAGGACGGGTCTTGTCTTTGACCTCAACTACTAATGGAGTAGCAATGGAAGATGTAGGTGCCATATCAAATTCTCAACAAATCAGACTCGAAAAACACTCTTCAAAAAGTATCTCAACCAACTCACGGATTCCCTAGATCGCTCGTTGGATCGCTTTTTCTCTCTGATCACCTGAAAACCTTGATCACCTTATTTTTCAGCTCAAAAACACTATTCACAAAGTGAAGAATGATTCTCATATTTCCCCTTTTAACTTTGCAAACCCTAATTTTACTTTGAAATAAATGCACCTCAAATATTCAACTGGATGCCCTTTTCCACTATCGAATGCCAAAATCAGCCATATGAATTTCAAATATCAACTGAAGCTCAATTCCTACTATCTATAATCCATCAACTATAGATCTCATCAGGGGGTACTGCAAGATTTGCATTGGTTTGCCTCCCCCTAACGCCAAAAGCCCTAGTTACCGGATGAAGATTTTGCATTGGATTTAGGTATAAATCCATTATCTACCTTAAATTCATCCTTCTTTACCCACATCTTCTTATGTTGATCTCTGATCTCATCTACTTTTGCCTTTCCCTTTTCATCTGATTTGTTCTTGTCAACCGGAGCACTATTTTTGCTTCTACAGAATTTTGCAATATGACCGGTTTTGTTGCATGCTCGACAAACAACATTATTTTTCATGCGCTATTTAGAAATATGTCCAAACATTCCACAAACATAGCATCTTCTATTCTGAAAGTTATTTATTACTTCTCTACACATACTTGACTTGTGTCCAAAATTATTGCATATGAAACATTGACCGGTAAAGTTAGTTGTGGGAACATTATTCATGTTGTTCATCATATTATTATTGTTCATTATTCCATTATTCATCCTACTTCTACACTAACTCACCATATGACCAAACTTGTTGCAAGTAAAACATCTACCATTTAATTTATGAGCATTAGGTTGTCTTACCGGAGGATTCTTTCTCTTCTTCTGATCAGGTTTTGCATTGCCTTGTCCAGATCGAGAGGATTCACCTTTCTCAAATAGTAGACCTCTCATATCCTTTTCATGTCTCTGACTTTCCAGAATCTCATCAAGCCTTGCTGAACTAGCTTTGAATTTATCTTTGTATTCATTGGCAATAGCAAGTTCATCCCTCAAGGTAGCAATTTGTCTTTCAAGCTCTTGACCATTATTCCTTGATTGTGTTAACTCAAGCTTCAACTGATCATTCTCATAGGTAAGTCTGAAGCATTTGTCAGCTCTTTCCTTCAGTGATTGTGCCAGATTTTCTTCATTTTTCTTGCGGTCCTCAATCTCCTTAATCAACCTCATCACAATGGATTGCATCTCATTCTTCAAAGCAACATTCTCTCTCTCAATCTTGTTAACTTCATAAGCTTTGTCCTGGTATTCCATGATCTGATCTTATTTCTCCTTCAACTTGCCCATTAATTCCTTCCTCTTTTCTCTCCAGACACTTGCTTGATCCTTTAGATCAGTAATGAATTCATCAGCAACATTCAAGTTCTTCTTCAAGGTATAGACCTTATTTCTAGTTGTATCAAGATCCTCAAGTGCCACATTGAGTTGTCTCTGAAAAACCAGAATCCATAGAATCAATCTCCCAAATCTTCCTCAAGCGGTTAAGCTTTCCTCAGAGGAACTAGGCTCTACTACCAATTGTTAGATTTAGAGATCACTGAGAGGGGGGTTGAATCAGTGATCCACCAAAAATCAAATCCTCAAACTTATTCTTTATCCATTGGTTAGCAATGTATAATAGAAAATAACATAAACATGCAACAAAGAAAACACAAATCCACAACACTGGAAATTTTACGTAGAAACCTGGAAAAGGAAAAACCATAGTGGGAATGGAACCCACAATATTCATATACTATGGCCAGGAGTACATAAATATTACATAGATGGGGAATGCACTTGCATTCAAGCTCTATGCCTAGAGCTCACTTCTCAAATATGGTTTCCCGGAAGGCTACAACCTTCAGGGAAGTCTCACTGACTTACAATTTGATTACAATGAGAAAATACAGTGAAATGAACTCTCAATTAGCATCTGACTATGCAAGAATGAGTTTCAGTTAAGCACTGAATATTTGACTGTCTTTGCTCTATTGAATACTATGTCTATATCTCAGTCAGCTACTGGATTGAATGCACACATGAAATTGCGCTCAATCGCACCAAAATTGATCGCCACACCACTAGCATCTCCAAAATCAATCGCCAAATCAATCTTATATATCTGGTCTCAACACAAAAGTAATCTCCTTTAAGCCAACTTTAATCTTGAACACAACATAGAACGGGACCAAAAAATTGTTTTCACATGCTTCTTAAAGATCCTCCCATTCACCAATAACATGAATTCAACCACCCAAATCACCGCAATCATCAGAAATTATTCCGGATCAAAACATTATAGAAATACCTTGTTTTACAGGTTAACTGCCTACCGGTTTCCTCCTCCTTTTGGATAAGATGAATCACGACTACCAGATCAAATCATCAAGAAGAGTTGCCATCAATGACAACCCTAAACAAATAAGCAAATCTCGGAAGTCACCTAAAATCATCGGATGAGTGTCAATTGCCAACACTTGCAACCCTGCACAACAACAATATATACATTGCATATATCATAAAATAATCAGAAAGTGAAAGAGAGTTACGACATCATACTTATCTCATAAATGAGTGGTATAATATTGTCTCTTTCATGGCAACCTAAACATCCCCAATAATATCATCATATCACATAAAGCTTAAAGTAGGGTTAACACATATCATGATCTCATCATAAGAAAATGTTAACCTCTCAAATACATAAAGAGTGCATATTGATAACCAAGCATGTGTCCATCAATATAAAAGTCCTAAATGCATCGTCATCCATATAAATCATAATGTATCCATTGTCAATATGAAATGTCAAGAATCAATTATAAGCATCTGAAATATAAATATATCCATAATCATACATCAAAGCATCATAGAAGAGTCTAAGCTAAGTCTATAAATAAAATCAATGCATAAAGGAAAAGATGAATCAAGGAAGGGCACTACATATTGCATGAATATTAATGGTGTCCAAGGAACAACCACTGAGATTCTAGGGAATGAAAAGAAGGTAGAACAAGAAGACTTTCAAGCTAACTTTTCAAAATTGTCAAAAGAGGAGCATGTTGAATTTGGGAACAATATCAAGGAGGATTTGGATGAATCTTTCTATATTAATAATTTTCATTTCAATAATGAGGGTTTTTCTACAAATATTTTTTGAGGGTGTTTACATCATCAATGGAAGGTAAAAGAATAAATTGTTTCTTTGATTATATTTCAAGGAATAAAGGAGATAATAGTAGAAACGAGATTTTGTGTCAGCTTGGTTCCATTAAATGTTTTAATCATCATCATAAGCATTCTCATAATGAGTTAAAGATGAAGGGTACAAATTGGGAAATCCTTTCTCTCAACTTCAAAAAATTTCATGGATGATATTGTGGGATCCTAGTGTTTCAGCTATATCCAACAAACACATTGCAGATACAAATACTTTGGTAATAGAAAGAGTTTTATTAACTCCTAATGATGCCATATGCTAGAAAAATAATGATAAATTCAAAAAAGAAAGAGGATTACCTGTTAAATTCAAGCATTACTTGTTAAATTCAAGAAAGAAAGAGGATTATTTTTTATATCCAACAAACACATTGCAGATACAAATACTTTGGTAATAGAAAGAGTTTTATTAACTCCTACTGATGGCATGTGTTAGAAAATAATGATAAAATCAAGAAAGAAAGGATTAATTATTAAATTGAGGAGTTCAAGATGAAGGAATGTGCCCTATCCTCTATACACTCAAAGGGTGATCCATTGGTTGACTTTCATAGGAAGGTGATGGATAGATATGCATTTGAAGAAAATATTTTGAGTCACAAGGATATACATGTTGAGGGTGTTCCTAACTCATCAAAGGAGGTCGATCTCATTATTTCCAACCTAAGATATGCAATAAATGATAAAATTTCATATCCATTTCTTCCTCTTATGTCACTACAGAATTCTAGTCATCATGGAAAGCATACTGACAAGAATGATAGATTAAGGGTTATAACTTTCAGTATTGGACATGAATATTCTTTGATTCAGATTCAATATTGTTTTTACATATGAGATCCTAGTGATATTTTGAGCTTCAAAATGAATGCATGCCTTGCTATGATTGTTGAGTTCATATCTCACAATTAGAGTGAAATAAAACTTATTGGATTTATTATGCATTATGATTACCTTGTGAAGAGTTAGATAACTCATGGTAACAAAGTACCACAATTGAGGAAGAAACTATGGGTGTCGAAAAAAGAGGAGATAGTCAAATCAAGGAGTTTGATGCTAGATGATGGTAACAATCAGAGGTATTCTTACATGGGACAAGTTGTTGGGGCAGCAATTTGCTTAGTTTTGGGGAACATGCATACCATTTCAGAGTGTGGTAGATGAAACGGTTTTCATTTTGATATTTAGATGCTTCAAAATCAATATAGAACAAAGATAGAGGATTCCAACATGCAATAGATTTTCAAATTGATTTGTATGAGGAATCTACATGGGAGAATAAGGTCACATACTTGGGCAAAGTCACTAGTGCTCAAGGCATACTAGAGGATTCAACACCAAAAGGTTTGAAGGTTATGAACAATTATAAATTGGTATGCTATGAGGAGATTTATTTACATGATGATGATAGAGGAAGGTCTCCACTATTATTGACACTCACTCAACCCATTGTGAATTTCTGGAGTAGATTCTTTAGTCTTTTCCTGAAAGCCTAGATATTTGTTAAGGGATTTTCATATGCAATAGCACCAATAAGCAACATGACAAAGAAAGGAGCTCTTACATGGATGGGTCAAATAGAAAAGGAACTTTCCAAGTATGAGAAGGTAATCATCTCATGTCTTGTATTTATTATTTTATATTTCTCATAATCAATTGTGACAAGAAAAAGAGTTGATTTGGATACAATGTTGGGGAGGTGTTCCATACAAGTGAGAGAAGAAAAATGAAAGAATTAAAAAAAGGAATAATCAAGCATATCAATCAGTTTCTAACATGGAAAAACATGTTACTTATGTAGCTTCCACTATCATAGTGGAATTTCTTTTGGGTGATGAATATGTTGTAGTGGATGGATTCAAAGAGTGCACTTACCTCCATTAAAATGAACTATTACTTGTAGATTCAATTTTGAGATTTGGGTGGAGTATTTATTGCTATTATATGATTTTGTTTGCTTATTCTCAACTGTATAATTCCTATTTTAGATCCAATCTTGAATTTTTATTTAACATCCTTCAAGTTAAGGTGAAGTTTGAAACAATTGCTACCAGTAGGATGTATCTCAAAAACTCAAAAGTACAAGAGGTGACTATTTTTAAATTGTGCAATTGTTGTTTTGAAGGATGCACTAATAGTTATAATATTTTGATTGAGTTTAAAAATCATATTTGTGGCACAACAATAAGTTTCAAGTGTTTATAGTACAAATTGTCAAGTACAAGTGCATGTATATAGTTGGGACAAAAGGCTGTGAAAGGAAGAATGTTGAATGGGAATAAATGGAGGTATACCACACACCAATTGATTCAATGGGTAAGTTGGTTATGCCTTGGAGATAATTACATTAAATTCATTAAGCCTAGGTCCACTACACAAATAATTCCCAAATTGCTAGGAAGGATAATGGCCAAAGCTTCATTTCGTAAGTTGACAAATCAATTTAAGTATTGGAAAGAATTCACCAAAGATTTTCCCATTCAAGATCTCAAATTTCATGGATCCTATTGTTCGATTCATGAAATTGTTACTAAACAATCTAAGCTTCCAAGTTTCCATTATGTTCCTTCACAAAGAGTGGCAGAACACACATGAACGTATTCAAGGTTTAGTATGTATTTTATTATGACGAATCAATTTGGCATTAGGAATTTAGAGTTATATGCTTGTAATTGCTTGAGAAAAAACAATTTTGAGAGGGAGGACTTGCCATGTGGCCTTTTATTTAAAATTAGATTTTGCAAACATTAAATCATTTTTTTCTCTTGTGGGTTAATTGGGCAAGCATAGGTAGATTAATTCATTTAATATTTAGTATTTTCCAACTATTTCTAATGTCAAGAGGATAATTAAATATTAAATTAGTTATTTGGAGGGTCATCTGATAGGGTTCACTAGCTTGCTCAACACTTCACTAAGTTGATGTTGCTCAATTTCACCAACTCACCAAGCCTAGTTGTTTTCTAGACCTACAAGTCCTTCTCAATCTCTTCTAGGGCTTGCTCTTACTTACTCCAAGGTGTTTTCTTCAAGTGTCCTTGCTAGGAACCCTACCAATTTGCTATGTTTCCCATATGCTCAAGATGGCTTCTTGGCTCAAATTCATCAAAATGCCCTCCAATGGGTCCATTTGTGGTTTTATGTCCAAAGGTTTCTTACCAATTTCAAAAATTGGTCTAGAAAAGGCTACAAGGGAAAGAGCCCAATTAGGCCTCCTGGAACCCGTTTTTAAGGTCTTGGGATAAAACGATCCAAATGACCCCCAGACTAAAATGAATTTTTTTCAAATATTCAGTCAACCCATAAGGATTTCAGTGGTTTTAAGCTTCCAACCCTTCTTTGCATACAAAAACCCCAAAATGAGAATTTCAAGGGCTTCTAGGCACTTGACTGGTAGCACCAAGTAAATCTTGTCTTTGGATCCTCAAATGGAACTCTTGAGGCTTCCTCCTACACAAGAAGACCCTTACTAATCTATTACAACCTCCCAAAATCTTAGGACTTTCATTTACATTCACCTCTACAATTTGTACTAACTTTTCATCTTGCCAACTCTAGTCGAGTTGCTCCTGAGCTCGCCTAGGGCAAGATGTTAAAAATAACAAATGAAACTTTCAGACCTTCTCCTTTCATAAGTACACTGTACAATGGGTTTCCTACCATTTCTCAAAATTTTGTGATAAACACACGGTGGGATTTTATGGGGCACCCATTTTAGCAAAAACTGCTAATTATAAGCCAAAACTGGCTACTTGTGAATCAAATCACCTAAATAGTAGTAAAAGATAAATAAAAAGCTTGAAAATTAACAAACTACCCAAAAACACACTACTAAACCTCAATTCATCATTGGATTCATGGATTCAATCCATTAAACCTTCAAAGAATGCAAAAATTGACAAAAACAATGAAAAGTGCAGTCCAAAATCTTGTATTTTGATTATTGCTTCCAAAATCCAAGTACACCAACCTTGGTAAATGTGTAAGAGAGGGTTTTTATAGCCTTACCATGTGTGGATTCCTTCCATGGCTTTGAGAAATCCCTAGCTTCAACATGGGACCAATTTCAGGACAAAAATTGTCATGACAACAAAAGTTGTCATGACAACTTTTTGCAACTTTGTGTTTTTTCCACTTTTGGTCTCTCCAACTCATGAGACCTGTTCTAAATCATCACATATGGAATTTAAAACATTCCTAAAGCCTATTTATCCCTCTGAAATTCTTTTACCAACTTTTGACACCTTTTACCAACAAAAAGGCCAAAAACCTACTCAAACACACTATTTACACAAAAATGCAAACCTAAGTAAAATTAACTCAACTTAGGCCTACATTGACACTAAATACTCACTCTTGGACCCTTCTAGAGTCCTTATTCACCACTAACTTGGCTAGGGTCATTACAAGCCAAAAATTGCAAAATAAGAAAGCTAGGACCTGGGTGCTCCTGCACCATCATCTTGGGCACTGGATTTTGTGCTACAATGGGGAGTTTGAAATATTTCTAATAAATAAATTTCTGACCAAGAGAAAATTTAGCAAGGACGAGTGAAGTGGGAAATTGAAGTATTTCTAATTAAAGATTTTCCTACCAAGAACAAATTTGGCAAGCAAGAGTGGAGTGGGAAAATAAAATATTTCTAATTAATGATTTCCCACCTAGAGCCACTTTGGAAAGAAAGACTTAGAGTAGGAATTTTTAATACCGAATTGGTCAAGGACAAGATAAATACAAAGCATATTTGGGGGAGTTCATCCTTATGTCATTTCTACTTCTCAAATTTTCATTGTATGAACTACATGTTCTGCAATACTCTTTATGTTACGAAATTTGGAAACATAGTAAAACCTAATAAGCTACCACAAAAACTATGGAATTCTACTAAAACCAAAATCACCAATGAAACTAATTAAAAAATTCACAGATTATACCTTTAAACTGCATATTTCTCCTTTGTGTCTCATTGTGTTCTATTGCTTGAGATCTTGATGTTGATTACAATAATTATGCTCCTAGAATTAACTTCTTTGTTACAAGATGACTCCTAGACGAAGGGATTTGTGGTGTATTTTATTAAAAGTAAATGATTCTAAAATGCAAAATTAAGATGATAAAATGATGTAATGATAAAGATTGTGGTGAAGCTAATGATAATGATAGAACAAAGATAATGATGTAGAAGCTATGCTAAATGAGATAATGAGACTACAATTCAACAATGAAAGTTGGAGTGCTATGCAAATGAACTTGCAAATGCTTATGATAACTATGTAAACTAAAGCCAAAGGCATACTTTGATATTGCTATGATCTCCTATGCTCTTCAAACAATATTAAATTTTATTAGACACACACTAGCTAGCTATAAAATGAGGATGAGAGGCTTCCTTTTATAGGCAATTCATGGCTTGGATACAAGGTGGCAAAAATCAACGGTTGAGAATCGGTCTTATGAAATAGAGGATCAAGATTGAATTGGTTTAATGAGAGGAGAGATAGAAGGAATATTTTCCTCCTACATTGACAATATGGAGGGATATGTAGTACAAAAAGCCACATGGTGAGATGCTCACAAAGACCATGAGAGGAAGGTGGAAGGAGTCTAAATTGTTGGAAGGTTAGAGAGAATATGGGTTTCATGATACAAGTGTCTCATGAGTCTCCTTTGACAAGATGATGTGTAAAAACCAACCTCTACAATATGGGGAAGGTTGGGAGAGGAAATAGGAACTGGAACATTCCACATAAGTCTCCACTCCCATTTGACTAGGAGGTGTGTTGAAAATAAATGGCTAATTAAATATTAATAATATTTAACTTTGCTAGCAACATGGAGGTCAGGTGTATGATGATGTGGAATAATGATGTAGATTTTAGGAATATTTATTTGTCTTAGAGGAATAATTAAATAATTAGGATTATTTAATTAGAGATAACTTAAAAAGAATTAGGACATTTAATTAAATAAACTAAAATTTATTTAATTATTGGAAGAATAGAATAAGTATGAATCAGTAAATAAATTTATATATTATTCATTGATAGAGGAATAGGAATTATATTAAAGAAAATGGAGCGATTGGGAGAAGATATGCAAGTAGCAAAGGAGAAGCAAGAGACTTTTGTAAAAGGAACGAAGGTATGAGCCCAGACTAATAACAAAATTCATGTCGAAAGGATTTTTTATAGTCATATTTGACACCCAAGGAAGAAAAGAATAGGATTCTATAGGGAGGGCTATGGGAAATGAATGGGCATCCTTTGTACATGCAAAAGTGGCACTCCAATTTTAATCCATTAACCCTAGACCCATATGATTCACCACTATGAATCCGTTTTCACAATTTACCCCTGGAATTTTGGAAAGAACAAAGCTTGGAGAAAATTGGACAATCTTTGGGGACGATCATGGATATTTATGTGGACTTGATCAATGGTGATTCATACCTATATCCTAGAATTGAGACTGTGGCACTTAGACAAACCCCAAAGGAGGTTCACCTATTGGTGGATGGAAGAATATGGATCCAGAAGGTAGAAATCAAAGAAGAGAAATTGTATTGCATGAGATGTGGCCGCAAAAATCTCCAAATCAAGGACTATAAAATGAATTTGAAGACCATGGAAAAATGGATTCCAAAAAATTCAAAACCTAAAGAATGCTTTGGTTCTACTACCATTGAAAATCAGAAATAGAATGAATTTGGGAAAGGCCCCTCAATGAATAAGGTTGTGGGGGGATTAGATGCAGGTGAGCTACTCCCACATCCTTCGTGTAAAAAAAAACCAATAAACCATTGGAAACCTTTAAAGAAGCCCCAATTATTGAATATGGGAAGGAGTGAACAAGAATGGGAAATAGATAAGGATGGGATAGCAAGCGATGAATTGGATATCATAGACTCTAGATGTATTAGACAAAATGCAACTAAGTTCTTGTTAAAAACAAAGAAGTGTAGAGGCGGGAAAACAAACAAACCAAAAAGAGAAGAGGGGGCAAGGGAGAAGGGTTTGACAAGTGTAGAAACCTTTTTGAAAAAATCCAAGGGAGGAAAGGTCTCCCTTGGACATCCATGAAAATCCTAACTTGGAATGTGAGGGGCCTTTTAGCCCTTCACAAACGGCACTCCCTAAAGCACCATTTGGAGAAGATATTGGTGGATATTGTGATTATACAAGAGATAAAGTTCAATCAAGAAGAAGGTCAAAAGTTTATTCGAGATTGTCATAGATGGAATGGAACATTTGTAGATGCGCTTGGTAATTTGGATGGGATTGGGATTATCTGGAAATCTAATACCGTGTATGTATCTATGATGGTGAGCAAAAATAGTTGGATGACAAGCTTAGTAAGGTGAAAGGTAACAAACATAATCTTTCCCCTAATTAATGTCTATGGGCCCACTAAAACTAAGGACAAATCAGAACTTTGGTAATCAATACAATCCAAATTCAAGGATAATGATAGGGAGGTCATCGTCCTTGGTGGAGATTTTAACGCGATTCTAGATTTGTCAAAAAAGAGTGATGGGTTGAACAAAAGGAACCAAACAATGTTGGACTTCAAAAAAATTGTAGATAATATGGAAGTTATTGATTATGTTCCTAAGAATGGAACTTACACATGGACCAATAGGAGGGCAAGGTTTACTAATATTGCAGAAAGGATCGATCTCTTTCTCGTTGGAAGTGGTTGGATAAAGGAAGATATATATTGGACATCTAGCATACTACCATTATCCCTCTCTGATCGTTCCATGTTCAACTTGAAATAAGGCAGGGAAAGAGACCAAACAAATGTTATTTTAAGTTTGAAAATATGCGGTGGCAAGATTCAACCTTGAAAGACAAACTTGAAATGTGGTGGAAGGAGAGCAATTTTTTTAGTGGAACCATCCACTTCTGCTTTTTGAAACAACTAGGCTTTCTCAAGGATAAATTGAAACAATGGAACAGGGAATCATTTAAAGATATTTTTCAGGAAAAAGGAATGGTGGAAAAAGAACTAAAAGATCTTGACGTAAGAGTCATTAAATTTGAAATATTTTTAGATGATTTCAACAAAGAGAAAGAACTCAAAGCCAAACATTATGAACTGATAGCAAGTGAGGAAGAGTTTTGCAAGGGAAATCTCATGAGAATTGGTTCGTTGCTGGAGATTAAAATACTAAGTTCTTCCATGTGTTTGTAACAATGAGAAGGGAGAGAAAAAAAATCAATGAGATAACACTCTCACCTAGAGAGAGCAGTTATGATCTAATGGAAATTGAAGTAGAGGTTGTTAGATTCTTTCAAACTTTGCTAAACTACAATGGTAGTATCAACAAATCCTTGCTAAGAGATATCTTATCTTTGGTTCCAAGGAACATTGATGATGTAGACAATAAAATTTTGTTGGAGCCTTTTTCACTGGAAGAAATCATGTCCGCTACATTTCAACTTAGCCTAGAGAAATCGCCTGGTTGGAATGGATTGCCTAAAAAAATATTTCAAACTTGTTGGAACTTCATTGAACTTGATGTTATAAAGGTGGTTGAAGATTTTAGGATTAATAGTAGATTTGTTATGATATCAATAAAATTGTTATTTCTCTCATTCCCAAGAAGAGTATATGCTCAACTATAGTGGACTATCAATGAATTTCATTGTGCAATACTATTTACAAGATCATCACCAAATCTATGGCCACCCGATTGAATAAAGTGTTGGGAAAACTGATTGCTAAAGAGCATAATGGTTTCACACCTAGGAGGGAGATCACAAACAATATTCTACTCACAGTTGAGGTTATGCACACTATGATGGCAAAGAAAATTAAAGGTATGATTATCAAACTAGACATCAGTAAAGCTTATGATAGAGTTCAATGGCATTTCCTTCTTAAAGTTTTGGAGCAATTTGGTTTTGATCCTAAGTGGGTTAAGTTAGTTAAAACATGCATATTAACAACTCAATTCTCAATTATAGTAAATGGATCAATGTGTGTTTTTTTCCCTGCATCCAATGGTTTAAGACAAGGAAACCCAATTGCGCCTTTCTTGTTTGTATTAATGACAAAAGTTATGGGTCAAATGATAATTAAGCTTAGGAATAATGGAATGTGAAAAGTCATAACAATTTACAGGGAGCTAGATCATATCACGCAAACTCAGTTTGCAGATGATACAGTTATATTCGAAGAAGCCTCTATTCAAGAGGCATAAGTAATTAAGGAAACATTGGACATCTATTCCAATCCTTCTTGACATATTTTAAATCAGGAATAAATGGAAATCTTATTTTTCAATACAAAAAAGCTAGTACAAAAAAGAATAAGCCATATCTTGGAATGTAATATCTCATCTCTTCCTGTTAAATATTTAGGGGCTCCTTTGTTTGTTGGTCCAAACTTATCAGTTCACTAGGAAGATCGGATTAGCAACTGTCGCAATAAAATTTGCAGTTGGAATGGTTAACTTTAGTAGGAATAATCAAAATAATTAATGTGGTATTATCAATTGTGACTATATTTGTAATGTCATGTTTTCATATGACTAACAAAACTATATCTGATTTGGAAGGGTTAATGAAAAAAAATTGTGGGAAGGGGATAAAGATCTAAAGAAAAATCCTCTAAATAAATGGGATACTGTATGCATGAAAAAAAACAAATGGCGGTGCGGGGATTAGGAAGCTCGCATGGAAAAACTCTGCTCTTGGGGCTAAAATTGTGTGGAAAATGTTTAAAGATCCTAATAAAGTATGGTGCAAATTATGCAGAAGAAATACTTGGACTGCATAGAATCTAGTTGAATCTTGACAATGGTCAACAATAATGGGGGGTCCGCAATTTGGAAGTTTATTTGGGAATGTAGGAAAATCATTGGGGAGATTTGTCTTGGCAGATTGAGAATGGAAGAAAGGCCAAATTTTGGCATGAATCCTGGAATGGAGAAATTTCCCTAGCTACGACTATGAATGACCTAGGTTGGATAGATAGGGTTTCTAATGAAAACAGAATGTTTGTAGCGGAATATGTTAAGAAAAATACAATTGGGAAGGGCTCTAATCGGGAATGGGACTTGTTCAAGAGCCTCTCAATATCGGACATAGAAAAATTTATTCTGACTGGAATTCTTAGGCAAAGGAGAATTTCTCTTTGTGCGGAAGAGGATGAAATAATTTGGATTGTCTCAAAATATGAGAACTATTCTGTTAAGTTTGGATACAATCTACAGGCTACTATGAGGGAGTGAAAATATTGGTTGTCAATCTTATGTTAGCACGAAGCTATTCTTTCGAAGGTTGGTTCCCTTCTATGGACTACACTACATGGCAAAATACTTATTGATGGCAGATTGAGATTGATTGGGATAGAAGGTCCGAGTTGTTGTCCCTTGTGCAATTTTGATGGATAAAGTGTCCATCATCTATTATTGAGGTGCCATTTCTCCATGCAATGTTGGGAGTGGTTTTTCTCTTCATTGGACTGGTATACAACGATGCAATCATCATTACAATATTTTCTTACAAGTTGGCTTTGTCTAAATAAGAAGTCCATGTGGGGTTGCATTTGGATTATTGCCCCTTCTATGGTGGTATGGCAAATATGGAAGGAAAGAAATAGGCATATTTTCATTGATAAAGATGCTAAGGTTGAGGAAATCATCAAGAAAATAGAAAGGAGTATATGTGAAATGGCCAATACAGTGTCAAAAAAGGCAAGAATTCATAATTTTTATAATTGGGATATTCACATCAAGAAAAAATGGGAAATTTTAAAGCCAACAAATAACATATTCTCAAAGTCAAAAAATAGAGGAGAGGTGAAATGGACTAGGCCGATGGACAATCATTTCAAGCTAAATTTTGATGGTGCAACAAAAGGGAACCCTGGAAAAGTAGGGATTGGATACATTATTCAAAATAACAAGGGGGATTGTATCAAGGCCATGGCAATGAGCATTGGTCAAGCTTTGAATAATGAATCATAACTCAGGGCATTCTTGAAAGGGCTATAATTATATGCATATCTATATCTAAAATATATTGAAGTTGAATGAGATTCTCAATTGAGTATAAATGTGTTGGATATTGTTGAGAAGTCTGTTGGAATGATGTGTTGTCATTGATGTCAACATATTATTTTGTGTATTCTAGTGTTGCAGTCAGATTAAATGAGTTGGTTTGGCCAGTGTGTTGTAGTTGAGTTGTTGCAGTTTAATGGATTTTGAGATAAGTATCTCTAGTTGATTCAGCTAAAGTTTCAGTGGTTTGCACGATGATTTGATCAAGTTATGAGGTTCGGTATTGCGATTGGTTGTTCAATGGTTTGTGTTGTTCAATGTTCTGGTTTCTGCTCCGCATTGCTCTGGAATTGCAATATCTTGGTTTGTGGATTTGGCAGAATGTTTCGGACGTTCATATGTGTCTTCAATTCAGATGGTTCATGATTTGGAGGTCCGCAAGTGAATCTTTCAGTTTGACAGTCAGTTCAACATGTGTTCTTGAAGTTTGGTATATTTATGATGGAGAATCTAGTATGTGGTGATGTTGTGGTGATTCACATTGCTTGATGTTTCTAGATCATGTTCTATCTATGTTGATGGTTCACATTGATCATTGTGCGCATTATTGATCATTTTCTTAATGCGGTGGTGTTCTTCATGTTATGCGACATTCATGATTATTGTAGCGTGTTGTGGATGTTTGAGGTGTAATTCTTGATGGTGTTTCTTGGTTGCGGTATTGATTTAGGTCCAAACTATGTCTTAGCCAACATTGTTTTCATCTGCATGCATTGTTGTAATGTGTGAGGTTATATTCTTGTTATTTGTGTTGAGGGTTGAGTCAACCTTGAAATATAGGTTGATGATATGTATAAATAAGTAAAATTTTCATTTGTGGGATGTATTTGTGTTGTATTTGCAAGTGTGTGATCGAGTAAAACTGCGAGCAAGTGTTTTCATCTTTCAGAAGTGTGAAGAGAAGTGTGTGGCAGAGCATATCAGATTGTTCTTAACCTAAATTGTAACCAAGCATGAGAAGATGCTATTTCATCAATTCATGATCCTTTGAATGTTTTTGTAAGACAGTGAGTCTTCCTCAGGGTTGTAGCCCTTCTTATTTTGTGATTTGAGCAATGAGCTCTAGGCAGTGTGCCTGAATGCATGTGCATTCCCCATTGTAATATTTTATTTACTCCTAACAGGGTATTATCTCATTATGGGTAGGTTCCCACTGTGGTTTTTGCCTTAACTGGGGTTTCCACGTCAAAAATCTTGG
Organism: Cryptomeria japonica; assembly: GCF_030272615.1. Taxonomy (NCBI): domain Eukaryota; kingdom Viridiplantae; phylum Streptophyta; class Pinopsida; order Cupressales; family Cupressaceae; genus Cryptomeria; species Cryptomeria japonica. The sequence continues at coordinate 525,610,562 of NC_081405.1, forward strand.
TGTTATGTGTGTTATTGATGTGGTGTTGATTTATGCTTTCATTGTTAATAATCAGATCTGAATTTAAGTTTGATTTGTGTAGAGTTTGTGAGCAAACTGATTCACCCCCTCCCCCCTCTCAATTTGTTGCATTGTTGCCAACAAAATTTTATGGAAAAGGTTTCATACATAATTGGAAACTAAAACCTTTAGTATCTCAAATTAACAAAAAAATTAAGGACTTTAGCAATATCCATATTTCTCATGTATGCAGAGAAGCTAACAAAGCCATGGATTTTCTTGCTAACTACAATACTAAAATGATGGATGGTGTAATTAAAATTGGAGGGGAGGATTCTTGGCTAGGGCTCAAAGCGGTAATAGATAAAGATAAAGTTTCCCTTTCCCTTATCCCTAGGGACAAAATTGGGTAGCATAAGGAATGAATGCTTGAAGGTTCACAGGTTGTTGTGGCATTTCTTTTGTATAGCCTATGGATTCTAATTTCGTGAGAGCCTCTTATTTGAAATGACTTGAGATCAAGCAAACAAATGAGAATGATTATGATTTTCCTTCCGACGGTGAGAAGGACTCTTTTTTCTCCTTTCCTGAGATAGAGGAACAAAGGCTACAAGTTTTCTCTAATTTCATTATCTTCCCGGACTTTTCTACGGTCTTTTAGCAACATAGTCATGCTTTGCGATGGGTATATTTAGGAGTGTATCCCAATGTTGGATTACATATCTAACAATGGCAGAAATACCAGATTCCCTATCAATTTTTTTCTATTGAAGGTGGCGCCAAATGGGTTATATAACAAACATTATTTCATAGTATTTCTTGGTAGGGAAATATGGTAGAGTCTTGTGGAGTCAAATGCATATGCACTACATAGAGGGAGGTTCTTGAAGCCCCTGAGGAGCGAATTGCTCTTTTTTTCTTAAAGCGGAATGATGAGGAAAGAATGACAGTGATTAAAATCTTAGGTCCTGATTTTTGGACGAATGGCCATTTTCATCATGGAACTGTGTATGAGAGCCTATAAAATCCTATTGTGTAGATCCTGGGATATGGTATCAGTGCCTTTCGAATTGTTGATCAAATAGTTCGAGAGCAGAATGCAGGAGTTAGAACTGCTTTGTACGCTTCGGGTCGGTATTGAAATCGGGTGTTATGCTAGAACACTTTGACCTAAATGTAGAAAAGAGGAATACCAAGATGAACAAAGCATGGAAACTCTTCAAATATGGAGTTGGCCAAAAATATTCGATGGATGATTTTGAGGCCTTTGTGAATGATAATGCGGATATGTTTCTGATTTAAATTATTGAAAGGCTGAAAGAAATTGGAATGGGGATAGGGTATCTATACCACTAAAATCCCCTATGGCTATGTAATATTTTTATGATATTAATATAAAGGGAGTTTCCCCCTACTGGTGATACTTACTTATTAAAACAAAAGAGGAATAGGAATGAAATAAATAATTAATATTTATTTAATTTATTTCGAGTCATTTTTATGTGTATACACTTTTAATTGGACGAAACTCATTAAAGATTGGAGATTTGTAGATGAAAACTTATTGAAGATTGGAGGCTTGTGGATGAAAACCATAAGTTTTAGGTGGCTAATGGACAAAACCTTATTATTCACATAGAGAAACTTCATCTAGAGATTGCATTGGAGCTTTACAATTATAGCAATTTCAGTATTTTTTCATTTTTGTGTGTAGGGTTTCACTAAAGTTGTTGTAGTGATCCCAAATGTGTGTTGCATGGGTTTGTTTCTATTTATTAATCTTATATAAAATCATATGCTATGCATTTTCCATTTGGGAATAAAAAATATCAGTTGGTGGTGTTTACATAGACATTATTGGTATATGATTATAATTGATTTTGTGATTTTTTCTTTAAAATTGGAGATCAGAGATATTTATCTTGTTGCTATAATAGTTCAACTTCAAGCAATTTTATGATGCTCATATAAAAATAAAAATAAAATTCAATGATATTCTATGTAGTTCCATTTTAAATTAGCCCTTTATGTGTAAGAATAGCTAACTAGTTTGGGTATTTTTGGTGAAATTTAGTATAATATTTGTGAATCTATTTTTCAAATCTGAGAGTAATATTAAATTGTTGGTTAATGAAATTACATTTAAAAACTCATGTAGGTAATGGTAGATGGTTAATTGACTTGTAGATTCCTAAATTGTACTCCCTTACAATTTGGTCCATATTTGGGCCCTCATCTCGACGTTCATGTCCCAAAGCCGGACTAGGAGCTAATTCTTCTCATACCATTCAAATCTAGCCTCCTTTTCTCTTTGTACATCACATAGCCTCTTTGTTTTGGCCCTTAAATGGGGGAGTAATAGGGCATGGCAACATGGTCCTCAATGGGACTAGGGCATGGTGCCTTGGACCTTTCAATTGGGACCTTAATTTCGCCCCTCTTATGAGCTAGCAGGAATGTGATCTCCATGTTGGCTTATGTCAAAAAATTAAGATGTTTTTCGGCAGGCAAGTATAAAAGGAGGTGCATCCCTCTCATTTCATCATCACGGGAGAATCATAAGGTGTTTGATCAATCTATATTCAATCAATCTATCATTCAAGCATTAAAGCATTCATAATCAAGCATTTCTAGAGGTCTTCAAAGTTGCATATTCTTCATTCATCCATTGTGGAGCAACATTATATCATTCATATGCAAGCATGTGTGTGTGATTAGGATTTTGTCATGTTCATGTCATTTTATATAACATGGGTGGGTTACATTCAAGAAGCAAAGCACCATCAGCAATCATTGCAGATCTAAGATATATCTTTCCATTATTTACTTTAGTATTTGTAATATTTCATTCAAGGTTAATTCCTAAACTGAGGTTTGACTTAGGCAGACCCCTATACCCAACCTATTTCCCCTTTCTTTATGTGTGTAGGAAATAGGTATGGAGTTGTGATTTTCAGAATAAGCATTATTTATAGTAATAAAGTGATCCCCCATTGGAGTGCAAAAAGGTCGGAGGACCAAGGTGGCCCTCACCACAGTCTCGATATTTTAGGAGCTCTTTCTAGGAACAAGTTTGAATCTGTTTACATTTCTTGGATCTAGTTTGTGGCTCAATCTGACTACTGTATCTTACTATTTATGCATTTCTAGTTCCATTTACAACACTTTTACCCTAATTTCTAGAATTCAACTTACAAAAGAGGGTTTATTAATTCACATCATCAAAAAACCCCAATCCAATCAAAATTATGAGTCCTAATCCTTGCTAGTTTGTGACTAGATCTATTAGATTGGACCCCTCTTTTGAAAGTAATGGTCTTTAAGTTATAAATTAGTGGTTTTTATACATCTAATGGTGGAAATTCTAATTTTTCACCATTACATTTTGGTGAAACTAAACTCTTACACCTTTAATTTTGATTTATGTTTTCAGATCTAAGTGTCTATGCAATTTAAAAATTCAAATTTACATTTACAAGTTTAATTCCAAATTGAATTTCAAAAATTTAAAAGTTAATTTCAAAAAAACCCTAATTTTTAATTCTAAAATTAAGCTTGTGGATTATTTAAATTGGATTAATTGTTTTAGATCTAACTTAGAAACTGTTCACAATAATGTAGCAAACTGAGAGGGGGGGTGAATCAATTTGCTCACAAATTCTATAAATTCAGATCTATTAATTAATAGTGAAAGCACAAATCAACATCACATCAATAACACACATAACACAAGATTTTTGATGTGGAAAATCTGGTTAAGGAAAAAACCACGGTGGGAACGTACCCACAATGAGATAATACCATGTTAGGAGTAAATGAAATATTACAGTAGGGAATACACATGCATTCAGGCACACTGCCAAGAGCTCGTTGCTCAAATCACAAAACAAGAAGGGCTGCAACCTTGAGGAAGACTCACTGTCTTACAAAAACATTTGGATTACATCTGAAGGATTATGAACTAATGAAATAGCATCTCCTCATACCTGGTTATAGTTCTGGTTAAGCCTGCAGTCTGATCTGCTCTGCCACACACTTCTTCACACTATTGAAAGATCAAAACACTTATTCGATCACACACTTGCAAATACCATGCAAATACATCTCACATGATTATTACATAAATTTATACAAATCATCAAACTATATTTCAAGGTCGGCTCAACACTCAACACAAACTACAAAGCATATAACCTCATACGCTACAACACATGCAGACCAAAACAATGTTGGCTAAGACATAGTATGGACCTAAATCACCACTGCAAACAAGAAAACCCTCCAATAATTACGCCTCGAACATCCAAAACACGCTACAATCATCATGAATGTTGCATAACACAAAGAACACCACCAAATCAATAAAATGATTAATTACGCACACAACAATCAATGTGGACCATCAACATGGATAGAACATGATCTAGAAACATCCACAAGCAACGTGAATTACCACATCAACAACCGCAACATCACCACTTATTAGAATCTTCATCATCATTATACTGAACCTCAAGAACACTCACTGAACTGACTGTAAAACTGAAAGATTCACTTGCGGACCTCCAAATCATGAACCATCTTAATTGAGGACACATATGAATGTCCCAAACACTCTATCGAATCTGCAAGCCAAGATATTGTAATTCCAGAGAAATGCGAAGAAGAATCCAGAATATTGAACAACAGAAAACCAACCACAATATCGGACCTCATAACTCAATTAAAACATCATGCGAACCTCTGAAACTTTAGTTGAATCAACTAGAGATACTTATCTCAAAACCCATTAAACCGCAATAGCTCAACTACAACGCACTGACCAAACCAACTCATTTAATCTGACTGCAACACTGGAATACCTAGAAGAATATATTGACATCAATGACAGCACATCAGTCCAGTAAGCTTCTCAGCAATATCCAACAATCTCCCCCTTTAGCATTGATGGAAATATATGAATGTGAAAAATAATCAATGCAAAGAAAGAAATCAACAACCAACAATCTCCCCCTAAGATTATGCACACAGCTCAACATAAGACTCTCTCCCTCATAGGTTTTTCACATGACTCTCTCCTCATTTGACATCAATTCAAAAGGAACATATGAAAAATATGATTCTCTCCCCTTTACCAGATAATCTCTCCCCCTTAGGAAAACACACAAATTTGAACATCTGAACCACAACACTGACTACTCCCCCTGAGTAGTAGCCTTACTCGTCAATCTGGATCACAAGATATCTCTGTGAAGTCCACCGGACTAATGCAACTCAATGCATCTTAGTTCTCATCAGGAGGGGCAATCACCCCTAGCTTCTCTCTGAGATACTCAAATGTATTTTTAGGCAAAGGCTTCGTGAAGATATTTGCAATCTGTTCCTTTGTAGATACATGCTCCAATATAACTTCTTTCTCATTCACCTTCTCTCTCAAGAAATGAAACTTGATTAATATATGCTTGGTCTTAGAATGCAACACTGAATTCTTAGAAATGTTAATAGCACTTGAATTATCATAGTATATACCAGTAATCTCATCAAAAATAACTCTGATATCCTTCAACATGTGCTTCATCCACATCACCTGAGTACAATTTCTAGCAGCAGCAATGTATTCAGCTTCTACAATAGACAAAGAAATAGAATTCTCTTCCTACTCATCCATGAAACCAATCTCTTTCCCAAGAAAAATGCACCACCACTAGAAATTTTTATGTCATCAACATCATCTACCCAATCAACATCAGTAAAAGAACTCAAAGTAAAGTCATCATCTTTAGGATAACACAAACCAAAATCAATGTCCCTTTCATATATCTAAAAATTCTCTTCATAGCAACAACATGAGATTCCTTAGGATCAGCCTGAAATCTAGCAACAAGACAAACAAAATTCATAATATCTGGTCTAGTTTGATTCAAATACAACAATCCACCAATCATAAACATGTATCTAGTCTGATTTTCTTTTGGAGAATCATCAGCCTTTATCAACTTACATCTGATCACCATAGGTGTACCAATAGGCTTTGAATAATCTAAACCAAACTTCTTCAAAAATTCATTCACATACTTAGATTGAGATATAAAAATACCTTTATCCAACTAAGTTATTTATAATCCCAAAAAGAATTTCATCTCACCAATCATAGACATTTCAAACTCATTCTGCATATCAACGGCAAAATTCTTGCACAAACCATCATTTCCACCAAAAATAATGTCATCAACAAAGACTTCAACAATTAATATGTTATCATTATCAATCTTGAAGTAAAAATTATTGTCAGCAGTGCCTTTATTGAATTCAAGCTTCATCAGATACTTATCCAATCTGGCATACCAAGATCTTGGAGCTTGCTTCAATCCATACAATTCTTTCTTCAACCTACAAACCATATCTTTCTAATATGTCAACTGAAAACCATCTGGTTGCTCAATATAAACTTCTTCTTCCATCTCACCATTAAGAAAGGCTGACTTGACATCCATCTGATAGACTTTAAAATATTTGTTAGCAACATAAGCAAGAAATAATCTTACAGCTTCAATTCTAGCTACCAGAGCAAAAGTCTCCTCAAAATCAATTCCTTCCATCTTAGAATAACACTTACAAACAAGTCTTTCTTTACTCCTAACAACTTCACCTTTCTCATCTAACTTATTTTGAAACACCCATTAGTTCCAATTACATTCTTATCCTTAGGTCTAGGAACAAGAATCCATGTGTTATTCTTTTCAATCTGATTCAATTCTTCTTCCATTTCTTTAACGCAATTTTCACCTTTGCAAGCTTCATCAACATCCTTAGGTTCAATTTTAGAAATCAATCTATACTCTTCAGCAATTCTTCTCCTAGTCATCACACCTCTATTCTTATCTCCCATGATCTGATTCTCTGAATGATTCAACCTTACATACCTAGAAGTCTTAGGATTTTCCCGATTCTCATATCCTTGAGCTCTTTCTTCTGCACTAGCACTTGCACCTTCTCCTTCATTCTCAGGCTTTTCTGAAGAAATCTGATTCTGGGTCTACACTTGCTTTCCTTTATCTGTACTGACATCCTGATCATTTGAATCATATCTGGAGCATCTGGGCTGATACTCATTTCCTCTATCAACTTTCACATTATCACTCTCAACTATCTTTTCCAATCTCTTATTATAACACCTGTAGGCCTTCCTCTTACTAGAATAACCAAAAAAGATTCCTTCATCACATCTAGCATCAAACTTCCCTATCTTCATCTCTTCTGATATAGCATTTACTTCCAAAAATTCTTAAATATCTAACTGTAGAAACATGACCAAATCATAACTCATAAGGAGTCTTACTAGTATCACCTTTGATATGCACCCGGTTAAAAGTGCATACATCAGTACTCACAACTTCTCTCCAATAGATATGTGGAGCATTTACTTCAATCATCATCTTCCTAGCAACTTGCTGAATTGTTTTGTTCTTCCACTCCACAACATCATTCTATTGAGGGGTTTGCGGAGCAGATAACTGTCTCTTCACCTCATTCTCTTCACAAAAATAATTAAACTCATCGGAAGTAAATTCACCACCTCTATCAGATCTCGGACACTTCATCTTCAGTCCAGTCTCAGTCTCAACCATAGCTTTGAAAATCTTGAACTTCTCCAAGGCTTTAGACTTCTCCCTTATAAAAGTAACCCACATCAACCTTGAATAGTCATCAATTAGCAACATGAAATACATTTCACCTTGCAAGCTTCTCACTCTAGAAGTACCACACAAATCAGTATGCACAAGATCCAATATTCCATTACAAGTATATTGTTTTCTTTTCAAAGAAACTCTTGTCTGCTTCCCTAATTGATATTCCTTACATGTCGGATTAGAAGGTTTTACCAACTTAGAAAGATCTCTTACAACTTGAGTAGAACTTATCTTAACCATGTAGTCAAAATTTACATGACACATCCTTCTATGTCATAACCAACTTTCATCAATCTGAGAAATCAAACAACTTTTACCACCAACATTCAAGTGAAAGATATTACCTTTAGTTTTTCTACCTGGTGCAATTTCAATTCTGGAGCTACTCAAGATCTTACACTTACATATCTTGAATTGCAAAGCATAACCCTTATCAACCATCTATCCAACACTCTAGAGATTATGCTTTAGACCTTCAACATACAAGACATCATCAGTGTTATGATTATCATAAAGAGAAATAGAACATCTACCACGGATTATACCAGCTTTATCATCTCCAAATCTTACTACACCACCATCATACTTTTCCATACTCACAAACTTACTCTTATCACCTGTCATATGATGAGAGAAACCACTATCAATAACCCATTCATCTTTCTCTTTAACTTTAGCAGCCAAAGCTTTCTCCTCAATAATGCAGCTAGTAGAATCGGTAGTCACCGAATCATCTTCCTTGATAGCAATAAACACCCACTCATGTCTTGAATTTCCCTTATAAAATTCATCATCTGTCACACCTTCATGAGTAGCAAAATAACACTTCTTCTGATATTTAGGCTTATATGGCTTTAATGTCTTCTTAGAAACTCTTTTTGAATACCTTGAGGCAAAATGTCCTATCTTATTGCATGAAAAACATTTAAGAGGCAACTTCCCTTCATGCTTACTGGCACCTTTAGGAAATATTTTGGAAATCAAGGCTTCAAGCTCTTCAATCTCTCTTTCTTCTTCGTCAAGCTCTCTCATCTCCTTCTCATATCTAAATACTCTTGTAGAACTTTCTCTCGGGTCATATTTCTGCTTCCCAAAAATAGTAGCTTTGAACGCAGATTTTGACTTAGGAAGAGATTCACCAAATTCTCTCAACTCAAAGGCAACAAGCTTTCCAATTAGCATGTCTCTAGTCACATTTGTCACCATCTAGATCTCCTAAATAGTAGTAGCCTTGTGCTTGTAAGGAGGCAAGGATCTCAACACTTTATCCACAATCTCATATTCTTTGAATGCTCCACCACCACATCTGATATTCAACACAAGCTTGTTCACTTTCTGCATAAAGGAAGTAATGTTCTCATCTTCGCCCATCTTTAGCATCTCATAGTTTCCCTTCAAGCTCTTCAACTTAGCAACTTTCACATGGTTGTCACCTTCATACAAACTCTCTAGATTCTTCCAGATCTCATGAGCAGTTTGCAAATCCATGACATTAATCATTTCAAAATTAGACAAGGCACTCAACAATGCTTCCTTAGCTCTAATATTGAATTCATCTTCCTTTATCTCATTCGGAGTTGTAGGACCATGCGGAGGAGCATTATACACATTCTTAGTAATCTTCCAATAATCTTTATCGATAAATCGCAAATGACATTCCATTCGGTTCTTCCAAAGTGTAATTCATTTCATCAAATCTCGGGCTATACTTCTTAAAAACAAAGGTCATCATCTCGGATCTCCTCAAGCAATCAAACTTCTTCCAAAGGATCTAGCTTTGATACCAATTGTTGGCAACAGTGTATCAAATTGAGAGGGGGTGAATCAATTTTCTCACAAACTCTACACAACTCAAACTTAAATTCAGATTTGTTAATTAACAATGAAAGCACAAATCAACATCACATCAATAACACACATTACACCAAGGATTTTTATGTGGAAAACCCGGTTAAGGAAAAAACCATGGTGGGAACCTACCTACAATGAGATAATATAAGAAGGGCTACAACCCTAAGGAAGACTCATTGTCTTACAAAAACATTTGGATTACATCTGAAAGATTATGAACTAATAAAATAGCATATCCTCATGCCTGGTTATAGTTCCAGTTAATCCCACAATCTGATCTACTCTGCCACACACTTCTTCACACTACTAAAAGATCAGAACAATAGTTCGCACACCTATTCAATTAATTTGATCTCAAAGATTTCATTTATAGTGCATGTTGCTTTATGATCATGTGTTTGGTAAAATGCATTTCATACGTAGATCACCTCAAAAAATTTGTAGATTCCAATTCTAGAGATGCTAATGAAAAACCTAGTACTTGTACCTCTCCTAGGGTATCTAATGTGAATGAATAACAAGCTAATACTCTTATCAATGATCTCTCTAATGGAGAGAAAGCATTGAAGATCAACATGGTACCATCTTTTACTCATACACATACCCTAGCACAAGGGGGGCAAGATCAAAATATTGGTGTTTCCATCTCTAGATCCTCCTTATCCTCCTAGAGCTTGTTTAGTTATCAAAACATTTGTAAAGAAGCACGATTTATGTGCATCTTTTCATATTACTTCCAATAGAGATTGGTTTTTTGAATATGATGAATTTGATGAAGACAAGGTGTACTTGGATGATGATTCTCATTTAAATATTGTTGTTTAAGATAAAGTTAGAATCAAGTTTTGATGGTAGAATAAAATAGATTAATGGTGTGTTGCAATCCCTAAACTACCATGAAATTTGTTAGGTATAAGCCAGCTAATAGATGTGAGTGTATAGATAGTCTTTTCTAATGTAAGCTACAAAATAGTTAGAGGTGTTATGTGTTGAACACAAGGTAGGACTAGGAGGGGGTGGTGAATCATTCTCCATGAAATTAATGCAACACATAAGCAATTAATCAACAACACATGAACACCAAGATTTTCTATGTGGAAAACCCAAACAAGGAAAAACCACAATAAGCACTTGCCCACAAAATATATTCACTATGTATATTAGATTACAAAGAATGAGGTCACTTCTCTAGACTTGCAAACCAATGTTAACCAATCTTGGGGCAAGATACAAAAATGGGACTTGCAAAACTTGAAGCTAACTACAACAGGGTAAGATACTAAAATGAATTGAAAAGAAGGATCTCCTAATCATGAAGTTGTCCTTGAACTCTACACCAAGCGACCAACATCAACACACACAACTCATACCTCAACTATCAACACTCTTTCACACACCTCTACCATAATCTCAAAACAGCTTGCATATCATGCAATCACAACTCTTCTTCTCTTTTCTAAATCTCTTTGATTATCTTCACATCACATACTTTCTATTATCCTTTCTTCCACATGTCTTCACAACAACACTCTCGACACACAACATTATTTATATACAAGATAGATCATCAAATCTTGAACCGAGTCGGCCTAAAATAAAATATACCTTCTAGACCAAAAAACACACTCTGATCCACTCCAGGAGAAAGAGGGGACCAAAACACATCTTCAAAAGATCAATTCACTGATTCGCAATCACTGAAACATAACTAACAGCATACCAACACACTACACATCCATATAAGCAATTAACGATGAAAACATATCCTCCAATACAAATAACTCTAATCCAAATCTCCACACGCTATGGTGAGACACATAACACATCAAATTACCTTCCACAAATCATATTTGGACCCCAAGATAGGTCTAGCATAGAATATCACAACCAACTATGAACAACACCACAACATTCGAAGAACACAAAGATATTTTTGGACCAAAAAACCAACATATTCATGATCCCAAAAACATAACCAATGAAGATAACAATATCAAACAATGTCAACAACACTTCCCAAACTTGAACACTTATGGAACAACCGACTGATAGAACAATTGCAATACCAACACAGCAAGATATCTCTACACCACATACATTCTGAACCAACCACTATCTAGAACAACAAGTTTGAAATCAATGACAACTACAACAACACATACTTCTAATAATCTCCCTCTTTGTCATTGATGGCAACACTTGACCAAACATGACTAAAATCAAAATATTGATCAATCTACAAAACAATACTGCTCTATAGGGAACACTGCAAATACTGCTTAGTCTCACTCTAAAAACCTGAATCTCTCCACTGCTCAATCTCTCCCCCTATCAGAAATATCTTAAAACTAGTCAATCTCTCCCCCTTTGCCATCAAAGACAAAGGCCACAGAAACATTGCACACTCCATTGTACCCCCTAAGAGCTGCCACGACATCAATCCAAGATAAGAAATAGGCTTGAAATCTCCCCTTGGAAAGATGCATCTCCATAATGCACCTAGCTAGAAGAAGGAGGGGCAATAACCCCAAGCATCTCCTAAATAAACTCAAATGTATCCTTTGCCAATGCCTTAGTGAAAATATCTGCAACCTGTTCTTTTGTAGAAATGTATTCCAATCGATCTTCCTTCTCAGCAACCTTCTCCCTTAAGTATTGGTATCTTATTAAAATATTATTTGTTCTTGAATGCATGACTGGATTCTTCGAAATATTTATTGCACTTGTATTGTCACACATAATAGGAATTGATCCATCATATGTTACCTTGATATCTTTAAGAGTATGTCTCATCCACATCACCTGAGTACAACAAGATGTTGCTACAATATACTCTGCTTCAACAGTAGATAGGGAAACTGAATTTTGTTTCTTACTGAACCAAGAGACCAATCTATCTCCTTAGAAGAAATCACCACCACTAGTACTCTTTCAGTCATCAACACTTCCAGCCCAATTTGCATCAGTAGAAGCTTTCAACATGAAATATCCACCTTTTTTCTACCAGAGTCCAAAATCCACAATACCTTTCAAATATCTGAAAATTATTTTCATAGCTTATTCATGTGTCACCTTCGGATTTGCTAGAAATATAGCTACCAAACAAACAGCTTGCATTATATCCGGTCTATATGCAGTCAAATACAACAATCCACCAATCATCGACCTGTACTTCATTTGTTCAACCTTCGGAGACTCGTCATATTTTCTCAGTTTGTATCCAGCAATTAAAGGAGTCGTAACTGATTTACAGTCATCATAACAAAATTTCTTCAACATCTCTTTCATATACTTTCTTTGAGTGAAAAAATTCATTTTCAGATTGAATAACTTGCAACCCAAGAAAGAAAGACAACTCACCAATCATTGACATTTCAAATTATTTGTGCATCTCTTTAGAAAATTCTTTATGTAGGCTATCATGTCCTCCAAATATAATGTCATCAACATAAACTATAACAATCAGCAACTTATCTCCATCAATATTGAAATAAAGATTACTGTATGTTGTACCTTTCCTGAAATTATGTTGAAACAAATACATGTCTAATCTTTCTTAACAGGCTCTCGGTGCATGTTTGATTACATACAATGCTTTCTTCAATCTGCAGAACATATCCGGATATTTTGTCATTCTGAATCCATCTGGTTGCTCAATGTAAACTTCTTCTAGATCTCCATACAAAAATGTTGATTTGACATCCATCTGATAAACTTTAGAGTTCATGTAAGCAAAAAATGCAAGAAACATACGAATAGCTTCCATCCTTGCTACTAGAGAAAACATTTCTTCAAATAATATGCCTTCCACCTAAGAGTTTCATTTACATACCAGTCTTTCTTTATTCCTTGTAACTCGTCCTTGCTCATTTAGCTTATTTCTGAATACCCATTTAGTTTCTATCACATTTTTGTCCACTGGTCTAGATACCAACTCTCAAGTCATGTTCTTCTGGATCTAATTTAGTTATTCTTCCATCGCTTTAACCCAACTTTCATCTTTAATTGCTTCCTCATAAGTCTTCATCTTAGTCATTGAAAGAAAACAGTAATTGGCTTGTTCTTGAACTTCTTGCAATCTTCCTTCTTGTCTGAATACCTTTTTTCTTGTCTCCAATTATCGGGTTTTCTAAATGATGCTTCTGAGCATACTTAGCAGGAAATTTTGCTCATTCTTCCTCTTCTTCTTCTTCTTCATTTGTTTCCTTTTCATTTTTCTCTTTTGGATCACTTGTCTTCTCTGTAACTGTTGGAACAATCTCAACCTTATGTGCTAGAAAACATTTACTTTCTCTTATCCTTTCTTCCACATGTCTTCATCACAACAATCTCTATACACAACATTCTTTATATACAAGATAGATCATCAAAGCTTTAACCAAGTTATCTTGAAACAATATATACTTTCCACGCCAAAAACACACACATTGATCCACTCCAGGAGAAAGAGGGGACCGAAACACATCTTCTGAAGACCAATTCACCAATCCGCAATCACCGGAACATAACTAACAACATACCAATATTCTACGCATCCATATAAGCAATTAACGATTGAAACATATCCTCCAATACAAATAACTCTAATCCAGATATCCACACGCTACAGTGAGACCCATAACACATCAAATTACCTTCCACAAACCATAGCCAAACCCAAAGATAGGTCTAGCATATAATATCACAACCAGCTATGAATAACACCACAACATCTGGAGAACACAGAGATATTTCTATACCACAAAACCAACATATCCATAATTCCAAAACCATAACCAATGAAGATAACAATATCAAACAATGTAAGCAACACTTCTGAAACAATCAATAGAACAACTTCAATACCAACACAGCAAGATATATTTGCACCATAGACATTCTGAATCAACCACAATTTGGAACAATAAGTTTGACATCAATGACAGCCATAGTAACACATACTTCTAACACTATGATAATTGCTAGAGGTGGTGGATTTGGCACATTGTATAATTTGGATGCATACAAAATTGAGTGTAATAGTACTTACGTGCAAAGCAAATTTGTAGATACTTTGTTAAAAGGGGTGAGGGTTTCACTTTTAGCAAATGATCATGACTTTTGGGTACCCAAAGATGCTTTTTCTTTTGAATCAAAGTTACCTACAAAGAAAACTATGTTATGCCACTAGAAATTTGGCCACATTGAAGAAAAGGGTCCAAAGACCTTGAAAAATAGAAACCTTGTTGAAGGATTGATTGATTGATTGATTGTAATATTGGTTTTGAATTTTGCGAACATTGCAATTATGGAGAAGAAAATTATGTTTAGTTTTACTTGAGTTCTCATAAATCTTACGGCATATTGGATCTTCAATTTGGTGTGTTTAGTCCTGTAGATGATCCATACATTGGAAAATCCACATATTACATTTCATTTATTGATGATTATAGTAGAAAGACATGTATATTTCTAAAGATTAAATATGAGGTTTTCAGTCATTTTACCGAATTTAAAGCAATGGTTGAGTTGTAGACTTGAAAGAAAATAAATTGTTTTAAGGATTGATAATGGTGGTGAACTTTTCTATAATAATTTTAATAGATTATATAAAGATTGCAACATACATTAAAAAAAAAGACAATTCTATATTCTCCACGGTAGAATGGAGTTGCAAAAAGAATGGATACAACACAGACAAAGGCTAGGAGTATGTTGAGTGATATTGTTCTAGAACAAAAATTATGGGTTAAGTTCTTTTCATTTCTTTCTACCTAATTAATAGAACTCCTACATTATCTCTTGTTGACAAAATGTCTATGGAGGCATGGCCAAGTCATATGCCTTCATTGAGACATCTTGGTGTTTTGGGTTGTAAGGCATATGCGCATGTACGAAAGGAGCGAACAAAGTTGGAGAACAAGGCTCTAAAATGTATCTTAATTATGTAAAGTTATGGTGTGAAAGGATGCAAGATTTAGAATCCTATTGCACAAAAGGTACAATATAGTAAAGCATTATTTTTAGGGAAAGTAAGCCTCCTATTATATTATAGCTAGAACAAATCAAACAAGAAGATGTGATTCGACTTCCTTTAATGCCCGATAAAGTTAAATCAAGGCCCCTAGAAGTTAAGAAAAGCTCATCTAACTCTAAATCTTCAAAAGAGGAGGAAGAAGCTCCAACTCAACTTGTTCAAATGTCTACAAGACAAAAAAAACCACTTGAAACTTATTAATTTAATGATTATGCATATATTTTTTGTTTGAATACTAATATGAATGAACCTAGATGAGTGAAAGAGGCATTAGGTATGAATGATGCAGAATCATGAAAAAAATCTATAGATGAAGAAATGACATCTTTGAAAAAGAAAGATGCATGGCATCTAAAGCCATTTCCTAAAAGACAAAAACTTGTTGGTTGCAAATAGATGTCATTTTTCCAAATTGAAGAAAACTTTATATGGCCTTCATGGTGATTTGGTGGAGAAATTTATATGAGAAAATCATAGCACTTTGTGGTGAAGGGTAAGTAATTTGGTTTGTAAATTGAAGAAATCTTTGTATGGCCTCAAATAGAGTCCCTAGAACGTGGTACCAAAAATTTGGTATATATGCATTGAGTTTGAGATTTCAGCATTCTAAATCATATCACTATGTTTATTATAAATATGATGGTGATCATTTCCTATACATTGCACTATATATTGGTAATATATTATTCATTGATAAATGAAAATGTCTCAATTTGCATCTAAATTTGAAATGAAAGATCTTGGTGTAGTTAATTAGAAGAGATAGAGTGAATGAAAAGTTATGGCTAAGCTAAAGTAAATATGTACATTTAATTTTATCGAGGTGTAACATGAAATATTGTATACCATTGTGTTCCTTATATAGATAGAACAATGTTGTTTGCTTCATATTGTCCTACATCCCCATTAGGGATGGATTACATGAGTAGGGTAACTTACCAAAGTGCAATTGGAAGTTTGGTGTATGCTATGCTATGGTCTACAAATATCCTTGCTAACGAAGAAGTGGATGTTAAGAAAAAACTGATTAAAATGCAGTTAAAAGAGTCTTCAGATATTTGTATTGTACCTCAAAGTATTCCTATGTTATCATGGCAATTTAGTAGAAAATGAAGTTTACTTCAATATTTGAGGTTATGTGGATCCAAATTGGGCAGGTGATGTTGCTAGCAGACAAACAACTAGTGCTTATATGTTTACTTTATTTGGTGGTGCAATCAATTGGATAATTAAGTGATAAACTATGGTTGTATTGAAACTGAATATATAAAATCTACTCATGTTTGTAAAGAAATAGTTTTTCTTAAGAGACCATGTTCAAATATTGAAATAACAGTTTATTGTCACAATCATAGTGCATTCTACCTAAGAACCCAACATTTCATGTCAGGATGAACCACATTGATATTCAATACCATTTTATGATACGTTCAAACTAGTTAAAATAGAGACTTTGATAAATGTTGCAAATTCTTTAACTAAGACTATGAACGATTATATTATGGTAGATTTCCCTTTTCTTTTCTAGGGTGTTCGACAAGTGGGAGAATGTTACAAAAAATAATGTTTCAACCTTGCAATTGCATAAGATTATTATTTATAGTAAGTTTACATTTGAGAACGAATTGGTCTAAGAGGAAGGAGAGGATTGCATCACCTACAAGATATGTGAGGTAGGAGCATTCAACCTAGAAGAGCGTAGATAGGAGATCGTAAAAGCAATAGGCCAATGAGTAAGGTTAGACAGATGAAGAACCCCAAAAGAATGAAATGAATAAAAATTGTAATGAAATGTCTCATTAATATAGCATTACTAAAAATGGGTATCCCCACAAATAAATTATATGGAATGTGAAACCCATGAACAAAGAATTGCACAAAATAGAAATTCCAACTAATTAATAAAATAAAAAAATAAAAAAGAAAAATCTACATCACATTTACTCTAGCCAATTAAATAAGCTCTCAAGGAGACATGTTCGACCAATAAATGCAATTGATGTGTCATATTAATATTTATATGTTTTTCATATTAATATTCATATCATATCTTAAATTTAATGGTTGTTTGGCCTATAGTAAACATGCAACCAATTGGGATAATAATCAAAAACACAGAGCAAAATATACCATGTAAAATTTTCCAAAATGGTGCCCACAGGAGCACCAAGCAATTATATGCAACCCTTGAATTCCATTCGTCTCCAATTTTTACATGCACGTTGCTCAACAATTTACACTTGATTCAAGATTATCATACCACACAAACACTACCTCCATGATCAAAGAAAGAAGTGTGTCGCTAGGGGAGAGGGACCAATAGTTGTATAGGGTCCAATAGTTGTACACCCACTTGTGCTTATAATACCCAATCTTGTCATATATTTATACTATATATTGTAAACAAATAATCCATATGTAAATAAAAAAATTACCAAATGTTTGTCAAAATGGACCAATACTTGAACACAATAGAACCTATAAATGTTATATAAAGAGGCATAAATACATTCATTAACAAATGAAATAGATCATTTTTTGTTTCAAATAAAATGGCATAGCTATCCACTATAAGTGTGTCATTTATAATGTTGCATATGTCTTTCCTCACTTTGGAATTATACTTAATGTATTATTATGATTGGGTAATCGAGGTTTAACATTTATTTTTTCATATGGAAGAAAAACTCTTAACGATTAGGAATTCATTGAAGAAATAATATGATAATTCATATTTCATATTTAAAAGTTATTATTCGTTAAGATTTGACTAACTGATTTCATTTCATGCAACCAAGTGGATGCAGGATATGCATTTGTTGAGAATGGGTGTCTCAAACTTACTGGTTGAAATCTCGTAAAATGACTAAGTCATGTGGTTTCGTTACAGTTTTTTGTAGTGATCTGTTCAATGTCGGACAAAAGTGCTATTAGTAGAACCTGAGTTTTTGGAAGTGTCATTTTATTGTCGATTTTAGATTCTATGCCGATAAGTGATAATCTTGGTGGGTACCATGGCTGAGTCACTTTTCTCTTCGATGAGGACACAGCACTATCACAGATTGGAGATCAGGTGGAACAAAGCTTGATGACAGTGAGAACTAATAAGTTACACTTCAACCGGGTAGCAATAAGTTGATAAGCTTTAAAATAGTTTTGGTGGGGACCACGGCTAACTTGGTTTCATCTACTGAGTTGGAAGTCGGTGGTTGGAGAAGTTAGTATGTTGGCTAGTTGATGCTTTTGTTGGAGCCGAATTGCAAAATTCATTGTGCCTGTAATTTGTGTGATCTAATTTGATCTGATATTGTATGTTGCCTGAACAGAGACTGATTCAAAGTGATTAATTTGTAACTTGTATGTAAATTTGATTTATTGTAATACAATAGATATTGCTTTGGTGTGTAGGTTTTTCACCCGTAAGGGTTTTCCCACGTGAAATCTGTTGTTCACTCTGTGTTTGCAAATCTTTCATGTTTGCTCTATTTTTCTGTTATGTGCATCTTAATGACTATAATTGGAATTAAAAGACACCCATGCTTCTCTCCCCTTTGAATTTAACATTTTGGAAGGCATTTTACGCACTTTACTTTCCTTACAAGTGGTGTCAAAGCCTAGCCATTTGTGTTATCCTTGTGTAATTAAAAGTATAAAGCTAGTTGGTTGCAAAGAGTAATTCCCAAGTTGAGGGAATTGATTATGGGGAAATATTTTCTCTTGTAGCAAAGCTGACATCTATCAAATTTCTTGTGTCACTTACAGCAACATGTGACTTTGAGGTCGAGCACATGGATGTGAAGACAATGTTCCTTCATGGAGATTTGGAGGAGAAGATTTATATGTCCCAGCCTGAGCACTTTGTTGAAAAAGGTAAAGAATCATTGGTTTGCAAATTAAAGAAATCTCTTTATGGTTTGAAACAATCACCTAGTATGTGGTACTAGAAGTTTGACACCTTTGTGTTGTCATTAGGATTTGTAAGATCAACATCAAATCATTGTGTATTACAAAATTGAAAATGGTCGTGTACTTATCATTGCTCTGTATGTGGATGACATGTTATTCATTGGGAATGATAAGGGTATGATTTCTAATTTAAAACCTCAGTTGTCAGCACGTTTTAAGATGAAAGATTTAGGTGCAACTAGGTATATTCTGGAGATGGAAATCAGAAGGGATAGAAAGACTAGAAATCTTTGGCTCAGTTAGAGCAAGTACATTAGTACTATCCTTGAGAGGTTTAATATGTCAGATTGCAAGCAGCTAGTTGTTCCAGTCTCCCAGCCCACTAGAACTATAGGCCCTCATCTGAATGAAATGAAGGTGAGGGGGGCGACCACACACCCTACCAAAGTTTGCATGTTACGGCGAGAGCAGCCCTCCCCCCTACTATGTCGAAGGGCCCCTGCCCAATTCGGTTGGGGCGTACATTAATGGCAAATCGAGAAATGATTCGAGCATGCTTTCATTCTGGAAACTAATCTGTAGGGAACGAAACTTTCTATTGAGGATTGTCCAAAATATTCTACTAAGAAGGAGGGTGTGACCAAGGTGCCTTATGCAAGTGTTGTTGGTAGCTTAATGTATGCAATGGTCTGTACTAGGCAAGACATTAGCCAAGAAGTGCGAGTACTAAGCCAGTTTAAGGCAAATCCAGAAAGGCCACATTAGGATGTTCTGAGAAGAGTGTTTAGATATATGAGAGGTACTTCTCAGTATGCTCTGTGTTATCATGGGAATTTGGTTGGATCACGAAGGACTGTTAGCATTCAAGGATATGTGGATTTTGATTGGATAAGGGACATTGACAGTAGAAGATCCACCAATGGATATGTATTCACATTGAATGGTGGTGTAATTAGTTGGATGAGCAAGCGGCAAGTTGTAGTCGCTTATCCACTACAGAGGCAAAGTACATGGCAATAACTTGTGCCTCTCAAGAGATTGTTTGGCTTAAGCATTTGTGTTCTCATGTTGGTTTTAATGCAGGGCAGATTACTATCTGTTGTGACAATCAAAGTGTCATTTGTTTGGCAAAAAATCGCACTTTCCATGCCAAGACGAAACATGTTGATGTGCAGTATCACTTCGTTTGTGACATGGTGGAAGATGGAAAGGTTAATCTGAAAAAAGGTGGATACTCAGAAAAATGTTGCAAATGCATTGACAAAAGATGTGAGCACGGCTAAGTTCAAATCGTATATTAGCTCTATGGGCCTTGGAGCCCATAATTCTCTTTAGTCTCAAATGTTTTGGATATACCAGCAAGTTCTTTGTCTAGTGGGAGAATGTTGAGAATGGGTGTTTCAAACTTATTGGTTGAAATCTCATAATATGACTAAGTCATGTAATTGGGCATTTGGTTTCGTTGTAGTTTTTTTTAGTGATTTGTTCAATGTCGATGGAAAGTGCTATCAGTAGAATCGAAGAGTCATTTTAATGTCGATTTCTAATTCTATGTCGATAGTCGATAGTCTTGGTAGGGACCACGGTTGAGTTACTTTTCTCTCTGATGAGGACACAACACTATCGACGATCGAAGATTGGGTGGAACAAAGCTTGATGACAGTGAGAACTAACGAATTACACTTCCCTCAAGTAGCGATAAGCCGATAAGCTTTGAAATGGTTTTGGTGGAGACCACGGCTGACTTGGTTTCATCTACTGAGTTGGAAGCCAGTGGTTGGTCGATGTTGGAACATTAGCCGATAGTCTTTAGGATTCAATGGGGACCATGTTTGACTGGTTTTTCCTTTTGAATTGGATGTCGATAATTGGTCCAAGCTAGAGCCATGGGAAACTAAAACGAACCGTTTTTCCTAACAGAGATATAAAACGTCTGAAGAAATGGTTGCAGTTTTTTTTTTAAGTTGAGGATTCGATCAATCAGGTTGGAGAAGTTAATCTGTTGGTTGGTTGATGTTTTTGTTGGAGCCAAATTGCAAAATCTGTTGTGCCTATAATCTGTGTGATCTAATTTGATCTGATGTTGTATGTCACTTGAACATAGATTGATTCAAAGTGATTAATCTGTAACTTGTATGTAAATTTCATTTACTGTAATACAAGAAATATTGCTTTGGTGTGTGGGTTTTTCACCAAGGGTTTTCCACGTGAAACCTATTGTTCACTATGTGTTTGCAAATCTTTCATGTTTGCTCTATTTTTCTATTATGTGCATCTTAATGTTTGTAATTGGAATTAAAAGACACCCCTGCTTCTCTCCCCTTTGCATTTAACATTTTGGAAGGTGTTTTCCACACTCTTCTTTCCTTATAGCATTGCCCTCAAAAGGTAGGGAGAGTATCATCAAGGAGAGGGTCGCAGATATTAGAAATATTAGAAATGAGTTCTGGGTTCGGTTAATCGGACATACATCTTGGGCATCTCAACCTTGGTAGACTAAGGTCCATATCACCCTACTGATGTCGATCCTAATTCAATTTGTCACCCTTGTTTCGTCAGGTATTCAGATATCCTAAGTATGAGTTTATTCTTTTGATGTGAAGGATATTTTATTAATGTCTCTTTTGATTATGGATTTGAGAGAATATATGTGTGTGTTTCATTTATGCTTCTTGTGTGTGAGGGAGTTATATATATATATAACTTCGATGGTGTTATAGCTTGTGAATATATTAATACCCACACACACGTACACTAGAAACTGTATGTGTATGGATATTAATATATCCAATCTTGTTTATGTTTATGGGATGGTAGCACTACGATATGTATTGTGCTTCATGTTATAGACCACCGATGGTGGGACATGGTGGCCACCAACTCGGTGGCCGAGCTTTCTTATAACTATAGTGTTTTGGTTCAAGATTGTTGGTGCTCGCAAGCGCTTTATAGCAAGTGGATTGTTATTTAGTTTGCAATGAATGATGTCGTGGGGGTTGCCAATTTATTCTGGAAATGATTGAGTCGCTTTCTCTATGCAAATGCAAGTATTTGCTCTGTATTTCTTTTCTTTGGGGAGACTATTGTATTGCTCTTGGTAATACTGTCGGAACTCTGCTAAGGTGCAGCCCTCGATTTAGAGGTTGTTATTTCCGAGTTGGGACAGATCTTGAGAGTCGTAGGTTCATTTTTCTGTGTGGATTGGTTGTCATTTTGGTTGAAGAACTGAGCCGAATAGCTTGTGTCAAGAAGCTTCAAGGCACTGTCGATTATCAGGAATTTTAGTTTTGATGAATGCAGTAATAGGTAATGAAGATCAAGCATTATTATGCTTTGTTGTTCTTAATCTGTATGATTGATACTTAAGATATGCGTGTTTTATTTAATTGATTTCGAATGGAGCATCATATGCATAATACCTTCCAAATACTAGATCATAGTATCGATGGAATGAACTCTAGATACTTCATTAAGCCATGAATCTGAGGAATGTGATTGTCTTGTAAATAAGCTGAATGGATTCCGTAGAGTTCAAATGTTTGTATTGAAGTTGAGTTATCTACTCTAACATACGTTTTCATGTTGAACTTCTTTGATTACTTTTATTGTTGTGATCGAGACAGATCAGTTACTTTGGATTCTCTGTTTTGTTTTTCTTTAGCCGATTATCGAACGAATCACACTCTGTTCATAGATTATGTTGTTCTGAAGGGCGTTATGCATGTAGTCCAGTCCATGGTGAATGTGGGTCAGGGCAGACTGTTTAACATTGTTAATTTTGTCATGTTCCATCAGAGGCAGACATATTATCATTGATGGATTTGTTTTGTTATATCAGGGTTTGATATTTGATTAAGGCAAAACCGATTTTGTTCTGTTCGAAAACAGTAACCATGAATAGCTTGACAAATCTATCAGACCCAGATCTTAGTATGTTAACTTGCACCCTAAACTAAGGTCTTACATTGATTCATATAGAAGGGTTATACCTATGTCCACCTTGTTTTTAGTTTTCAAAGTTTACCAATGGTGGGATGGACCCAAGGGTAAATTGCAAGTACGCAACTATTCATTACTTATGTCGAGGAAGGGCAATGAACATTGATTACACTCCTATGTGTTTATCATGAAATGTTGACCAAGGTGGCGTCTGTCAATTCTCAAATGCACCACTAGTCAGATTGTCATGCAAATAGGGTTATACCTATAGTGTATGACCGATTAGTCTATGTAGATTCTAAACACCAGATTCAAAGGTTTATTGGCATTCATTATATCTTCTATTTGCTTTACTCGTGAAGGGTCATGCCCTTCCAGTAGGAAGTGGCAAGGGCCCCCCTTATGTTTGTGGTTGGACTGTTCATCGAAAAGTTCATTATTCTATTAACTCTTAACCCTTCTCTTTCTTTTCTTAAAAATATAAAGTTGTTGTATTGAGGACGCATATGTCCATCGAAAAGTTCATTATCTATAAACTCTTAACCCTTCTCTTTCTTTTTAGTTGATGAGATGTTAGTTATTTTTCCCTTCTTTGAAAATAGATAGTTGGTATCAATGTATATGCATTAGAATATTTCATATTAATAATGTCTTGTCACAAATACAAAAAATGAACACAATAAATACCTTATTTTTTTCTTGAGAGAGATTGTCCAAAAGTTTTAGTGCTCAACAATTGATCTGTGTGTTCAATATAAGTTGTATTTTATATAATATGTTGTTTTTATAACAACAAATATTTTTGTGTTCAACTATTGGTCCTTTGGTGTTGGATATAAAAGTTAGAGATAACAAATATTTATGATTACAATCAAATATTTGGTCCATTTAAGTTGCATGTAAGTTATATTTTACATTAAAAAAATGATATTATACTAATTACAAGTTATTTTTCTATTCAACTGTTAGGGATTTTTAGATAAAGTTTTAGTCAAATATTTAAAAAGTCATTTTTCGACACTTTGCACTAGATGTGTTATTTTGGTGAGTTGCATGATGAGTCGCACCTTCAAACCTTAGTTGTGGATAGTTAAGTGTCAATTTTACATTTCTAAAGAAACAGAGGTCTTATGATATTCAATGTGAAAACTACATGTTGACAAAGTTAGCCCTCATGACTATTGGTCCATCTCCCCTAACGAAGAGGTTGCAAGAACTGAACTTTAAAATCTGAGAAAATTAAAAAATACAAGACCAAAATCAGACCACCAAATTGAACTATAACTAATAGTTAAATGATTTTGAGTCGGCAGTTGTCCTCAACATATTTTAAAATTTAACAGAGTAAACATAAGAGGAAAATACTCTTGATCATATTGCTTTTTGTCAAACTCTCTGAAGTCAAAAACTGTGATTGGATTCATAATATTGCTTCCTCAAGAGCTAGCACCTGATTTATCCTTCACAAAATTTTGACATCATACACTTAATGAAACCAAACATTTGTGGAATATCAAAAATAACTAGATTATTCTTTTTGATGAAATATAGATTTAGGTTGAGTTTTCAACAAAACCTGTTAAACTGGTTGAATTTCTTCTTGTAGAATAATTTGCTCTATGAATAACCTGATCTTTAACCAATTTAGCTTTGACCAAAGTAATATGCCATTCAAGCTTACATTCCCTGGGTGAGATTTGGTCATAGAGCGAACATTCAATACAAGCAGATTATGTTAGTTATCTTTTCTGTATGTGGAAAAGTAGACATGCATGTATCTTAGTAGATTGTTGAATATTATCCTTGTCATGCCATCATTCTAGGCTAATACAAATGCCTATAAATCACTCAAATCGAACAAAAGTGGAAAAACAGCTAATTCCTTATCCAGATTGCAAATAGATCATGGCTGACAATCAGCTTATATGAATGTCCAACTGAATATTCTGGGGCAAAAGATTTTCAAAATACTGCTTTAAATGAATGGAAAACATAGATCTCAGTGACTGAACTCAGGCACAATAATCATCTTATATATTGAAAACATATATAACAGACAACTAATTCAGCCAGGAAACAAATGGTTAAACATGGTGCTTCATGTTGAATCCTACAATCAAAAAGTTGTGAAACACTGAGAAGTTAGTGGTAACATAATTGCATACTGTCAAGACTAATATGTACAAAATAAATGGGATGGACACTTAGTTTCACATTTTGTATCTAGCATCGAAAATCAATGAAATGAAATTGAATTATTATCGATGCCATCAGATGACCGAGAGTGGTCACAGGACAGAAATGTTCAAGTACAAAATAGGCTTAATGGGGTCCCTAATGCATATTGAATACAAATAGATACTATAAAGGTGATGCAAAAATATAAAAGGAGGGCAAAACTAGGTCAAGAGCTACCTAATTTCACACCGAAATCAAAATGGTTACTTACAAGCATCAGAAATTAATGCTGAGACCACTAAAGGTTTTTCCTATCACTCAGGTGAATCCCATCAAATTTACACCGGTGTCAATAATAGTGGCCATAAAAGCAGCTTCTAACATTTCCCTAGAAGCAGCACAGAAACATGTTTTATCTTTTAACTAGGTCCTATTAGAGAGGACTTTACTGTACAGAAGTAACTACAAAAATCTTGAGCAAAATGCTTTGAAACCATACCAAACCATATATGCCATGGTGGCTTTGTGCTATTGCTGTCTCTCACGCTGAAGGGAGAGGAGAATATCAGCAGTTGATTCTGATGCTGCCATAGCTGTCCGTGGAACAGCTTTGATTACTTGCACTCGTTCCTCCTTTGATGAAAACAGGGCTTTGTCTTTTACTGTTTTAGACGACCACAAAAAGGATGATGACAAAGGAAAAAGAGATAAGGCCTGATTTTCAAGATCCACAACATCTGGTACACCTGCATCATCTTCATTCAATTCCTTTGTGTTGGGACTTTCACATTCGTGAGCATCTTCTGAAAGTATCCATTTCAAAGAATCAACCCTCTTCTCCTGCATGTCTGTGTTGTTCAATTTTTGTTCAGATAATGATAAAGAGGGATGGAATGTACCATTCGTCTTTTTTGAATGCAACCCAGGCTGCCCTGTCTGGACAAGTGGTAGGTTATCTTGTCCAACTGAAACCTGTGATATGGAATCTTGTGATTGATATGCATTACTAGATTTGTCAATTGAAATGTTTGTTACCTGTTTTGATTGCTTCAATACAGATTCAGATCTAAAAGACCCTGCTGACATCTCCTCCGATCCATTCCCCACAATTCTTGCCGGCTTGAAAAAAGGATGGCATGCCTTACCCGCTGGTCTGAAAGGCTCAAATGGAACTGGTGGAGTTGGAGAGCTGTAGCGTAATCCATCCTGGGAGGGATATTTGGGGAAATGTCCCAAACCTATTGTTTGATGCTCTGCTGAACACTGGCACTGATGTTGACATCTATGCATATTTCGGGAGCCAATAGAATTTCCCTCCAAAGAACATGGTATGCCCATCACTGCATTTGGAACTCCCATCTGGTTCAACGGATACTGGTGATAATAACCATAGCACCCAGGACTGGCAGGCATTGCAGAGTGATGTTGTGGGTAAGCAGGATACCCCCATGCACTTGCGGACCCAGGAGAAAAGGTCCCTACTGGAAATGTAGCAGCATGTGATTGATCCCTTGTATCATTAGCTATAGGTTGAACACTTTCCCTAGGTGATTGATGAGATGACAAGCTATAATGTGTGAGCATTTCTTTATTACAAGGTTTAGCTTTAGCTGTTACAATTTCACAATCATGATCAACAAGATCTTCAAATGATTTTGTGCATTTCTCAGGATCAATGGTGGGTACACACTGTTCCTCTGATATACTGATAGGGAAGCTCTTATATATATTTTCTTCAATCAGCAAATTTGACGGCATAGCTATCAGCTTTTGGACCTGAACAGCACATTTTAAAAGTTAGAGCTTGTCTTCACAATCTACAAAGTTATAAACAGAGCACACATCATTCCACAAATAAGACATTTAAAAAATGTCCAGACCTTTACAAGTCGATGAAGTTCAAATACTTGAGTTGAAAAGATCTTCTGTTGTCTGAAAAAGGCAGAGATAAACAAAATTAAGATGATCAGTAATAAGCAATTGAAAGACGCCCAAAGTTTGCACTATACAAATTGTCCCACAGTCATTTATGTTGAGCATATGAAAATGTTTGAATTGTTTCTAGCAAAGATGGTTTTCCTCATGCCACTCTGGTAAGCTCTTCTCACAAATACAGGAGGGGAAAAGGTACTGGCAAACAGTATGACAGAAGCTCAGAACATGTTCAGTTAACATGAAGACCACAAGTTGAGATTTTTCCAACAATTAAAACAAATTGAAAAATCAAATATGGACTTTCACGGAGAAAAAATACTGATTTTACATTCCATCTGCATGAAGTTTGCAATCGAAGATAGAATGAACTCCATCTCTACAAATCAGGATAACATATGCAAATCAAACCAGGCAAATGTTACGAGTCTTGTCAAGCTCTTTCCTTTAATCTTTTAGTTACCAAGTCTTCATTTTCACCAATATGATATGGGTCCGGTCCAGCCAAATTTGACATAAAGAAAAAAAGGCTGAGTGGACATATCAAAAATCTGACTAGCTCTAGGACTCCTGCAACAAACTTCTCAAGCCAATGGCTAGGATCATTGATGTACTGCATTTTCAATTTAATATATATAGCAAGGCTTCTTTTCCATTGATCAAATATTCAAAAATCTTCAATCATCACTGTCAAAATGATTTGCAGCAATTACGTACACAAAATTAGCATCCTCTACAAAATACCTTGGACATGCCAGTCAGAGTAGACAACTTTGATGTTCTTATACATCGAACCTACAAAGAAAGCAGCAAAGCACTAATGCAAGAACACACACGTATATATTCAACAACGGAGGCTCAAAACATTAAACTGAATAAAAGAAAAGGCTTGCATGTTATAACACTTGCCTCAAGGACGTGAAGTAGAGACATTACATTCAGAGATAATAAACAAGGTGCCAGGATTTGGAACTTTTGAATGAAGCCCGCAGATATTGAAGCTGTTGACAGACATCTGGCAACATCTACATAGGAGATTAAAACGTCGTCACTAAATTTGAGTACAGAACGTATATGGTAGGTGACAGAAATGATAGGGACATTTTGGAAGTTGAGCAATCATTTAATCAATTTCCTGTAAAGGTAAGAGCAACAGTTCATTGTTTGTCACCTACTTGGATCCAGATTGGCTCTAGATTCCTGCCACTAATAGATCTCTTCTTTTGTTTTTTGGAACTCGGTGAGATTCTCCAGTAGTTTTTACTCTTGTTTCTGTAAATGCTCGTCATACTCTACACCTCCTGTTTGAGTCTCAAGCAGTACCACAATTTTGTCTTTTTTATCAACTTTTGAAGGATGATACCAAAAGCAGTTTCCCCATCTCTCAGTTTGCTTTTATTATCAATTTTTAAAACTTTCCACCAAATGGAAATGAGTTAACGGATTTCTTACAATAGCTACATATTCTAAAACTTGAATTTACTTTCCTTCATTTGGAGAGTATTGCTAATTTATGTTTGTGTTTTCCCAATCATCTGAGATGGTTCAGTCATAACATCAAGAAGTTGTTTAATTTCTCAACTATGAATGATCTTCCTCTTCTCCTATCACACCAGATTGTCCTTGAGAAAATTTTGAGTTGAGTAGTCCGTCATTCTTTATAGTGTATACTCTACATATGGTTACTAAACATTGACAAGTGTCAGATCTGTTCACATGCTCCGCTTTAATCATCATCATATCGTATCATTTTGAAGTCTGCCCCAATAATGATAAGTTTGCCTTTCTATGTTTCTTGACAACTTGTAGTTTCTGCAACAATGTGATTTTTGTCTATGTTGAATTCAAAGAAGAATGCCCATTCTAATCGCCACTATTAAATCTTATTTGATCCCCAAATCATTTCATATAAAATCACACCTTAACAGTCTTCTGGAATGTTTATATTCAGAATTTGGGCTGTTTTGCAAACAAACCATTTTTACTTGCTTTGCATTGATATAATTCTGATTTTTGGAGAATCAACTGTCTTGTTCTCTATTTTGGCCCTAAGATATCTCCATTTATTTTCTGATCCTATGACCCTTACACACCAGCAAGCCATCTTCGTAATTAATTTTAGTCTTTGTAGTTAGTATTTTTCAAACAATTAATGCCATGTCAAAATCCCACCCATGGCCCCAATAGTCTGCATGATCAACTAAAACTTATCGGCTCTCAAGTGCAGCCATTGGATCCAGAGCAGATGCTGTAGGCATTTTTATTATCATTTTTCATAGAATGAGTAAGGGATGAAAAACTTACATTATTTGTAGATTTCAACTTATTTCTATAGCTTTCTTCCCACCACCCCAGCTTTTCCAGTGGCTTCAAGAGGAAATACAATAGTTAGAATTTCATTTTTTGTGGGATTTGAATCATGTGTTTTTAGTCAATCCCAAGATGACCTTCATGAGTAATCGTAAAACTAACGACATCTCATCGCATATATTCCTTGGTACTTTGCATTTTCTCAGTTTTTTATGAGATTGATCAGACTCAGTTCTTTCTATTGCTTTGTAAATAATTCATCCCCAACAATGTGCAGAAGGAAATTAAGGTGAGACAACAAATAGTAATCAATTGAAATTGAGGAATATATCATTCAAAACTATGAAGCAGACAACACCCTTCAATTTCATTCAATTTTAAGCACATCAAGAGAGTGGCTGTAGGAAGTGCTTTGGATCATGACCTTGGATTTCTCTCTTCTGTGATTCCTGCATCCCTTTTTTGAGAGTTGTTCTTGTTCATATTGATCAATTTTTCTCCCTCTGAATAAACAATTTCTGAAGGATTCTATTATTTATTAGTTTCAGGTGGAACACTAATACACATGGAAAAAATAGCCAGAGAAGTTAAAAATTGTGAAATCAGACAATTTACAGTTCCCTCGATTTTTAAAGTATTCCAAAATTGTCAGAAACAGTAAACCACAGTTTTCTCATCTTGTAATTGATTTGGACAATCTGTGTAACATCGGCTTTAGCAAAGGCTTCTTCAATTTGTGACATGTTCCCAAGTGTCCAGGTTGGCTTCCATGTTGAAATTGTAATTAATGTCATCAATTTCCATTCCAATAATTCCTTGACCCTCCAATGGGTTGTAATTCAAACTACCTCACAATGGCCACGAGGTTTTTGCAAGAAAATAAGCTCTCCATCTTTTGCTTCCAAACATAAAATTTTAAGGCCATTCAACTTGACGACAGGTATTAGGGTACCCACGATCAGAACAAAGGAGCTATTAAGAAACTGAAATATAACTAGCCACAAAAAAAAACATTACATGGTAAAGCTCCAATGAATAATTTATCCAATAAACATCGACAGAAAACGCAAACACGCCCTCACAAATTTCAGCCTAAACCAAAAAATATTATTTCTTTATCACCTACACCAGATCGCCCAAAAAATCCTCCACATAATTAAAATTTGGCAGAGGCGAGATCTATTGTCTGGTCAAATGGAGAATATTGATTTTGGTCTAGTCCCCATGGTGGCCTGAAACGGCAGTACATAAGTTGAACTTAAACTCAGTGCAAAAGGGCATGTGGTTTACACAAGAACTTCCTTTTGACAGTGTTTCATGCCAAAAGGACAGAATGAATTATTGATGAAGATCAAGTAGGGTTAATTTACTACAAGATCAATTTAGTCAGCTTCATCTAATGTTTCAAGTTTCCAAAATGGAAGGACGTAGCAACAAGTTTTAGGGATACAAAATTTTGATACGAAGTGAAAGTACAATGATCCTATCTAATCTAGCTCACTATTTGATGTGAATGCCATGGCATACTCTTCATCATAAAACTACTAGACTAAATTTACTCTATAAATGGAACACTTACTAGCCCTTCATGTGTAGCTTGATCCTCATCAATCTACACCAGCTCCTCTAGCTCTACATCCCATCATGTTGTTCGACTCTCTTTGTACTCAATCATCATACAATCCATGGGACACAAAGCACCATGTAGAGCCACAAGCTTCTCCATTCTCCTAAGGACCTAAAGCTTAGCATATTCCTCTGATTAGAGTGGATGAAATTGTGCGTAGATCAATTTCTCTCAACAAAAAAGAAACTGCAAACCTGTGATAAGAGTCAATAGCTAGTGCATCTAACAGTGATGGAGGCCCATACAAGCTTTACAAATACCACCAACTCAATAGGTTCTCTTGCACCAAAGTCTCCCTACCTATCTTTGTCAAACTCAATTGCCCCGAGTTTGGCAACTTTGGCCCAACCATGTTGGAACAATGCAACATCCTCTACAATGTCTTCTTAGTGATCTTCATGAAGCCTCTCGTCGTCTCCACGTCATCTATGCAATGATCTCTACAAGGCATCTACACATAACACTTCAAGTTCAAAGCATAGGCAGCCATGAGCAAAGGAGTGTTGAGTCTCTCCTACCTTGACTGAATGATAGGTTAAATGTGCTCATTCTAGAAGTACAAGGTGGGTCTCTCTATCATATAATCACCTTCATTTTGGCCAAGCATTCTATCAATGCAAATATATATCTCCATAAGGTTGAAGACATGAAAACTAGGGATATAATAAAGGTGATATATTTGGCATCTAACGAAAAATATTCACTCTTCACAAATCCCTTCACCATTAGCCACCACTTATCTTTGACTCAACCCATTGATTCCAGTCCTATGTCATGATCATTGGTTGCAAGGACTTTTGCAAATCAATCATCCTCTCCAAGAGACTGAAGTATGATTCATATCTAGTTTTGACAAGTTTCATTTATTTTTCTTGGATAAACAAAAATGTGCATGCAACTTATGGTGATTGTAGATAACTATCTACACATCTCTCACATTGGCAAATTGTTTGATCCACCCAATTTCACCAATGTTCTTCATTGCAATATTGATGGTACCCACACAAGGGGTCCATTAAATATGATAATAGGAAGATTCAACCAACTTCTTAGCTACCCTACATACATATGATGTACATAAATGACTTGCACAACATTGTTAGGGCCAATCTCCTCAATGGCACCTCCAAGTGTATAAAATTGAACTCTACATCCTTGTATTTTCCCATCCAATCAATTATCGAAGGTAAATGAGGATCCTTTCTACATGTGACTGTGATATTGATAATGTTGCACCAATGTGAGACCTATGTGGCCCTCATTTCCTTCATAAGTAAATTTATATTGGAATAGTTGTTATCCAAGATTGTAGTCCTCAATTTTGTCTCCCTTAATGCCACATATGAAGCCTACCCATGCAACCTTGGATATGGCTTCCTTAAAACAATGAGGGCAAGCAACATGGAATGGAATAGCATTGACAGAAAAACATTTGTCAATGGCATCATCTACCTCATCTTTGACCTATAGATTCAGCATATCTACCACCAAATTTGGAGTTGAACCCATGGCCTCACTTCCTCTTAGGATAAGAAAATACGAATGTATGCTTGTCGAGTAGTAGTAGTAGTAGTCTTAGAAAGAGGGGTGTGTGTGTTGATGTCAATGTTAAAAAAGGTGTGGAGATCCCACCATTAACTGATTTCACTATCTCTACTCTCTATTAAACTAAGAAACAACCACATGCCACAAGCCCTTTACTAGTGATGTGTGGGAGTTGTGCATTCACTCTTGTAATGCTGCCATATTATTCACAACCACGGAAATGGATTGCCAATTTTGAAGGAATCTAATAGTGTTTCAAATTGTCATAAAGGGGTTTTCTTATTGAATGGACCCTTGGCAAAATTTTCCAACATCTTAGAAGCGCAAGAGAAATTCACAGCACTCCCAATTGAACTACTTTGAATGTTCCCCCTTTACTCTCCCACACCTATATCACCAGTTTCTATATTCCCCAAATCCTCCTTTATGTCATTTAAATTTAAAGTAAATCATACTAACACTACAAATATAAAGTTCAATTAAAATTTTACTACTTAATGCATGAAATGAGGACTCTAGCCACAAGCATTATCCTTTCATTTAATCTACTCTACATCGCACAACTTGTTTGAGTTGTCTAAGGCTCTTAAGACATTATTTGATTACCCAATGCAATTTAAAATTGACTAGTTTTACAAACAAGGATTTTACAACTTTAGATTCCACTAGGAGCATAAGTGGATAATACACAAACGTTTTAATCCTTTCTTGACTTATCTACTACTCCCATTTGATTAAACTGTTGCAACTGAAATTTAAAAACAATCAATAGTCATACAAAGACAAGTATTTTTCTCATTTCAAATTGCACAAGATTGGAACCAAGGATATACAAAAGTTGCAATAACATATAGCAGGATAATCTATTATATTTAGTAATTATTTTTGTAAATTTTATTTTTTAAATTTGATAAAATGGTTGTGGGATTTTCCTTCTATTATTTTACTTAAAGTTGCACAAGGCACAAAAGTAGAGGATACAAAGAAGGTCAATCTCATTTGGCATTATATTAGTAAATGTATTTAGCATTTATGTAAATAAAATGGTAAAACAGCTATAAGATTTTCTTCTATTTTTTGTATTTCAAGTTGCAAGAGACACAAAAGTAGAGGATTCACAGAAGTTCAATCTCATTTAGCATTATTTTATTTAATATTCATGGAAATAAAGAACAGCTATTTCTCTGTAACTTTGAAATAGAAAGGTTCAATATGGGAATCTGAGAAACAGCCATTTGGTTTTAAAATTGAAGTAGAAACTTTAAAATGGAATTGGGCAATTGGAAGATTTGATCAAGATCCTAGGTGGTTTTGAAGAACAAGGCAATCTTGAGAAAGACAGCTTTAAAGATTATGCTAAGGAAAACAAGAGATTAGTAAACCAACAAACAATCAAGATATGCAAGTGAAAAAACTCAAGAAAATATGCATGCTATTTCTATTCATGATCATAAATGAAGATTATTGTGACCAAAAAGGGGTAACACATCAAACTAGTTTGCCAGCAACTATTCAATTATTTGTCCATTGATTTTGACAATCCTAACAGTTGGCATTTTGTAAACCATTCATGTTGTAAACCATTGATTTTGACAATCCTAACAGTTGGCATTTTGTTCTATGGTTAGAGTAGTTCACATGTAAAAATCTAGTAATGTTGTGAACTGTACACAAGGTTAAGTGAAATCATGAACGACAACGGCATGCATTGCATGCAAGGCACATGTTCTAAGGAAGACAGTAGAAAAGTTTCAAAGACTACCAAGGTGTATACAATTTTCCAAAGGTTTGTGTGGCCATGCTCTAATAATTTGCCCTTGCTTAAGAAGCAATTGCCTCCATCATGTCTTCAATGAATTGTGGAAACTAAACACTGAGCTGCTAAAGATCGTACTACTTTACTTGATCTACAACAACCCTAACTTAGCCCCTCTAAACAAATGACGTGAACTCGAGCAACCAAATGTTGTAGCAGTAGCCACTCTAAAGTCTAAACAAATGATGTCAACTCTAGCAACTACACATTGTGGCAATGTGATGATCTCATCTTACACAATTGTGCGCAAGTGCTCAAGATCCAAGTCTAAAGGGTGTTAACATGATGCTTGCTCAAGAAGAGGAAAATATGGTTTAAGAAGTTTCAACGTTGGATGCAAACCCAAAAAGTGTGAGAGACCGAGAACAAATATGTTCTCACCAAATGAGCATAGGATGGTGTATGGGCCATAGCACAAAGGCTTTATATTCCAATGTGGACCCTTGAAGCATTCCTTCGGGAGATGCAACCAGACTTTGTCATCAATCTTGAAAGTGAAAGGTATGTTGTGTGTGTCATGGCACTCTTTCTATTTCTACTACTAGCACAAGAGAATCTATTGAACTTGTTGGTGAGCACCTTCAATGTGCTGCAGAAATTTATGTGCTTTAATTGCTTCTTGTTTGTGTGTGAATCCCTATGCAATGGTACACAGTAGGCTATATTGAGGGGTGTTGTAAACTAAAACCCACGACATGTCTATAAAGGACTATGTCTTATAGAACTATGCAAAGCTCTATTGTCAACATATTGGATGTATACAAATTGCCATCGCAATTGCCCAAATGCATGCATTTGTAGGATGATTATGCAAGTCATCACCTTCCTTTGACCATCTATCTGTGGATGAAAGGTTATGGACTGATCCAATTGTGCAGTGAACATTTCCCACAAGGATTGCTAAAACGTGCTGACAAATCTTGGGTTACAATCAAACACAATGGATGTAGGTAGGCTAAAATTTATTCATACATATGATATAAAAAGAGGTGAAAATTTTTGTGCGTTGTGATGCCTTTCTTACAAGCAACCATGATGGCCATATTTTGAAAACCAATCCACTACAACAAATATCAAATCATTCTCATAAGGAGTTTGCTCATGAAACCTATTCTACTAGATTCCCAGGGCCTATGTGGTATTACAAGATGTGTGTAAAGTTGAGCTTCCTCATCATGGGCTTCCCAATGTGACGTGTAATCCAAGACTTGAAATGGCACTCGATATCCACATGCATGTGAGGCTAATAAAAATGTAGTGTTGTCAGTGTGTTGGTATCACCAAAGTGTCTAGTTGTCTTACCATAGTGCACCTCCTAGATGAGTCATTCGTGAGTTGTGCATTCTATAACACAAATATGTCCGAACTTAAAAAGAAGCATGTCACTCAAATGAAATTCACCAAACAGTTTGTGCAAGCATGGCATAGGTTTGTTTCAAGTTTCAGTCTATTGAGTAAAGGTTCTCTCAGTCAGCAAAATTGTGGCCACACAAGTCCAATGCCATGAGTGCATGAACTAGAGTTCAATTGAGAAAATCCAGCGTATTATTATCTATCCTCTTCTTATGCTTGATCACCAGATGGAATTGATGCAAGTTTGCCATCCACTTCATGTGGCACACATTCTCCAACTTGCTTTGTGTGCAAAAAAATTCAAGTAGCTTATGATCAAAATGAATGATTGTCTCCATACCCAAATTGTAATGTCACCACTACTTAACAGCTTGGACACTGGTATACAATTATTTCTCATAGGTGGAGCAGCACTAAATCGTGTTGTTCAAATATTTCAAATAGTAGGTGTAGAGGGTGGTGCAAACAAGATCCACTAGTCTAATTATGTAAACTAGGAATCAAACACATCTACCACCTCAATACATTAAGGAGATTTAATTTCAATAGGCCCTACCTCAGACCTATTGAAAAGGAGTTGGACTCTATTGAGAATCTCCTTTAAGTTGAATTGAATTGATTTGATTTGAAAATGATGTGAACTAGGGCTAATGATCCAAAATTGACAATAATCAACATAAACAGAAAGTTTCAAATCAAATATGCAGACTCTGAGTACAAATCTGGATATGGGAGTCAAAGAGTTATTTAAAATTTGAGGTCGAAAGTGTCTAAGTATGGGGCTAGGCAACCTACTACTCAAGGTGTCAAATTCGGATATCACAAATAGTTTCAGGATCAGAATGTCCCTCAAAATATCCTCCTGAGATTTTCTCGAAAATGTGTCAGACATTGTTCGCCGATTGCCACTGTCCAAGGTTTTCTAGTTCTTCAAAATTTGGTTCAATTTGTCTCAGTCTATAATATCTAGATTTGTATTTCTTCTCTTATGAATTTGTCACCTACAAACACAAGAGAGGGAAAATGATGTTGAGTTAATAGGGGTTTGCCTAAGTCGAACCCCAAGCTTGGAATTAACCCTTTAATGAAAATAGATGAAAGGAAAGCTCTGAAGTAAATTGCTAGATCCACAATATTATACCTCAAGCTTGCTATCGATGATGATGATGATGATGATGCAATGCTATGCTCTTTGATAAGACCCACAAATGTTGACGCAATAACACGACATGACAAAGCATAAAAGGTTCAATCATAAAAAGCCACTTGCATGAAGATTGTTGCTCCATAATGCTCAGATCTAAAGAAACTCGCTCATAATACTTGCTCTAGGAAGTGCTTGAGTGATAATGGATACTTGATGGATCAAAATGAATTAAGAAAGATGCTCTTATATAGAGTTCCCAAGGTATTTCATAAATTAGGCCGACCTCCAACAATCATATTAAAATATCGGGATCGGGAATCAACTTGTGAGAACCAATACACTGACATATTTAAAAATGGGCCCTAGTCTACCTAGAAAGGGATGAAACAAAGGTGGAGCTATTGTACACAGCTCGAGGACAAAGACCCAGATCACCATATCATCATATGGCATCAATTTTGCAGTGCAGAGACAAAAATAGGCTTGGAAAGGAACTAGGAGGAGACACACTAAGGCAAGAGCACAAGAGCACAAAAAGGAGTGTGAAATTGTAAGCAGTTACAATTTACAACACTATAGTAGGCAATCAAATGCCCAAGCCAAGTGAGTATTGCACTGAATGCATGGTCAAATGCATCAGTTTGAATCTCAAATGGGTGCACAATGTCAAGCATTTCCAAGACAAACACTACTCAAAGACACTACTTGAGCTCTTCAAAAGTGTGTTGTTGTGTAAGGGTCCAAGCAAATGTTGCCTTAGCATGAATGATTTGATAGAGAGACCAAGCGATGTTAAGAATCCAAGGACAAACTGGCAACAAAAGTTGGCAAATTCGAGAAAGCTAAGCAATTTAGTGAGATTGCATGGAATCATCCAAATTTGAATCACCTTGATTTTCTCTAAATCCACATGGGTAGTATTTTAAAATCAATGAAGTCGCTCAAATACTAAATTTGCATTGTGTTGATGGTATACTTGCTAAAGTTGGATTGCAACTTCTATTGGCACAAAGTTTCCCAAACATGTGTTATATGTTCCACATGCTCGTCCCAAGTCTTGTTAAAGATAATGAGACTGCCATTGTAATGTTACCATTTTGAAATAGGATTTACTAATAAATAATAATTGATATAAAGTAATAGAAATTAATATAATATAGTTGAAATTATAGTTTTAAGACTCGCCGGACTCGCCACGGACTGGCGACTCCATGGGCAGGCCAAGTCGACTTGCCAAGGACTCGCAAGCCGAGCCCTGGCGCGTCTTAACAAAAGACTCACGAGTTTTTTACACAAACTCGCAAGTTTTTTACACAAACTCGCAAGTTTTTTTACAGAGACTTGCGTCGCCCAGCATGCACACCCAGCCATGTTTTAAAATGGTTTTTTTTCATTTTTCACTCATTTGGCATTCTTACTTGCTGAAAACAAGTTTGTAGGGTTTGAAGAACGAGAGAAAACATGTCAAAAAATTATATAATTTTTTTTTTTCAAGTCAGTCTCATTCTCTTCATCAGAATATATACATGAAATATAACATTTAAGTATTTCTTATACTTTAAGTTATATTTCATGTATATATTGGCAGGATGCTTGAGAGTGGTTTCAGATCTCTAGGAGTTATAATGCAAATTCTAGGTTTTAGAAGATCTTTTAAATTTTCAGACTCAATCAAATTTCAGTAATCAATAGGCTCCTATTAGCATTCTCTTACTCACTCTATCTGCCCCAAATTTTAGACCTACCTATCTCCCTATAACTCTTCCTCTATCCCCTCTCTCTACCAATCTCTCCTCTCTCCCCCAACATCTAGACCTATCTCTCTACCCCTCTCTCTCTCACCCTCAGATCCTAGCAAGTGATGCTACCCTCAACCTATTTTTGGCGAGCTGCAAAAGCCACATCAAACTCCTAGAACTAGTCCCTCTAGTTCTATCTCTCCCTTGGTTTTCACTAGAGCTAGTAAGAGGAAGATGTAGTCTTCTCTTTAGTTTGTTCATTGTTGTTTTTCACATTTGGACATATCATTATATGTAGTTTTGTTAACATTTATAAACTTATGCCGCTATTATACATTTTAAAGTTTGAAACTAAGAGTATGAATGATGAAATTTCAAATATCAAGTGTTTGGAGATCATATGACTATTATGACATGTGTAATGTTTCATTTATGGCTCTTATGCTCTCTAAATGGATTAATTTCTTTTTGTTTTTTTGTAAAACTACGGTTTTTTTTGGTTTTTTTTTTGCCGAGTCCTTTCACGAGTCTATGGCGAGTCCCAAGTCTGAGTCCAAATTTTGGGCTACCGAGTCCATGGCGAGTCCGAATATTAAAACTTTGGTTGAAATGTAATTAAGATAATGAATGGTCAAAAGGCATGGAACGAAAAGTTGTGACTCTCTCAAACATGAGATATAAAAGAGAGAAGAGATCGTTTGAAAAGAGATAAGGAAATGGAGGAGAAAAGAAAGAAGGAAGCATGTGAATCAAGGAAGAGTCAATGGAAGAAGGAAGGAATGGGAAGTAAATAAGGAAGTAACTCTTCCAAAGGAGGGCAGAAATTATGAAAGGTTGTGACCCTTTCGAAGGGTGGTGATTGTGAAAGGTTGTGACCCTTTCGAGGGTGGTGATTGTGAAAGGTTGTGACTTTTTCAAAGGGCAGGCATGTTGAAGGGATGTGACTTCTCCCTCATAATGGAAGATACAAAGGAAAGAAGGTCTCATTTGAGGAGGTGAGGAAGAGAGAACAATTGGGAAAGAACATATTATTTTAAAAGCTAGCAATGAAGGCTGGTGACCCAATTCTAATGAAGGCTGGTGACCCAAGTCTTATGAAAGGTGGTGACCCTTTTATCAATGAAGTATAAAAGAGATCATTCCAATTATTCAATCATCACTTATCAATCATCCAGAAAACCAAGCACTTAATAATTAATAAGGCACTGAATATACAGCAGACAACTTAACTGAGACAGTTCAGTATGAGTTTCCTACGTGTGTATAATAAGCACCGTGACTGTATATTAATATTTCTGCATATTTATTACCACTAATGTACTGTCTTATGATTGATTATACATACCCAAATAGATGTCAGTCTGATTTAATAACATTCTGCAGTTAATATTGTGATACTGTATTTCTCCATATTCTCTGAGTGCTTCCAGCCATGGTAGAAAGGGTATAGGCCTGCATGAGGGGTACGGTGATGGGGCACTCCTCTACGGTACGCCACCTCTCTGAGGGAACTAGATGGTTCCATGAGGCCAAGGGGGTACGGAGGGTACTGCCCTTGGGCCCAGAGTAGATGGCATTCCAGGGCACCCTGTAGCAGCCTCATTCCCCTACCATGGTGCAAGGAGACCAATCATATAGAGAGGGAAAAGTTTGGCCAGATGAGGGGATAACAGAAAAGTGAACACCTCACTGGGTAGACCACCTCATATGGATGGCATGGGCCACATGAGGCCAAGAGGGATGGTATATCCACTCTTGGGCCTAGGGTAGAGGGTCCAAGACACCCCATCAAAGTCACATTCTCCCAAGTTTTCTAATGGTTGAGTCCTCCAGAGATATTTAATATTCTCTGACTGAACTAATAATGCAGATATGAATTTATTGATTAGGATAATCTGATTGTTGTTGTAAATCTGATTTAATTTACTGATTGTAATACCTGATTATTATCTGATTCTTGGAATCATTGTTGTAAGTGGCTTCTAATCTGTTTGCAAGGGTTAAATCAGGAGAAAGGTATTCTCTAACCTACTTCTCTATTTGGAAATTGAGAATTAGGGCAAACTTAGGGCTTTCCCAATTAAGGGACATTACAAATGGTATCAGAGCATGATCCTGCCAGCATCCAAGGAAAAGCTAAAACGATGAAATACATTCTATTCAAAAGCAATCTGAAGGTCTAAGAAAGGGATCTATAAACTTAGTCCAAAAATCAAATCAAGTAGACCAACATCGCATTTTCTATATATGTATGCCTTTTATTACTCGTGTGTGCTGAGCATGCTTACTCCATGTATATTTAATATGTGTGCTTTTTTTCATGAATGCCTTGTGTTTGCTTCATGTCTGATATGTTTTTAGCATGTATGCCTTGTGTCTTATGTGCATTTATATGTTGCTTCATGACTGATGTATGTGCACTCCATGAGTGTCTTTCTCATATATGCTTCGTACCTTATGTGTATCTATGTATTGCTTCGCGCCTTACATGTGTGCTTCATGCCTCCGTGTATTTATGTGTATTACTTCATGTCTTACATGTTTTACGTGTATACTTCATGCTTTACGCCTTGCGTGTATTCCTATGTATGATTTATGCCTTATGTGTATTCATGTGTATACCTCATACTTTACATATTTGCTTCATACCAAATGTGTTTCAGCATGTTTACTCCACGTGTGTTTTATATGCGTACCCTTCTCATGTATGCTTGGCATCTTGTATATATGCTTCATATCTTACGTGCATTTATGTGTTTGTCTCGTGTCTGTCATTGTGTCTGTGCCTTCCTAATATATGCCTTATGTCTCGAATATAATTCACATCATGTTTAATGTGGTTTCAACAAGTTTGTTCCATGTGTGTTTGCAAAGCAATTTCATATTGCGAATAATCTTGACCACTCCATCATCATTGCTTGAGGACAAGCAATATTGGGCAGGGCGAACAGTAATGTCCCCATTTTGAAATAGGATTTAATAAATAATAATAATTGACATAAAATAATAAAAATATAACATAATATAATTGAAATGTAATTAAGATAATGAATGGCCAAAAGGCATGGAATGAAGAGGTGTGATTCTCCCACACACGAGATATAAGAGAGAAGAGATCATTTGAAAAGGGATAAGGAGATGGAGGAGAAAAGAAAGAAGGGAGCGTGGGAATCAAGGAAGGGTCAATGGAAGAAGGAAGGAATGGAAAGTAAATAAGGAAGTGGTTCTTCCAAAGGAGGGCAGAAATTATGAAAGGTTGTGACCCTTTTGAAGGGCGGTGATTGTGAAAGGTTGTGACCCTTTCAAAGGTTGGGGACTCTTTCGAAGGTCAGGCATGTTGAAGCGATGTGACTTCTCCCTCATAATGGAGGATATAAAGGGAAGAAGTTCTCGCTTGAGGACGTGAGGAAGAGAGAACAATTGGGAAAGAATATATTATTTTAAAAGGTAGCAATGAAGGTTGGTGACCCTATTCGAATGAAGAGTGGTGACCCTTTTACCAATGAAGTATAAAAGAGATCATTCCAATTATTAAATGATCACTTATCAATCATCCAGAAAACCAAGCACTTAATAATTGATAAGGCACTGAATATACAGCAGACGAATTAACCGAGACAGTTCAGTATGAGTTTCCTATGTGTATATAATAAGCACCGTGACTGTATATTAATATTTCTGCATATTTATTACCATTAATGTACTGTGTTATGATTGATTATACATACCCAAATAGATGTCAGTCTGATTTAATAACATTCTGCAGTTAATCTTGTGATACTGTATTTCTCCATATTCTCTGAGTGCTTCCAGCCATGGTAGAAAGGGTATAGGCCTGCAAGAGGGGTACGGTGATGGGGCACTCCTCTATAGTAGCCACCTCTATGAGGGAACTAGGTGGTTCCGTGAGGCCAACGGGTTACGGAGAGTACTGCCCTTGAGCCCAGAGGAGATGGCATTCCAGGGCACCCTGTTGCAGCCTCATTCCCCTACCATGGTGCAAGGAGACCAATCATAGAGAGAGAGGGAAAAGGTTGGCCAGATGAGGAGATAACGGAAAAGTGGACACCTCACTGAGTAGACCACCTCATATGGATGGCATGGGCCACATGAGGCCAAGAGAGATGGTATATCCGCTCTTGGGCCTAGGGTAGAGGGTCCAAGACACCCCATCGAAGTCACATTCTCCCAAGTTCTCCAATGGTTGAGTCTTCCAGAGATATTTAATATTCTATGACTGAACTAATAATTCTGCTATGAATTTAATGATTAGGATAATCTGATTATTGTTGTAAATCTGATTTAAATTACTGAGTATAATACTCTGATTATTATCCGATTCTTGGAATCATTGTTGTAAGTGGCTTCTAATCTGTTTGCTGGGGTTAAATCAGGAGAAAGGCATTCTCTAACCCAATTGTCTGTTTGGAAATTGAGAATTAGGGCAAACTTAGGGCTTTCCCAAGGGACATTACAACCATCCAAGTAGAAAATGAAGAAAGAGTTGGTGTAAGGTCAAAGGGGTTAATTCATTAAGTTGATGAATGTTGACAATGCATTGGTCAAGCTAAACGGCATAAAAAGTCTATCCGTTCAATCCCTCATCGGTATTGAATGTTGTCGTCCAAACATCTTTGGAATAAATTAGAAGCTAGCAACATCCTAGCTTGAGATCAATCTTCATGAAGAATTGTGCACAATTTTGTCGATCCAAATGGTCATCAATGCATGGAAAAGGATATCAATTCTTCCCAATAGTGAAAAGGATAGCCAATGAAGAGGTGCCATGTAGCATTTTTATTTGGAGCAAGGATTATCAAATTGCCACATTGGGAAGAGTCAGGTCTAATCTTGCCCTAATCAATCAACTC
Source organism: Cryptomeria japonica (assembly GCF_030272615.1). Classification (NCBI taxonomy): domain Eukaryota; kingdom Viridiplantae; phylum Streptophyta; class Pinopsida; order Cupressales; family Cupressaceae; genus Cryptomeria; species Cryptomeria japonica. The sequence goes on from NC_081405.1 coordinate 525,654,483, forward strand.
TTGAATTTGGCATTGAACTTCATCTTTCTCCAAAACAAATATGCAATATAGAGGGCTATTGGAAAGAAGGGATTCTAGGACCAAATTATTGTACGTTGCATTGCAATATGTGTAAGATCTTAGCCCTCTTCAAAGACATCCTTGTACTGCTAGAGTACCTTGTCAAGTTGTTGCAATAATGTTAGTACAACCTTGCATGCTACCAATCTATGCTTGCTTTCTTGCAAAGTGTCTCAAGGCAAACCATGGGCAAAATGATCTTATGGCATTTTATGGTAGTCGATACCAAAGCTACTTTGGTCTTTGGTGAAGACTCGTTAAGTTAGAATTATCAATCACTAACATGAAGAATCCATCATTGTGGATTTACCTAATAAACATCATCTCTATCATACACACATGGCCTCCCAAGTAGTTTGTTGGTAACTTCAAAACACACAATGTCAAAGTGACTATCTTACGTGAGTTTAACTGCAAAATTGAAAGTACATTAGCATTTTATCTAAATATCCTCACCTTGTTGCAACCATCCTAGAGAATATGATCTTGGGTGTGCTTTACTGGAGAGATCAAAGCACTTGACTACATCTTGCACTATGTTTTTGGCTTCCATTGTTGATGATGACATGAACTTCTCATATTTTGACCTAGCACTGCATATGGAAGAGACACATTCCTCTAAAGCGTTAGTTGTCATAGTACTTGTGCTAAGACATTGTGCCTCTTGATCAATATCATTGAGCTAAATGGGATCTAATGCAGTTTGCCTAATTAGAGATTGTTACATTTAACATTTAGCATCACTATGGGAACTCATACAATAGTGATGGCACCATTTATGACCTTGTTTCTTCTTTCACTTGTCCTTGTTTGGAGAACACGATGTTGCGGATTTATAATTTTGCATGGTCCGTTTAAATTTTTGTTGTTACTAGGTAGATTTTTCTTATGTGTGGAAAGCTTGGAAGTTGTTTCTTGCATGGACTTTCTACACAAAGAAAACTCAACTTGAGCTTCACCTATTGTATGTTGGGTTAGTATCAGTCCTACAAAGCACTAACAAATGAATCCCGTGTGAAATAAGAATTTGATCATGATCCCTCTTATGGTATGCGTTAGGCATAAGCCACCAGTGGGACACAATAATTGACATCTTCAATGCCACAAAAGAAATCTTCTTTGCATCTATGAAATGACAAATAGAGAAATGCACTTCCAATTGCCATGCCAAATTTTCAACATTATGTTGTCAATTTTACCTTCAAATGTTAGAATGTCCAAGTTGACTTGGACCTTGGACCTTGGACCTTGGACCTTGAAAGGATTTTGAAGTTGTATGGGAACAAGTTGTTTGGTGTTATAACATTGGCCCAAGTTGACACTTGAGTACACAAAGTTGTCCAAAGAGCTCCTTTATACTTACAAGGCATCGTTGATCATTAATCTTATGTTGTCGTGGACACATTTGTACATTTGTCCAATGAAGCAAAGACTAGTATAGGTTCATGCGTGGTGGTACCATGTGTTGTACGCAAGGAATGCTATAATGTCCCCTTCTTCAACCTAGGCATTTGGAGAAGACCATTTAGCCTATTTTATTTTGTAGGCTAATTCGAGTAATTGGAAAGAGAATAATTTAATTAATTAAATTAAGTTGACTTAAATTAAAGTTGCAGGCGACTTGTATTTAAATAATTTTTATAAAGCGACTTAAGTCCAAAAAAACAAAATAATATTAAGTCGCTTTATGTGGGCCTAAAGGATTATGATTTTAATAATAGGATTCACAATTGCATTTAAACGGATAAACAAAGATATTGTTGCCGGTTGCTGGTTCCAAGAAGTTTAGGTATACATCTATTTAGATTCGCCAACAAATAATAAACTTGTAAGTGTTGTGTGTAAAATTGAAAAATAAAACCAAATATTGTAGTGTTGTGTATGTCTATGGAAGAGCATTATAAAAAATCACATTTTATATATTACATTGGGATTTCAACTCAGCCGTACCATTTTATAGCCCCCAATGGAGCCGTACACATCATAAACAGTGAGTTGATGCATGGGGTAAGGCATTTAAGCCCTCTTAACATCCAATGCAGCATATAGGAGGGTCATCAAAGTCAACACACCATATAAAGGAGGGATTGCAGCACATCTTAAGCACATGTCATAAAGTCTTAAAGTCTTCACAATCTCTATCATAGCCTTTTATAGGCTCTACAAAGCCAGCAAGGCCTCAAAAAGTGGGTATTGAAGCCTTTATCAAGCTGTTGTACCAGTATATATGGAGCCGTACTGTCTAAATGGAAGCCATACAAGTCATAATGAGGTATAAAGAAGTGACTTAGTTGCTGTTTGGTCTATCAACAGCACTTTATCAAGGTCGGATATATCATTTTACATCAGCATATATATATATATATATATATATATATATATATATATATATATATATATATATATATACAAATATTATCTAGTGCATATTCAGCAATTCAGTAAAAGAAAATTTGACAGATGTATATACAAATTGTAAAAATAAATTTATGTGGTGGCTGTTTATTATATTATGTCAAAACAAAATTGAATGCAAACTGTTTGACAAAATTCCTGCACAATAACATTGTGAAAACTGCAAGTTTCAGTAAAAAATTCTGGGAAGACTTTGAGAGACTGTCAAGGCACATAAAATATTCCCAGAGCTTGCATAGTTGCTCTAATTGACATTCTTCTCCCTCCTCTCTTGGTGATAGAAAAAGATCATGGACTGGATTAGAGTTTTTTTTAAATTTATTTTCCTTTTTTACTTGTAGGGGTTTTTTTTTTTTAAACATCAAGGGACATCTTCCATCCACAAGACATTCAAGGAACATCTAGATGTCCCGCTCATAGGGAAACATCTCTGAGGATGTGCCTACATCTGCATGGACATCATAAGGAATAGGCCCCAATGAGGGCACTTTTTTTCCTCATCCCACCACCTCTAGATCATCCCCGTTCCAAGGGACAAGATAAAAACCCTTATAGCATGTTTGCTTGAAGCCTTCACTTTCCTGCTTAAAAGAGAAAGTTCTCTTCAAACAAGAATACTCCAAGTTCATGAGCCATGAACTCATGGATGAATAGCAAGCAAAATAATCAAATCCAGGAGATCATTTCGATACCGTAGCACAATAAAGTGCAACTGTTCAAAGCAAAAAAGATAACAGCATACACACTAATAGGGTACCACCGGACCAGAAATAGATGGATAACAACGGCATCTAAAATCAAACAATCCTCAACAGTATATGCTATAACACATGAATCTACAATCACCCACAATGAGAGAAAGTGCTCTCTATATTCATACACATATAAGGTATGCACAACTACAAGTGGAAGATTCCTTTAAGTGGGCACAAGTACAGGTGGAAGCATGCATTAGCATGTATAAATAGAAGAATAGAAAGACATGGAAGAGTACTCAAATGTACAAAACGACAGACACGATAGAAAGGCATATATATGCTAGTCACGAGTGTTGCCTAAAAATATTATCAAAATCAATTACATACTCCTACTCATCAAATATTACATATCCAAAAAGATTTATGAAAACAGCTCAAAAGCACAGAGCTTAGCACATCTAAAAGTCCCACACTGCATAGAGTCCAGAATTAGTTTTCTTTCTTCATTTATCTGTCCTTGTCCACATCTTACCTGATGCTGTTCTGATTGTACAGATGTCATTATTAAAAATTGCCTTCATATAAAATATACTCCACTTAATTTTCTAGGATACATACATCGTACCATTTTACAGAAGTTTTCCTTATATGTTAAATGCATAGTAAGTCATTCCTTGTGCCATGCAATCATATATAATACAAATTTACTCAATTATTGATGATAAACATCAGGGCAAGCAAGAGCTACCACAAAAATAATACTTGCATAAACAAGCGTAAAAAGACAGGGTTGTAGTGTAAGCTTATATATAGATACACACGCCACAATCAAATAAGCTTACAAGGTGATTAACCATTGATAGAGGATCTGGCAAAAAAAAGGCCTGAAATGAAACAATACAAGACAAGATATGTATTATATCCACAAACAGTAATCTATACAACTCACAAGTGGTTATGTAAGCCCAAATAAGCATTTTTAGTTAAATGGAAGACTTGATGATCCATCATTGCCAAGCAAATTATAAGCTTTAAATTGTAAGTACAATTATTAAATGCAAAATACCTTAGAATTGCTTTCCGGACTCTCCAGAATTCTTTCTGCCCAATTGCTGAAATGACACTCTTGGGAGTTATCTCAAAGGCATGGAGTGAATCTACCATTGAAGAATCAGAATTCTGATCAGATGAGTCACCCTGATCGCTTAAGATTTCATTTTGATTGCTTTGACCTTCTTTATGACAGCCATCTATGTCTTCGTCTGAATCTCTAGAGAGAACTTCTACTAAATACTGGGATTCTGCACGAGCTGAACTAGCTTTCAAATGTTCTCTAGCTCTGTGACTTTGTTGTACATAGGCTTGGGATTCTCTTATGGAAGAGCAGGTATTGATCCCTTTTGAATTTGCATTATTATCTGACATGATACTCTTTTTATTTTGAACATTATCCTCATACTCTACTCTAGATCCAGCTCCTTCATTTGGATGCTTATCCAAATTCAGTACATCATCAGCACAATATGAATCACCAAAAGGGGACTGACTACTGTCCTTGCACAACTCAGGTTCTCTATCTCTAGGTTCTGTTTCATCATCTTGTATCACAGAACTTAAACCTTGGTGAACTGGATACTTCAACCTACTGTCTACTTGCAGTGGAAGCGTTCTCAAATTTTCAGAAATGCTTCGGACAATAGGATTGCTAGTCTTTTGTCCTTTTTTTAGCAGATGTGAACCACCTTGCATCATGCCATCTTTTACATCACTATTTTTCAATTTTCGAGATGCTTGCAATGTCAAATCTTCATCATGATTCATATGTGATGAAAAAGGGTTTTGATTACATTGAACATTATGATCCCTTGGACTACTGTGAGATGACTGTTGTGTGCTTCTAAGCTGATCACATTTTGTTGACTTATCAGACTCTGTTGCAGCACTATTGCTGCAAGACATCACATTCTGTCCCAAAAACTGACCTGGAAAATTTACAGTCGGATATACATGCGGAGAAACATAATATGGAGCATACATAAACCTCCCATCACATGAAGCCTGCACCAAATACATTTATCAGAATAAAATATACCATTTAAGATCTAGTTCTACCAACTGGTTGTAATAAGAATTTCTCATGACAATAAGAGATGAACACAAGTTATGAATGTTGATACAGGTGACTATAAACATACATACGTACATCATAAAATGAGCTAAATTTGATCACATGCAGCAAGATAATACACTTAAGAGATCAAACTGAGCAAAGAAGCACGAAATCTAATCGTTTACAAAGGAAAAAGAAAACCAAGGAAAATACATGCATCCACATAAAACAACTCTCCAAAAATTCAAAATATTTAGGCATTTCATTTGTGGTTAAAAAATCTAGCTTCAAATGAACATGAAATGTGATTACATTTGATTCGACTACTAGACCAAAACATAATTCACTGTAATTGTTCTTAAACAACTTTCTCAATTTTGTTATTCTTATCTCTGTCACAAGGAAAATTTACAGTCGGATATACATGCGGAGAAACATAATATGGAGCATACATAAACCTCCCAATACATTTATCAGAATAAAATATACCATTTAAGATCTAGTTCTACCAACTAAGGTTGTAATAAGAATTTCTCATGACAATAAGAGATGAACACAAGTTATAAATGTTGATACAGGTGACTATAAACATACATACGTACATCATAAAATGAACTAAATTTGATCACATGCAGCAAGATAATGCACTTAAGAGATCAAACTGAGCAAAGAAGCACGAAATCTAATTGTTTACAAAGGGAAAAGAAAACCAACGAAAATACATGCATCCACATAAAACAACTCTCCAAAAATTCAAAATATTTAGGCATTTCATTTGTGGTTAAAAAATCTAGCTTCAAATGAACATGAAATGTGATTATATTTGATTCAACTACTAGAGCAAAACATAATTCACTGTAATTGTTCTTGAACAACTTTCTCAAGTTCGTTCTTGTGATCGACAACAATAAAATTCGGATGAAGTTCAACAAGAGAAAAATTCAAAAAAAAATGTGAAAATATGATTTAAAAAAATATATAAATTGTAAATCCATAAACATAAAACAATATTATGTTGAATCTAAATACATTATGCCATTCATCGAAGAGTGTGATGGTTAAATCGTGGCTTTGTTGTTGCCACCAAGGTTCAAACCCTCGTTAGGCCATTGTGATCGTGGACATTGTACCCTTGCTGATCCATTCCACTCACAGGTTTGAACTTTCGCATTAATGATGTTGGCATTCATGCAAAGTGACCTTGTGTTCCAAACCCTTGTTAAGCTAGTGTTCTTGTGGGCTTTGTACCCCTATTGGGCTACTATGCTCGCAGGTGCAGATTGTTTGCATTAATGTTGTGCGTTCATGCTGAGGATGAGTTCTCCCATTTGTGGCCTCGCTTGGCTCAGGCCAGGGTAAAAGCTCTCAAAGTACTGAAAAAATATTGAATACAATATAATAAATTTAAAAACATTGCAATATAAATATGTTTAAAATTTTAATTTTAATAATTAAAAATATGTCAAATTTTATATATCATATATATTAGCAATTTTAGATCTAAATTAAATTTTTTAAATAATAAATTTTAATAACAAAAAATTTAAAACAATCCAAGTCAAACATCAAATCACCCTACAAAATGTAATAGAATATTAATTATCTGATCACTACAATATTAACATGTTAAATGAAACTCGAGATACCTAAAAAATGACTTAAAAATGTAAAGATAAAATAATGGAGAGATATATTTTAGATAAAAAAAGTAAAGTATCTTTATTTTATTTTGAATGTAATATCTCTGCTTTTAGGGAGACGTTTTAGGTCACACAGCTTTGCAATAAAGATCGGTTGGCTCTATCTCTCTTCGCTCCAATTTGGAAGTAAATGGTGTATTCAATATTCTACATCACCGATTCTTCAGTTTGGAAGTGTTGATCAACATGAGTCATGATGCATTAGCAGATTGAATGGGTTGAAGATGTTTGGGTGAGAGATATGCTACACATTCAGCAACCAGACCTCCTTTGCTTGATTTATTGCTTTTGGCTAGCCTTTGAAATACAACCGATCTTCACTCATTGAACAAGAATGACAGCATTAAGAAGGTTTTCTATTCTATGCCACCAATTTAGCTCAACTACCCATATTCGTGATGTGACGTTTTGTGATGCAGGAGGCTCATGACAAGAGCTTCCAAACTTTTTCAATTTGATGATGAAGGCTTTCTAGAAGGGCCAGCTAAGGACTTGATTGAAGTAACCAAAAGGGGAGCTGTGAACTAAGCAAATGCACTTTTAAAATATATTTTTATATAAACTCTATTTTTTTTCATATGAATTTTATAGTGAATTAAAATGATTTTTATTTTAATTTCCTTCCAATTTGCCAGATTTCAATTTTTTTGTTTCAAGTTTGGCGAACCCTGTGACATAGATTCTTATATTGTATTTTATGTGTATTGTCAAGATTCCATGATAGTATGATACTAGTGTGATCTGATTATTCTATACTTGTAGGCATGCACTCTTTATTATTTCCTACACACATCTCTAACTTGACGCATACTGCAGTTCTTAATTGTTTTATAATCATAAGCACATCTCTAAATAAACTCTGTTCTAATCAAAATGGGTGCACTGTATATGACTTGTGATGTCCAGCTGCCATCGTACAGTCCTGCTTTGACTTCACAACACCATCTAACATTAGATCCATCCATCTTTAGGAATTCAGAATCGTCTAGATGACTGGGTGACCTGAACTGATTATGATATTCTTGATAGATAAATAAAACTAAGTTCAAGATGTTTCTTGTGGCATCACACATTTCTATTTTGGAGACCAAACCTGTGTCCAATTATGGCACAATTTACATGAAACTTAAAACACAACTTATTTCCAAAAGGAACACATCAACTTCTGCAGCACTTTTAAAGAAAAATTTCTGATTCGCAATTAGAAGTGGTAAGATTCACCTAATGTGAGAGTGCTCTTCCCAATTCTAAAGAAAAGTTTGAACCATTATAATACATATTAAAGGACACTAACAATCTATCACTTAATATTTAATAACAATATTGAAATATAAGATCTTAAAATTGGCTGCCGAGATATTTGTTTCCAGGTTCCATGAATTTTAGTTGTCAAGTAAACACCACGCTATACAAGATTTTAATTGGGAGTTTTCCATAAATGTAAATCATTTATTGCTTATGTTTTGTCCTAAATGCATGAGCTGGATCATCAAAAATCAAGCCTTTCAGCGAGATTTTCAGATTTTAATAAGGGTGAATTATTACGCACAAACGAACAAAAACAACTTCCTACATGCTAAAGCAAGAACCAATTTTCTAATGCAACAAAGATTTATTAAATGAATAGCATAGGTAAATGCTTACTGACTAGCTAAAATAGAGACCAGTAGGTTTACATCAGCAGAAAATAAATAAACAGATGAACATCACACGATTCTCGAATGTAAGTTGCTAAATGATACACAAAGTTATTACTTAGTTACTAACGAGCATCATTAGAAAGCTTGACAAAGTTGATCAATTCAATTTAATTAACAGAACTACAAACATAGGATCAATAACTTCAACAAAACACCATTTACTGTAGCATAGGCTTAGCATCAACTAAAATTCACAGTTATGTACCAAACGCACTTATTTATAAGTTCACAAGGGTAGCATTTAGGTATTTACAATAATAATAAAATATCCCAAAAAAGTACCACATTAAAATTATCATATCCCTATATATAGAAAAAGCAGAAATAAAACTACTTCAAAGCAATATAATTCTAAAACAATTCATAAAATAAAAAGCCTACTAATTGTCTCATTTCCATCACTTGAAAACACCCACTTCCAATGATGACAACTCCCAAATGCAGTCACTGATGAAATAGAATTAGGCACGAGTAACCTTTCGAAAATCTAAAGGAACTTTTGCAATGAAACTGCTAAATCCTCTGAAACCTCTGAAATATGGTGAACATTCTAGAGCCTCAAAAAACTTATGAAAACCCTATGAACATGAAATTTATAAGTACCTTGCCAACACCAACTTGATGACTTGATGCAAGAACCCTGACCATGATTACTAATCTACTGACACCATCATACTGATATGTCAGCCTTCGTAACATTGGAACCCTCTACCTCTAAACACTTCAAAGCTAAATCTATCCAAAGATCTCAATGAAACCTTAGATTTGATAGTATGCCAATACTTTGCATTTGAAACCTCAATTCAGTAACAATTTGATTAATTCCTCCATGATGGCAACTTGAGATCTTGAAAGACGACATCCTCTTTGCTGCATGAACTTGTCCTATAGTTTTAGACCATACATCTTAATTAACTCAGCTGATATCTTTGTAAGCACTACAGCTGCTCCAAAAACCTCCACAAATGGCACTGGAAACTCTTGAAAGAACTGCAAATTATGAATAAACAGCCTTGTGCCACTATGAACAGCAGATACAAACTTGTTTATGAAGTCTGATAAGTGAATCACCTTTAACTTTTCTTTCAGCTGACTGAGATAGTAAGAGGCAGAATTTCTTGATGCATTTGCCACCTTTTAAACCTTGGGCACTAAAAGTGAGTAACAAAACCCAAAACGTGGCACCTTATGTCTCGTTATATGCTAGCAAGTATCACTTATCCTCTTGCCACTTAAAATGATCTTGGGAGAGTTTTGGAGTGGTTAGGCCGCTAAAAATGTGTACCCAGTCTCAGTTTGAGCTCATCCTTTAAACAAAGAACTTTTATGAAGCAATGCCACTTTGAGAGTGCAACTCAACAGCTTGTTATTTCTCTCTTAATATACAGCTGCATTTCAATCATATTTCTGCCACTTTTTCAAGACTCGGCCCTGATTTAATGTGTTTTAAACATATTGTAGGCTTGGCAAGTTTTATAACCTCACTGCCATGTTTCATAACACATTAGTCATCTTTTGAACAATGACTTGAGGGAGAACACTTCACATTTGGTCACCTTTTCATTGACTTAGGTGTAGTTTCCTAACACTCTTGCTACCCTTCATAACTTGTGAATGCTTTGATATCGTTGGGGGCAAAGCCACCCCAAAGGTGTGCAACAGATGTTGCTGTTATAGACTTTTAAGTTGGGTGCAGATCACTACAGAGCTAGCCAAGTTTAGCCGATGGCCAGTCAGAAATTTGATGGTCTCTGCCACTAAAAAGGGGGGCCCCATTTTGAGTGACTTCTGAGCAGAGTTTTGGGTGCTAACTGTCAGGTGCACATCACTAACCAGTTTGCCTCTTTTTATGCTACTCCAAAGTGTGCATCATTTAACTTGAAACCACCCCTCTTGAATACTAGATGGAGTTTTTAGGTGCTTTTCAACATGCCTGGTGGAGTTTTTGGTGCTTTTCACTCAGCTCTTTGCCACCTTTTTAACATGCCTGGTGAATATCACTTAAGCCTTGGTCAATTTTCCATAATGTTTGAAGCCAGATCACCAAACATGTTTAGAGCAGAGAACTAGACAGCAAATGCCATTCACTTGCCATCAAAAGTGCACACCAGCAGTGGCATTTCCAAGGGAAACATGCTCAAGCTTCCATGCCTTAGTCATTCCACGCTTTTCCTTTTTTCATAGCCACTGTCAATCAAGATCCTCATCAATTATTATTTGGAATAGTGCAAACCTGCAACTTGACAAGATCACAACACAACAACACTGCAACTTGACAAGGAAGAAGGTTGTAACTGATTTGACTTGGCACACATATGATGAGAAATTGATGACAAAAACATATACAAAGCAGTACAAACATAGTTTTTATATGGCTACCAACACAACTAGAATGGCATGGACTTAGTTAATAATATCTTCAACCCAATCTTGTCCGTATCCTGTAGTAGTGGGTGAGAGAATTCTCTTCGTTCTCTAATCACAAAGGTAGTACCACAACATGGAACTGCATATTTGCTACTCTATCAGATGACTCTCCCAACTTGATTGTCAAAATTTGTTCCACAAAGACATCTTGCTTCCCTAGTTTCACAACTACCTTTCATGTGAGCTCCCAATGCAGGAGGGCCATACACCATCCACAACACCTCTATTTCCATCTTACCATCGTTTATCTATAGCCTTATAATCATTCTCTACTTAAGCAACACGCTAGATGATCTAATTTGTCATCATCTTGCACCAAAATACAATTGCTAACTTAAACACATCCACATGGACGTGAAATTCCTCACTCCAATTAAGATATGCTAGAAAAGGTGTGCTTATCAATTGAGCAGCAATTAGCATGCATATTCCATTACTTAATTCATCAACATGAAATGTAAGAACTTCCTAATATACTTACTTTCTGTTTTAGTTCTACTTAAGGAAAACAAAATTTAATGTCCTAAATTGTGTTTTTTAAGTGCTAAATGTAAAAGGAATTCAAAGGAACATGAACAAGACTGAAAAATATCACAAAAAACAAAAGGCTATTATGGTCTCAAGAAAACCAATATGGATAAAAAATTCTAGGAAGAGTGAGATGTACACTTCCTCAAGCCACCATCTTCTCCAGTTGTTTATAAGTCGACTTGCCCCAAGTACTTGAGGAACATTTGCAAAAACACTCCAACAATCAATTGTCACAGCTCGATTTAATCATTTACGTTTTACACCTATTTTGAGGACTTAATCATCATCGAGATATATTAGACCAATATTTTGAAATTCTGTGTTTTACAATTGCATGAATTATTTATTAGTTAAAAAAGAAAATAATTTGATGTAGTGATAATAATATTAGCATTAGATAAAGTTACTATAAATATTAAATAACTTTTCATGCTAAATTTTTTTTAAAGTATAATCAAAACAAATTAAGGTAAATAAATTTTAAAAATAATAATAATAATAACTAATGATCTCCTGCTGTTAGAGTTGTGGTTCTGTTCCGAGGTTTGCAGCCTCAACATTCCAAGTTGGGGTCTCTGCTATCCCCAACTCAATTTGGTGGTGGTCTAAAGAGATCTGACAGATTGGTTTCTCTGAAGACGGGTTTCTTTGTCCCAGTTCCTGTTGGATTCGAAGGCTGATCTGTGCGCTCTCCCACTGCGGTTGGTGCCCTGTCGGGGATATTGACTCCCTGCTTGTGGTTTTGGTTCTCAGTGGCTTTGGTCTCCATGGAGCCATCTCTGGTGGGTCTGTTGGGGGTTTCTAGTGCTGTGATTTTTTACCTCCTGGGCGCTTTGATCAGTGTAGTTCCTCCGCCCAGAGTAATAGTGTTGATCAACACAAGAGGGGTCATATTGATCATACCCCTACTTTCTCTCCTGCAACTCCTATAGAGGTGAAGTTTGTTCCTGCAGGAGAGGGTTATGCTTTGGTGCTGTTGGGGCTCCTCAGTACTATTGGTTTTAGTTCTCCTTTGGCTTCCATCCAAATTGGTGATTTTTGTTGTTGCTGATCCTATTGAGGTAGTGTCAGAAGCTGGGGTTCCAGGGGTTTTGCCTCTGAGTTGGAAGTACGCGATTGTAAGACTTCTTCTTGCTCTTTTCCTGCATACATGGGCTCTTTAGCCCAGATCTTTGCCTTTTCTCTTCTTCTGGATTCAGTTTTTTGCCTTCCTCTTCCGCCGCTCAAGCAGGTTCATCTTTGTCTTTCTTTCTGTTTTGATATGGTCTTGGGTGCTATCCAGGTGATATTATTGGGGTTCCTTGAAAGCCCTCGCTGTCTGAGGTGTTCTTGGGGCAGGTACCTTCTTACTATCTGGTTTTCTAGGGGGACTTTTGCTGCCTGTCTCCCTGTTCTTTCTACTGCAGGTCCTATGGAGGTAGATTCCATGGTAGGTTTCAGTCTCGTTGGTCCTATAGAGATGGACTCCGCGATTAGCTTTGCTCCTAGTATAATGTCTGTTCTAATCCATTCTTTGGCTGAATTTTCCTCAGTTCAAAGTGTTCTCAATGTTAGAAGCTTCATGAGTTCCTTTCAAAACCCGTTGTTCTATTTATCCATTCTTTGTCAGTCCTCTTTAACGTGCAAGGTGACTTTAATTCATGCTTTCGCAGTGTTAAACCGCTCTTTGGTTGTCTTCTCTCCAATTCATGGTGTCTTTGGTTTTAGGTTTCAGGGTCCTTTTGAAAACCTGCAAATTCTGTATGAGTTGACTTAGCTCTAGGTTGGGAACTGTGTCTCCCACCGGTTTGTTGCTCCGGTTAAAAGTTTCTTGTCAATCTCGCTCCTTGTGAGACTCTTTGTTCACGCCTTTTGGCGGTTTTTACTAGCTTAGCCATTTTTGGGTAGCATTGTTAAGGGTTTTGGCCCTAACCCAATTTACCCAATCAGAACTAATGATTATTTTCTATCATTCCTTGAAAGAATTATCACCAAATTTCACCTAAAGACTAGCTGTAAACACCTTAATCATAGAGGAAATTAAGGGGAAATCACAGATCACCAAGGTTGGAGCACCAACATTACAAAATCCATTAATCCATTACAAAAAGTGTGTCACAGTTTGGCACCAAATTGCCTTCACAAAATTGATTAAGGATCAGCATGGAGAACGATCAAGGAATTAGGGGAGCTTCAATGCAAAGGAGTCATCATTCTATCTAGGGGAAGCAGCAATGGAGTCTAGTTCGAAGAATGGGCACCAAAAGTAGTAATGGAGGAATTAGGAAGATTTTACCAAATAAGTGACATAGACTATCACTTTTAGTGGAGAATGAAGTTAAGTAGGGAATGTTGGAAAAGATTGGGAAGTCAGGCCTTATGCCTTCCAATTGCACTTGTAAATAAGATTTAAATCTTCTTTGATAGATCCATGCCTACTAATAGATCACAAGCCTTGTTGATATTCCACTAAAAACAATTAAATTGTTTCAAAATGCCCAACATTGAACATAAAATCCACAAAACATATTCCTGACTTAACGTATAGATACACAAGTAAAACATTAACTAATATAAAAGTAAATAGAACTAAGAAAAAATAAGACAATACTGTAAACTATATAGTTTGCCTTGACTCAATCAATGTCCTACCTTGAAACTCCTCAATGAATAAAACCCATGCCATCATCTGTTGGCCTTCCTTTGATAATGTCCACTTCTGTGTTGGCCTTCCTTTGATAATATGTCCACTTCTGTGAGAAAGAAATATGATCAAACTGTCCAGAAACCTCCTTTAGCTAGATTGCTAACGTTTCAGGGGAAACACAAAGAATATCATGTTCATATGTCATCCATTTTATAACCAAAAATTGTATCACCATAGACTGGCAGCTTTTAATCTCTTTATCCCATGCCAATTTTAACAGTAATCTATAAGCTAGCAGCTCAGCTAATTGTTAGTTCCAATTTGAAGACAAACTGTATATTTAATATAATAGTTGTCAAAAAGGAAGAATGCTCCACCAATGGTGCTAAAGTCCCCTGGACTTTGCCAAGCTCCGTAAAAGAAACCACAAGGGATAGATGCCTTTCCCGTATGGATAGATGCTTGAGTAAACATGTGGATAAAAATTAAACAACTTTGCTTTAAAAATTAATAAGAAAAGAATAGTGTTAATTTTTTAGGTATATGAATTGGGTTATTACATCAATTATCCTCTCCTGCTGCACCTAACTTCCTAAGCACGATAGCTTACAAGAATGCAAGGGAAACTACACAAGTTCGTTTTCTCTTTATAAACCTACCTTAATTCTAAATATAAATCTTCCATTCATCTCCTTCCCTAAACCTAATTGGATGATAGTCGCTCCTATGATCTATCTTGAAATAGTATCGTGCACCACTTAAGAAATCCATTAGGTCATCCATGCGCAACAATCGACACCTATTCTTGTTGATTGTGCTAGTCTATAGCCTTTCTCACCTCTCCATCCTTCTTTAGCACAAGTGGGCACCACGTAACAATTGGGACTCCCATATCAAACATCGTTCCAATAGTTCTTCAACCTACTTCTTCTACTTTGCACTCATGTCCAGTTTCATTCTATATGGCACCTTATTTGGAATAGTAGAACCCTAAATAAAAGATGTTCAAAGTTAGATGCTACACTCAATGACAATTCATTTGGCATTCCTACACCAATCACAATTGCATACTTCTTAAGCAATGTAACAACTTATAATCCCTTAGATTTGAGTCAATAGCAAGCATGCAAAGTTGCAAACATCTCACTTCCTTGAAAAACCCCTTTGTTGACAACATCACCTTGCTCTTTTGCCCACATACCTCCTCTTCCTGCATGGAAAGTAATTCAACGTTTCTTACCATCCTTCATTATGATGAAGGTGTTCTTGAACCCATCATGCATTGTGTGTCTATCACATTACCACAACCTTCCTAATAACACATAGAATGCATCCATTCAAATCACATCACACCATACCTCATCTACATATCCTCTAATGCAAAGTGAAACCTACACTACTCTATCAATGTGAGTTGCTCCTTTTGCAACCAAGAGACCTTGTGTGCACAATCTTTTTCAACCCCAATTTCCACACCATCTTTGTCGTTACTAAGTCGTCAATGCTACCTCAACCAATTATCACCTTGCAAAACTTTCCTCCTAACTTGCACTTAATTCAAAAGAGGCTCCTACTCAACCACAGTTTCTTGTCTTCGAGTGTGCATTTTAGAACCTTGCACATCATCACATTCTTCCCAACCTCTCAATTTGCACACCATGATTCGCTTCCCACCTCCTCATTCTTAGCCTGTGCAATATGCACACACTTCTCTATGCAACCTTGCTCTCATGTGGCATATGGGCATTCAACCACCCAATGACCTACATGCTAGCACTTGAAGCAAGTCCCACTAAAGCCTTTGTCGCAACCTTGCCTTGCTCATTCTTCACCTCTATCAAAGATTTTTTGACACTTTACACTTTTCTATGTGCCCTCCTTGCATGCATTTGTTTGCCTCCCACCCACCTTGCTTGCCCTTGCCATTGTTGCAACAACTTTGTTATCTATAAGACAACTTCTTAGCTTTGAGTGATTCTTGGTGGTTCTCCTCTATAGAATGAATTATTAGGACACAAATCTCATCTTGCATTGAGATGCATAAACCATTCGCATACTTGGACACCTCAATGTCATCTTTCAAAATGACCAATGTGAATGCATAGTTTGTAAAACTCCTTTGTTTACTCCTTCATGGTCATCTCCCATTGGCATAGGTTTTGGAGCTTCTTGAACAACTCCAACATAGTTGGTTGACATAAACTTTCCCTTATGTTTCCTCGCCATTCAACACCACTACAAGATCTTTTCTAGTTCACCTCAATGTGACAACACTCAAAAAAGCACAATGAGTTTGAATGTAACTTGCAAAATGGTAAATAAACAGGCAATCAGTACCAAACAAATAACAAAATACACAACTAGTGCAAAAATGGCAGTACCGTATAAAAAAGAAAACAACTGGTTCACAGCTAACAATACACCAAAGCACAATGAGTTTATAAACAACTTGTGATCAAATAGTACAGCAACAATGACATTCAAACCAACAGGCAATCAGCACCAAACAAATAACAAAATACACTTCTCGGATGAAACTGGCAATAATATAAGAAAAAGAGACTAATCATGATTTTTTCACAGTCAATTAAGTAGCGATGAAATGCAGGAACATTAACAGGGAAAAGTTGAACAAATAACAATCAGATCCTGTCAACCAATTATCAAGCTTCGAAGGATTTTATGCAAACACGCCAGTTAAGCATTTGGCATTTTGTATGGAATTAATGTCCGTGATCATCATCATCAGAATTGGTGAGAGTGAAGAAACTGAGGCATTCCTGTATTTATGTTTACAGGACTAGTGTCACTGGGATTATTATATTGGGCCAAAAATTCAGCAGTTTACTTGGTATACAAAAAATTAAAAATATCTGTCCATAAATATTCATGCAGATAGGTATACAAAAAACTAAAAATATCTGTCCATAAATATTCATGCAGATATATTTACCAGAAACTGGTTGGTTACTGGCCATTATACTTGGTAAGCATCATCAGCAATTAACTAGCAAAGAGTTGCAGGAACATTAACAGATAAAAATTGAACAAATAACGATCAGATCCTGCCAACCAATTATCAGGCTTGGAAGGACTTTATGCAAACACACCAGTTAAGCATTTGGCATCTTCTATGGAATTAATGTCTGTGGTCATAATCATCAGAATTGGTGAGAACAAAGAACTGAGGCATTCCTGTATTCACGTTTACAGTACTAGTGTCATTGGGATTGACATATTGGGCCAAAAATCCAGCAGTTTATTTGGTATATAACAAATTAAGAAGCAAATCTGTGTCAACAAATATTCATGCAGATATATTTACCAACATCTGGTTGGTCCTGGCCATTATACCTGGTAAGCATCATCAGCAACTCATGAGGAAACATAAATAATTACTACAAAGAATTCTTTCACACTCTGCACAAAAAATAAATTACATCACAAATCTTAGTAAATATAATATGTATTGACACTACCAACTCCAAGAAATATAAGAGAACAAAATATGTTTTACTAACATAAGCACAAGTGCTTTGCTTCACTACTAAATTGATGAATTTGTAGCCACATCTACTTATAGCCTTCTTAAGCAACAGGGTAAGGAAGTACAATCTTAAGCAACAGGGTAGACAATGCAATCTTAAGTGACAGGTTAAGTCCGTGCAGAGAGTTGAGGTGTGGTGGTTTGTGGGAATGTGGACCAGTTCACTGAAACGCAAGATGGATATTCAATAAATAACCTGACCTCTTTAGTTATTAGAACATCCTCTATAGACAATAAGTTGGCAATGATTCAAAATACTTCTAACATGCATGGTTGATGTTCCTCTATAAGCAGAAAGGAAGCTGGTAGTGCGCATCTTTCGAGGACACCCTGGACCAAGGGCAACGTGGATATCATATCAAAGTCATTTTCAAATTCCAAACCAATTTATTTTCTGCCTTTCACTCATCTTTTTGATTCCATGAGAGTGTTTCAAAAAATAGTTCTGGTTAGATGTGTATGAATAAAATATTGTGTGCATCTATGCTGGTGCCTTAGAATTATTCCTACAACTATAAAAGCTCCTCCAAATGCAAATCATATTGGAGATTTTTTCCAACAATAATCAGACCCTTGTCTATGGTAATTCTGTTAAACAAAAATGTCTTTCTACACGTGTGCATTTTGTAATCTTTTCCTTACTCCACACATGATGCAAACTCCAAACATGTCCCCTAATAAAGGTTTGGGAGCATGAATTTCAACTCACTGGAGAAAACAGAACCTACACATGGTCTAGATGCTCAAGGTCCTACTACAAGTTCTGGTCATTTAACTTGCCCCAGTAAGGTCAAAAAGTCTTCAGCTTCTCACAGCCTTCTATTCTTAGAAGGTAGAAAGTTCCCAAACTAAGATTTCTTTCTCTTCAATACTGATTTACAATCTGCTGCTTGCTCATTATGAAAAAACTCTATATGATCCTTCTCAAACAACTGCATCTTCAATTTCCCAAAATTTGGGACCCAAATAGATGGCACGAAGTCTACGGGATGTCCAAGACATTGGGTGCAACCCTTGGACTCTAGGTGACACAACCCCACATCCCATGGAATGCTAATTTCCAACTTTAAACTTCAAGAATCGAATCAAGGTAAATTGAAAACCTTCAGTTTTTCTCTCATTCTTTCTTCTTTAAATTATGTAGTATTTTGTTTTACAAATTTTAAATTCAAAATCTGTAGAAGAAAAGAACACCCTAGGGTTTTATCCTTTTTTTCGCGTGCATTCTATTTTATGTTCTTGCAATTTTTAACTATAACCCTTCTGTTTTTTAATCTCTTTATACTTTATTAAAAAAGGAACAAAAAATAAAAATAGCCCAAAATTTTAAAAACGAAGCAAAGAAAAAAGTACTGCAGCAAAGCAAATAAATAAAAACAGTCATTCAAAACCAGCTATAGAGGCAGCGCCTTCTATCCTATGTGCCACTAAACCATGCAAGTCTTTGAGGAGAGAGTGGGTTTGAAAAACTAGATGCATTTGAGTATGGGCAAAAAACTACATCCATGGCAATCATCACTTCACTTTATCTATGGGTTTAGAAAATTGTGGGCACCTAGGTTCAAGCCACAAAACCTCAACATAGATCAAACTTGCAGATGCACAAACACAGATTCGCTAGTTCTCACAAATCATTTTACACCAACATTAAACTTGTTCCACCTTCCACGAATCACATGGATTGATGATATTTTAGCCTGAATCCACCTTCCACGAATCACATAAATTGATGATGTTTTAGCCTGAATCAGCAACTGCAAGCGGCCACCACATCAGCCAATAAATTTAACATAGGCAACACAAGTTGTAAGCACCCATGGTCAATGAACAGGAAAAGACATGTTTTTTAAATATATTTTAATAAGAAAACCTAAGCCCTTTACCACACATATTTTAGAGCAAACCACAATGGCTTTTTTAGGTTTTATCCTAAGTTCATCAAATTTAAATTCATGCATTAAATTCAGCAAACCTCTGACATAGGTAAGAAGGACAAAAACCTAGAAGCAAGGAGTGTAGTTGGTAATTTTGGTATCGTTGCAGCATTCCCTTCGATACAACAGGGTAACATCTTCATTTCTCGAGTCTTATTTCTTAACATAAGAAAGCTTCTTTTAAGTTTAAGGGTCGATACAATTGCCATGGCTAGTTGGGGATTCAAACCCCCTTCATGTGATGATTTCTGGGGACTAATTTTGATGGAGAAGGTGGATGATGAATAGTCCATTACTAATGAGCAGCAAGTTATTTTGAGGAAGAAGGGTTGCATTATCACGTCTAACAGATGGATAGATAGAAAAAACCAGTGTCCCATGGGGACGCATCCCCCAAAAAAACCCTGCATCCCCTTGATGGGGGCATTCTTGGGACGCAGGGACTTTGGGGAAATGTCCCCCAACAACACTGTCACCTCCTCCAAGGATGCCGCCAAGTTGCTTACTATATAGCACACGCCATTACATACTGATTGCAACCTTCAAGTTTATGAAAACTAGTTTGCCTTTCACAGGGCACTTGCAGAAACGTTATATTGCAGATTTTGCCTTGAAGATTTCAACTCACCTCAATTTGTATATGGGTTACATTTACGAGGGAATGGACCAATCCAAGGAACATATTAGACATTCTATGGTGTTGTTGTGAAAAAGTACAGGCCCATTTGGGACATCATAGAGTAGGGATGGATAAAGAAGGCTTCATAGGCCACTTCATACTTGTGCATATTTCCTCCACCCAACCATACAACTTCTCGAGTCTTCAAGGCTGATGAGAAGGTTATTCAAAGGTCTCTAAACTATTATAGAGGCTATAGAGCAATGTTCCATGGGGCCGCATCCCCCCCCCAAAAAAAAAACTCAAGTCCCCTATAGGGGGATGTTTCCGAGACTTCGGGACTTGGGGGAAACATCCCCCCATATCACCACCACTACCGCCACCTCTTCGAGGATATCGTCAGGTCGCTTGCTATATGACACTTGCCATTACATACTAATTGCAACCTTTAACTTTGTGAAAACTAGTTGGCCTTTCATGGGGCACTCACAAAGATGTTATATAGCAGATTTTGCCCCAAAGATATCAATTCACCTCTATTTTTACATAAGCACCTCTTCGAGGATGTCGTCAGGTCGCTTGCTATATGACACTTGCCATTACATACTAATTGCAACCTTTAACTTCGTGAAAACTAGTTGGCCTTTCATGGGGCACTCACAAAGATGTTATATAGCAGATTTTGCCCCAAAGATATCAATTCACTTCTATTTTTACATAAGCAAGTCAACAAGGACAACTTCTAGACTAGGTAAAAATTGCATTCTTTGAGACATTGCTATAAAATCTAAACATATTACTTCTTTGTTATTAAATTTAATATTTATATATAAATCCTTAACATTTTACGTGTATCATTATAGATGCATGGTGGGAAAGTTTTGGTACCAAGGTTGCCAATCTTAGAGGATTGTCATGCAAATGTTAAGTCAACCATGCAACAATTCAGGTTGTAAGCACAATTGGAGTATGTTTGAGCACATACACTCCAAAAAATTAAAAAACACAAGTTGTCAATGCAAAGCTTGAATGACCTTGCATTTGTGCATTAAAATATGCACCTCTATAACAAGAAGATTTCAGTTGAAAATGAAGAATTAGCCATTATAGTATCGAAGGAGTAAGGTCTTGCATTTGAGGGGATCATCAAAGATAGTGACCCCATATTAATAAATGACAAAGGAGGAACATGAACATGTCAATCAAGCTAATAGTGAGGCAAAGCTTGTAGCGAAGGAGGAGAAGACACAAGCCTATACAACTAAAGACGACGAAGTCATCCATGATGTTGTTGCTATCTAGTTTATAGATAGAATGGCTAAGTTGCTTCTATGACATATGCAAAGTAGCACAAGGTCTAGCAACTTATATCTAATGTATTTTTATTTGCTATGTATTTTTATTTTTTTTGCTGTGTATAAAAAACAATTTTTAAGCATATAAAAGCAATTTTTCGTTTGTATTAGCATGCAAGTTTGAAATTCACTTTCAATATGACATTTTTTACTTATTTATTTGTGTACACATTAGATCTACCTAATTAGTTGTTGTGTATATTGAAGTTATTTTGATATAGATGCAATATAGTAAATTTTTCATTAAAATTCTATTTTTTATTCATTTTTTAAATTTACTAAATTTTCGCCAAGTTTTGACATTATGTCCAAGTCCAAGTCAAAAAATAGCAGATGATCTTCATTTTCCAACTTCAACACATCCAAGCCCATCCCAATTGTGATGGCTCAACTTGGTGGAGTTGACCCCTAATGATGGCAAACAGAAGAACCTAATTTCAAATAACTTAGTTGATTGTCTTTGTTAGGCAAACAAGCGGAAGGATCTCTATAAACCAATTGACCACCATATCGCACTAGATCCATTTAGGGTGTTGAGATGGACCATCTTATCAAACAATTATTAGAGAAAGTCAAGATTCAACCTAGATTTTTTCCTTGTGGGCCTAATACACTTGTTGTGCCAAAGAAAGAGTATAATAAGTGGTAGTTACAAGAAATTGGACTCTTCCCAAAATTACTATAAAGATAAAAATATCACTTCCCAAGATCAATGATTTCCTAGATCAACTTTTAAGAGCTAAGCACTTTACTAAGTTCAATTTGACTTCAAGATATTATTAAGACAACATGGAGCCTCTTGGTGACTAAAATATAGCCTCAAAGACAAAGTTTAAGATCTACAAGTTGTTAGTTGTGCCTTTTAGCCTCACCAACATGCAAACACATTACCAATGATGTTTTCAAGTCCCATCTTCACAAATGTGGCATCTATCTTTCTGACATTGTGATTTATAGCAAGATTGGGATGATCACTCGGTCCATGTGCAAGAAAACTTCTTCGTCTACACCAACTTCAAGCCAAGATGAAGTCATCCTCCTCTAGACAAACTTTCATCAAGTATTTGGGCCTTCTTCATTCCCAAAACATGCATGCATACAAATGCAAATAAAGTCAAGATCCTTCATTAACAACCCATTCCATCCAAGATTTTAAATTTGACAAGTTTTTTGGTTGGTATAAATTTCTATAGGAAATTCATCTATAACTAATCACATGTTGCCCACTCTTTCATCAACAAACTCTTCTACATGGACTACACAAGTTGCCTGAGTATTTAGTTACTACTTGTTCCAAAGGCGATATTTGCAAGTTCCTATTCTCGCTATCCTTATCCTAGAAAAACCATTTACACTTGGTATGAATGCTTCTTGGATTGAGTGTGTCGAGACATATTGCCAATTCAAGAGATTGGTAAAGGCAAGAGCACTTCTTATGTATGTAGCACTATTGTAGAAACAAAGAAAGAGAACAATAAGTGGTAGTTAGTAACAATTTATTGAGCTCTAGAAAAATATTGTTTAAAACAACTACCCACCTTCCCAAGATCAACCATCTTCTACATCAACTTCACAGACATGAGTACTTCAACTAACTCAACTTGACTTTTGGAGATCAAGTTTGCATGTCGAATCATGGTGTCTAGAAAACAACCATCAACACAAAGTTTCAACTCTACCAAGGGTTTTTTATGCCTTTTGGCCTTGCCAAAGATCCTACCATGATCATTGTTTATGTAATTTTTATTGAAGTAATATTGTAATATTTAGCATGTAATTGTCATCTAATTAGTTTTAGGAAGTTTCCTTTTTGTCTTCCGTCATCTAGTTAGTTTTAAGAAGTTTCCTTCCTGTCTTTCATTCTCAATCGTTTCTCTTATAGAAACATCACTTGTACTCTCTATTTAAGGAGCTTTCGTCAACTTTGTTAATATCGAAAAATCAATTATCATTTCATGGTATCAAGGCATAGGTTCTTTTTTCGCGAATTTTT
This sequence comes from Cryptomeria japonica, assembly GCF_030272615.1. NCBI lineage: Eukaryota > Viridiplantae > Streptophyta > Pinopsida > Cupressales > Cupressaceae > Cryptomeria > Cryptomeria japonica. Next base: position 525,678,198 of record NC_081405.1, read on the forward strand.
TTAGTAAAAAATTTGTGGTGTTTTGCTTAGAACTTTCTAGAAGTTTCTTTTGATAGATTTTTTTTTTTTAAATTGTGGTTAACCTGGAATTTTTTATCATATCTGGACAATTTTAAAATCATGGGAACAAACTAAAAATCGCGTAAGGGTTGTTTGTTGCAGATCACGGATTGTTCTTTCTCTAAGAAACATAGGGTCCGTGTCTAACAAAGAACGCAAGTCTCTTTTGTTGAAAAACGTAGTTTCATGTCTTGCAAAATCACGAATATGTTTTTCTACGGGTTTTGTTGTGGAATCAAAGGTGTTTTTCACACAATTTGGAGCAATTTTTCTCTGCATTTTTCATGACATTTCAGCTTATTATTTGTTTCCGCTGTGTGTGTGAACTCAAGGGTTTTTCTGCAATCTTTGAGGCACATGATGAGTTGTCTTTTTTCCTCCAAGGCTGCACAAAAAGTCTTTGCTCACGCCAGGGTTTGTAGGCTGCATTTTTGACAGCTTTTTAACAAAAATTTTGGGTTTGCTCTTATCTTTCAGCTGCACGACTAGGATTTGCACAATTTTTCCTAAAATTCTGGGTTCTCTATTTCACACAATCTGTTCTTCTACACCCGGTTTGTGCGACGAGGATGAGGGTTTTGGTGTGGTGAGATTTCAATTGGTTTTTTAAGAATTTTTTTTTAAATCGTGAGATTTCTTCATCCACAACTAGGGTTTCAGCACACAATGGTTTTTTGATGATTAATGTTCACAAAAATCATAGTTTCCGATTTGCGATCTAGTGTTTCATGTTTTTGACAATGTTTTGAACAAGAAATCGTAGTTTTTGCAGACTTCCTTTAAGATCTGCAAGCGCTCCCTTTCCTATGACCAAGGATTTATATTTTCTTGCAGTTTGTTTTGGGTCGCACCTAGGGTTTCTAGAGCGAACAATGTTCTTCTGCAAAAGTTTTTGACCCTTTATTTACAAAATATGGATGTTGCTGTTTTTCTAAAGCATGGGAGGGTTTTTGACCTGGTTTTCTTTTGATGATTTTTGGCAAAATCGTGGGTTTTCAAGATTTTTGCACAATTTCAATTTTTTGCCAATTTTTTTATCAATAAAAAATTGAAACTTGTTGCTGGAGCTGATTTTTATCTCGTTTTCCATGTTTCTGAATAGTGGGAGGGATGGCTTCATTACCCAACGTCATGTTGGAAGGATTGTGATAAACTTGGTCATATGAAGAAATTTTGCAGAAAGCCGTTGGCTGATCAAAAATCCAACCAGGGAAGGTCTCACCAACAGGCTCATTTCACTGAGCATTAAGAAGAGAAGGGGACAGCCTTCTATGCATTCATGGCCTAAAGACCAACAGATTTTGACCAATAGAATGACCATTAAGGGTATTTCAGTAATATTGTAATATTTAGCATGCAATGGTCATCTAGTTAGTTTTAGTTGGTTTCCAATCTGTCTTTCGTCATCTAGTTAGTTATAGCAAGTTTCCTTTGTCTTTCATTCTCGATCGTTTCTTTTATAGAAACATCGCTTGTACTCTCTATTTAAGGAGCTTTCGTCACCTTTTGTTAATATCAAACAATCAGTTATCATTTTAGTTTTTAGACCCCATCTTGGCAAATTTGTGATCATATATCTCTATAACATTTTGTTCCATTGCAAGATTTAAGATGACTACCTATTCCATGTGTTGGATCTTTATCAACACCACATCACGACCAAGATAAAGAAATACTTCTTTGGGAAAACTTATATCAAGTACATGGGCTTTTTATTGATGAGCATAGCATACATGTGGATGCAAATTAAGTCAGGGTCTTTTATTTGTAGCCCACTCCAACTAACATTTCAAATTTAACGATTTTTTTGGGAGTTATGAAGAACTTCCATAGAAGTTCATTCAAAACTCTTCACAAGTTGCCCACCCCTTTCATCCACTCACTCATCATAAACTCTTACTTGGAATCTACAAGATGCCTCAACATTTAGTTGTTTGAAAGATATTATTTGCTTACTTGTGTACTTGTTCTCCCTAATTTAAACAAACATTTCAATTTAAAACTAGCACTTCTCAATATGCCATAAGCTTGGTTCTTAAGCAAGAAGGATACCCAACGGCATGTCATTCCAAGGCCTTGTCTCAAGTCAAGCTCAATTATAGCACATATAAGAAGGAATTATATGATTTATCCAAGCACTCAAGCAATGGTGTCGTTATCTTCTTCATATAAATGTGGATCACTAGCCCTTCAATTCTTGAATTCTTAGTCCAAGAGTAAATGCCACCATGTCATTTGGCGATCACATATAGGTAAGGTGTTACCAACAAAGTGCCAATTCTTCGTTGTCATCCTTGTACTCAAATACTTAGAATCATTCTACTGAGTTGAAATTTTTCTACTCTATGGATCAGCACTTTGATTTGATCATTGATACTTTACAGCGGACCACAATGTTTAACCAAATGCCTTTCTTTGACTATGGTATAAAAGTTTGGTTATTGTACAAGCTCACTCAACTCTATGTCCCCATGGGGCAGACTCTTCTGCCCCCTTTCAACAGAAAGAGATCCATTCATCATATCATTGGCATTCTAACATAGAAAAGATCTTGCAAAACTTGCATTGCCATTTTTATTGCAAAACCCACAACTGAAAATCAACATAATTGCATACTGCGTTGGTTTGTCAGTTTTCCACAATGGAACTTTCATGCCATCCACCAAGACAATTGATGCTCCACAAGCTAATGACTTGTTCTTTAACAATGCTTGGAGCAATTTCAAGCTGCCACTTCCAAGTATTTTGATCATGAATCCCACTACTATTTGAATCACTTTTTGAAATCATTATAAAAGCTTCTTGACTGCTTGTTGAATTTCTCCACTTCCATAAACTAATAGCCAAATTAATGTTGTTAATCACACATTAGTTTGTGCATTTTGCACCTACCATTTGGGAAGAATGTCTACCCACATTCAAGTCATGGTTCATTAACAGAAATCTTTAGGAGGGGAAGTTAGCCCTTTGAGAAACCTCACCAAGGACTTGCACACAATTAAGGATGGCCAAGAGAAGATGACTATGCAGCTGAATGACTCTGTAAGATTCAAAGAACATGAGACTGAAAATAAGGTGATGTGTTCAGACAGGAAGAAAACAGAGGTTAGAAACCTGCTCTCCCTCAAAGACAACTTTGTAGTTGTTAAATCCTGGACTCAGCAGTCCATCCCTTATATTTTCAATTTCATTAAACAAATCATCACTTAAGGCCTCGGGAATCTTATCCAGGAGGAGCTACAGGCAAGGCATGCTCCCCAATTAATGACCTGTAGACATACAAGAAGCCCTGGAAGCTGTTCACCAGTTGCCAGATTAGATGATGGATTTTTGCTGGCTTTTATATGGCTATGTGGATGGCACAGTACAAGAAATTGCAACAAGGAGATTGTTATGGAGACACTGGAGCTGCAGCTGTCACAGGTATAGCTTCTCCTCTGCAGTTCCAGTCTTTCAGATAATTTCTCTATGGATATGTTGATAAAATAGCAATTTTAATCTGATTCACCGATATATAAATAGGATAGAAATTACTATTTTTGATGATCTTAAATCAGATCCATTTTAGAACCTTAATGCAGAGCTTTTACAGTACATCTGGATGGCTTTGTCAAATTACTTGTGATGGCTGCTTGAGCCTGGAAGTACACCATATTCTGCCATACAAACTCACTACCATGAATCTTGATTATTGAAATAGTTTTTAGAATTTGCTGTAAAATAGAGATCTATGAAGTGTACTATGTTCACTAATGAGTTTTTTTTTCAAATTGTCCTTAGATGTTCTAAAAGTGCAAGATTTATCAAAATAATTAAATATATGGTAAAAAAAATTGGTGGTTTTTAACGGCCTACAGATTCAAGAAACTTGGTTATCAGGACCCCTCAAGATGCCCACTATGTAAAGCAAATAGTACCTAAATCACCTCCTCAGTTGCCAATTTGCCTAGGAGTGCTGGCAGTGGTTATGTGCAAAATTGGGGTGGTCGGGTGCTCTTCCAAATGGCATCCTAAGCTTATTCAGCTATAGTGGAAGTAACTAACAACAAGCTTCACAATTTCGCCCCACGAAACAACATTCATACTATTTAGGATAACCTGATGATAAGAAGATGGTCTGGGCTGAAAGCTTCCCCTATAAATGGGGTCGGGTGAGATGATTCCCAAAGAAGTCGACAAGGCAAAATGGATGCTGTCCCCAATTGGGTAGTATAATCTTAATTTCGATGGGGCTTCCAAGGAAATCCAAGGAAGTTGAGAGCTCATTGTGAGGTTCAGGATTGGATGGGAAATTTGGTGTTTTCAGCTTCAAGAAGGCTCAAAGACGGAACAAACAATGAGGCTGAGCTACAAGCACTTCTATTGGGCCCCCATTTGTGCCTCAAATTCAATTTTCGCCAAATAATGATAGGAGACTCTACCTTAGCTATTAATGTAGGTAGAGGAAATAAAGCACAATGTTGGGAATAAACTTTTATTCTCAACTTGGTGACTCCAATGCTTGAAAGGTTGGATGAATACACCCAAAACCATATCCATAGAGAGGCTAACATGGTGGTGGACGCCCTCGCCAACTCAGCAATCGATAGCATGGTGGTGGTTTATGTGGACAAGCATAACATAGCATCATTTAATAAACATGAGATATGAGATCCCACAACTATTCATTACAAGGCATGAACTCTAGTGAGGTTGTAAGTTGGCTTGAAGGGTAATAATGAAGCATTAAGTTGGCCCGCTTGAGAGTTAATCCCTATGAAATTGATAATTCAAGATGGCCACAATTATTCATTGTTGTTTATGGTATCGACAACTTCTTGGTTCTGCTCTCTCTCCCTGGCATTTTTGGAACCCATGAATACTCCCTTTAAGTTGACTAGTGCCACCAATTAAATGGCTTTCCTTGGGCTGGTTTCTAAGAGATCATCGTAGAGCATCTTCAAGACTCGAAGTGGAATCATTATTTTTGCAACTCCATGGGTGTTGAGGGATGATTTTCTAATATGCATAGATAAGGATCAACTCAAAAGTGGTCTCAATGTTTCTTGTTGTTCTGCTAGACTTGGGAGGCTTGAAGGATAATATCAAGATCTTGAACTTTGTTCTCATCAATAAGAGGTATTTGGGCAGCCTAAATGAAGTACTAGAGGTTAAGTGTTATGGAAATGGCACTAATCTGCTGAACAGCTTTGCAGAGCTTCTGGGTTCAAGTAAAACAATGGATTGATACCCTTTTGTTATCTCCTTTCATCCAAGCTCGGCTCTGCAACAACAAAGAAAGGCAAAGAAAGGGGTAGAATTTCTAAATAAGGTATTGTGACAAGTTTCCATGGAGGGGATGGATTGGATGATAGAGTTTGTCAATGCCATCTCGAACAATAATGAATAAGGTGCTAGTCAGGCTTTTAAAAAGTAGATGAATAGGAGCTTCTAGGTGGTTAGGTTGTTTTGAGCCTAGTTTTTGTATATGCCCAAGCTTTGTTAAAATACGTTAATATACGGTTCATATAAAATTGGCACACTATATATTTTTTTGTTTCAATAATATAAATAGAGCAACCCCCATGGTTGTAATTCACAAATCAAAAAAAGAAATATTCTCAATTTTTGTTCTTCCCACTCTATTTCTATTTAAAAGGTTATATACAAGCATCGGCATGTTCACTTGGCATATTTGGCATTGAAACATCCCACTTTTAAAGCAATGTTCATAATTTGTTAGAGTCACCATTACTCTGCTAATAATTTTTACCCCTTGTCTTCCTCTAAATGGCCCAATGGGGGAGGCCTACCATAGATGGATAGAGTTTAAGAAGAGTGACTTCAGATAAGGCATATCTTGGAAAAGAAGAAAGGGGTGAATTCAGACAAAGTAATGCCTTCCTATTTATTGTTAGGTACATTCCAACTATGAATGCAGAACAGAAATTGAGACAAAACAGTGAGAACATGGGAAGCTGAAGCAGTAGCAAGAAGCTACAGCTGAGCATACAGCAAAGAAAATTGGTGGTGCTTATTTCTATTCACCTGAATTCTTAACCTTATATTAGCACATGCTATTTGGGCCTCAAAATGAACAGAAATCATTGCGTGCAGAAGGAATCGCTGGTTTTAGTTTCTTTTTGTCTCAATTAATCAAGCTTACATGAGGACGTGTCCCCTGCCCCAAAACCTGACGTCCCCGTCCCCGTCCCCTAGCCATTTCGGGACAGTGGTGTTGACGTGTTTTTTATGACAGCGTCTAACACAGAATAAAGTTACCAATGGTCACTTCACTCTCTCTAGATCAAAGTTTAACCATATGCTAAGATTGCGGAAAGTTCAAACGGCTAACTCCAAGGTTCCTTCATGCAACGGACGTGACTCAATTGGCGGATGTGATTGCTGGTAATCCAAAGGGACTTACGTTTGAATCATTCTTTCACTTCTTTGATGTTGCATGGAACTTCATCATCAAATATAGCAATTTGATGATGCTTACGCTTTGAATGAACTGAAATGAACTGAAAATAAATGGGAATGGGTTAGAAAGGCCTAGATCTACTCCTAAGGGCAGTGATATCAATAGATAAGGCTTTAGTGGACAAATTCCAAATAAACCACGCTCTGCTTCGCCAAGTTTAACTACAACTCCACAAGAACTGATGCAATCTTCTAAGGATGTTGAAGGAGATTCAAATTTTACTAGGAGGTTCCTTAAAGGGTCCTGATTCCAATTCTACATTCAGTTTTTCGAAAACCCTAAAAGAAACCCCTAAAATCTAGGACTCAAGACAGAAACCCTAAAATTGACGAAACGGGCCCTAGACTCCACCAAATTCACTCAAACAAAAAGAAGACTCAATCAATTTGACCCCCGAACACTTGCAAAGCGGAGAGACTGACGAGACTGCCACCAAAAGACCCCAAAAACCAAAACAAAAGACCGAGAGGGCCTAAAAAGTAAGGGGTCCCCATCTAGAATGGGGCGATGTGTGAAATCGTCACAATAGGCAGGACATCAAGGGGACATCCCCTTGCCATCCTCGCTACACAAAAAATCCTCAAGAAATGCCTAAAACGTTCCATGCCGTTTGGGGATGGCTAGTCATCCACCACAGTTGGGAACACTTCCGCACCAAAAATAAAAATAAATAAAGTTTTTATTTTTATTTTTTTGTTGTATTGTGGCATGGGGGGGCCACAAGCACTCCCACACCACAAAAGAACCCTAAAATCACACATAAGAGTTAAAACAAAAAAAAACAATAACCAAGCAAGCATGTTTCCTCTTTCACTTGCTCATTTTTTGCTCCTTCTTGTGAGAGTTTGCTTGTTGGAGAAGAGATTGGCACGATCTAGAGGACAAATTGGACTGATTTTTGTTTTGCTTCAAGTCTGAAACAAGTTCTAAGCTGCAAACTTGAACCTACAGCAAAAGTATGTCATTTTTTTAAGTTTTTAGCTTGTTAGTAAATTTGTAGATTGAAAAAAAAATTCATTGATTTGGTTTCAGACTTTTAGCCATAAACAAAAACACCACAAAATGAGCAGCAGCAGTAGCGACAATCATGAGGGTAGTGAAAGTGAAAATGAAGTGAACACAATCTCAACAGACCCTTCTGCTTCTGAAAATCAAACCTCAGCTTCTATCCCACAAGACCGTTATGCATTCCCTACATCTCTCTTCAAAAATTTGCAAAAGGCCCTTTCAACCCCCAGAAACCATTGCTTCAGTTTGCCACACCACCAAAAAGGGTAAAAATACAAGGGGCGGCAAAAAGTGGCTTTGTCATGTTTGCAACACTCATTACCATGGGAGCTATACTAGGGTTACAGGCCATCTAGTGGGTGAGAGTGGAAAACATGTTAGAATTTGAGAGTCAATAACATGGGAACAGCAGGTTGAAATGGCAAAGATGGCTAAAGTGAGTGACGACAAAAGCATTACAGCTCACAATAAGAAACAGTCATATGTACTAGTTTGCATGCCTCTTCCAATGTGTCATTTGGAGAGAGTTGTGATAGAGGGAAGAGGGAAACAAGTGAGAAAAAACAATGATGGGGTTAATGATTATGCAAAAACGTGAGCAAGCCGATGATGCAGTGGCCAAAATCTTTTATGCACATGCTCTTCCATTTCATTTGGCAAGGCGACCTTATTTCAAAACCATGTTGAGAGAAATATTGACAATTGGACCCTCTTATGCCCCCCATAGAGAACATAGATTGAGTATCTCTCTCCTTGACAAACAATATTCAAAAGTAACCATGATGATGGAGGAGATGAGGCAAACATGGATTAGGACCAGTTGTTCCATTGTCGTAGATGGGTGGACTGATATTCGACATAGGCCAATCATTAATGTTATTTTTACATGCCCTGCTAGTTCATACTTTCTTGAGCTATTGAATGTTTTGGGAAAGTAAAAGATGCTTATTTCCAATTTGCTATTTTGAAGGAGGCCATATAGGAGGTTGGGTTTTCTAATGTTGTTTAGGTTGTGGCAAATTCAACTCATGTTTGTAAGTTAGCTGGTTTGATTATTGAGAGCTAAGTCACCGTGTTCAAATTCAAATTCGAGTTCGGCAACCATAAAATTCAAATGAATTCAAAAAGGGCAAAAAATTCGAAACAAAAATTAGACATTAAATTCGCCTTACATAATTTATTTAAAATATATATATATATAAACAAAAATTAATATATATTTTTTAAATTTAAAAACAAAACAAAAACACTAAATACAAGTAAATATAAAAAATGCTATTTAGTATTTAATATTTTACTCTAGTTGACAGATCAATAAGCAAAATAGAATAATGATAAATTAAATACAATAAATATTAATATTTTAATAAAAATTAATACAAATTAAAACTATTAAATAATAAACGTCTCTCAAGGGACAGGGAGACGCCCAGACATCTCCTGTCAGTTTGTCATTTTGTCTTTGACTCTAGTCTCTTTTGTAATGCTATTGCATTTGGCTACTCATTGTAATAATGAATCATGTAATCATCTTTATTATTATAGACTTTGCAATGGCATCATATATTCATATTTTCCTTTTTCGATATAATAGAAATCTCCAATTTGACAATTTCATTTGTCAAATTTTATTTAGCAATTAGCATTGAAGAAATCTTAGTATTTAGATTTAGTATTTCAAATTTCCTATAGTTTCATTTGAAATGTAATTCTTATACTGTTATACTATCATACATCTTTTCAAAACTAGTTTTTCAAGTACTATATGTATATGTATAACTATATCAGCACCACCACCACCCCGTCGTCCCCAAACTTAGGGCCTTGGTCCCCCTGTCCCCGAAACCCGTCCCGCTTCCCCCCGTCCCCAATGCCGATGGAACACTGAAAAAAACAAAAACCTAAAAAAGACAACAAAAAATTCCCAAAATACAAAACCGAAAGCATCCTACTTGGGCGAATCGATGACAAAATCACAAACAGCTTTGAGCTCTGATAGCAGCATTGCGGGGGAAACTCGTGGCCACCTGGCTAGGGCTCACAAACACACACGAATAGAAGCACACAAACGAAGCACAAATAGAAGCACACAAATGGAGCACGAACACACACAAACAGAGCACGAACAGCACACAAACGAAGCACGAACAGGGACGACCAGCTTCAATCGCGCGACGGACCAACTTCAGCTTCAGTCAAAACCCTAATATTTCCATCGTGCGAATTTTACGCGAACATTTATGAATTTTGAACCTAAAGCCAAAAATTCAACAAATGTGGTGACACAAATTGAGAGCACTTACAAACATATTTATTAGACTTCGTGTTTGTACATACTTTGAATAATGCTTTGAAAGGCATTGGCAAAATAGATTGGGTGAAGGTAGCAATGGCAAAGGCTAGAGACATACAAATGTTTGTATGTAACAATCACACTTCATGTGCACTATTTCGGTCTTATTCAAATAAAGAATTCCTCAAACCAAATGAAACTAGATATGCTAGATATTACATTTTGTTGGAGAGGATGTTGGAGGTGCAGGATGCTCTACAATCCATGGTTGTTTGTGGAGACTAGAAAAAGTGGGCTCAATCAAAGACAGAAAAATGGAAGGCAACAAGAGAAAGGGTACTTTGTGACACTTGATGGGCCAATATCAGGTAAGAAATCTGAAAATTAAAATTTATTTTGAATTTGTTACACTTTGTTTTACTTTGTATTTTAAGAGTTTTAATTTTTAAATGTTGCTTACATGTATATTTGCTCTATCATATCACCAGTTGTGGGGGTAATCCAATATGCAGATATAGACCCTCCTAGCCTAGGAGAGATCTATGAGACTTTTAATAGCATGCTTGAACAAATGAAGCAAACAATTCATCAAAAGGATCCCAAATTGCAATTCTATGAGGAGCATATTAGGCCTATTGTCACAAAGAGGTGGAACACGATGAACAACCCTCTTCATATGCTTGCCTACGCTCTTAATTTGAAGTGGTATGCACCTAGTTGGCTGAATGCTTCCTTTTGAGGATGAAGAGGTGATAGAGGGGCTTACAGCAACCCTTCATAAAATGTATAGCAATAAGCAGGCAACCATTCTTCAAGAGTAGTGGCTTCAATTTGCCAATCTTCAAGGTCCTGCTCAACAAACCAAAGGCTAGGACAGATAGGGCCACCGTTGCACCAAAAAGCCCCATCAAATGGTGGAAATTTCATGGGAAGGTTACATAGGATTTGAAACAACTTGCCATTCGTTTTCTCTCACAAATTGCTAGTTCTTCTGCTACAGAGAGGAATTGGTCCACCTAAGGCTTCATCCACTTCATTAATAGAAATAAGCTTACATCAAAACAAGCTGAAAAATTAGTTGCAATTCATGTGCCTTGAGACCGACAGACTACTGAGCATCGACTGACTCCATCAACAAAATGAGATGTTGATCCTAAAGATGTTGGTCAGTGTTGGTGTACGTTTTATCATTCATCGAACATTAGAATAACATGTCAAGGACACTCTACACTCTCTTGAACAAAATCACTACGTGTGCCAAGATTGTTGATTATTCTATATTGTTGAAGAAAATATGCAACCATGTAACCATGCAACCACGTGATAACAATAAGGTTTCAAAGCAAATTGCAAACGAACTTATATTATCAAAGTAGCTCTTAGCAACAATTTCATAAATCTCTCCACACAACAAAATGAGAGAATGAGAGTTTATATAGAGTTCCAGAAAACAAATGAAAGGTCGAGATCAATATAAGATCAATGGCTGAGATCAAAACACAACCCCAATTAGAGTTTCCTAAAATAACATCAAGAACAAATGCATGGAGGACAAGTGGCAAGAGGAGCAATCTCCTAGGAAGGTGCATCCTTATCCTCTCGAGTGGCAGTGTGTTCAATGAACCTGGACACGAACGGGCTAACCTCCTCCATTGTGAGGGTCCAAGTCATCTGCGCATGCAGCAAAAGCAATCTCCCATTGCAACTCCTGTCTTTGGAAGGCATCCTGGATGGACAAGAAATGTGATGCCTTAGTCAATTTCTACTTCAAGACTGCTCCAATGATGGCGAAGAAAATCTCCTGAGTTCTGAGCTTTAGACTTTCCAGATGCATATCATTTTCTCAGATGGTCTCTTTCTCAAGCAAATTAGCAACTACAAGGACAATCTTGTTTTGAATTTCTCGAATATGCTCCTCAGCCTTAATACCGAGCCTTCACTTTTTCTAGGACTTCACTTCGTGCAACCAATGCCTAGTGCCATGTGTTGAAATCATATGCAACACCTGCTGCGATTACCTTTCCATCAATCAATTCCTGCTTTGGAATTCCTTTCAACACTCTAAGGCATGGGATAATTCCGTTCTAGACATTATGAAGGTCGTCCCATGCTTCAGCCATGTTCGCAATTCTAGAAAGCAAAACAAGGAAATCTACCCATATGCTAACATTAATTTTTCTACAAAAGTGGTTGCTTCTTCACTTTTGCTCGCCATCCACTCCTTGGTCTCTTTGGTTGTTACCTTTTCTTCTTCAAAATCTTTGATTGTTTCTTGGAAAGAATTCAAAAGTAGAGGAGCAACTGAATTGCCCTGATTGAGAGGCTTGGTCAGGTGCTGAATATATTCATTCAGACGCTCAATTTCTTTCTTGTATTCTCTTTTATTTCCTATTTCTTTATTCAGTCTTGCCTTCATGGAGGCGATTGAATTGTCCAAGTCCTCCACCTCTTGACCTTTTGTAGTTGGTCCTAAGTCGATAGTGGTAATTTCATACTCCTGAGGAGTAATATCTTCTTTTGACTTGTCCACTTTCGATACAGCAATCTAAACCGTACGACAGCCTGCTTTATCTCTTTGGATTGTGGAAAACTTTTTGGTTGGCTTCTTTGCAGCAACCTTCCCTAATTTGGCCAAGAAATTGGTCATGTCATCTTCTTCTTGATCTTCCACTGGTGCTTTCATTTTCAATCTTTCTTTCAACCAATCAAGAATCGTAGGTTGTTCAATGCCTTCCTCTTCCTGATTACTTTCTTCACGTGGAATATTTTGACCTCCTCGAAGAGTGTAAATCATTCCCTCTTGAAATTCCTCGCCCAGAATATCCATTTCATTGTCTGATTCAAGTATCTTCGTGCCTATAGGAGATGGGGGTTCTTCGTCTTCCTGCACGATTGACTCTATATTTCCCTCACGGATTGGAGAAGGAATCTTTATTTCAGCCAATGATTCATCCTCAATAGTTAATACATCATTCACATTCTTGGACGTGGCAGAATGGGATGGCTCTAATCTATGCTTCTTATGGGCAGGTTCCTCATTCACAACTCTCTTCCCTTTTGACCTTGTAGAGTCATCAACTTCTTCCTTCCTTTTCTTGGAATTAGTGCTTTCATTTGGCTCGGCACTTTGGGACGCTTCTGCATTTGAAGAATATGATTCCATTTCGCCCATCAAGTTATAAGTGAGGGTCAAATTTCTTCACCTTAGCACTTGGACTTGCTGATCAACCCACCGTTGTAAATATTTGACAATCCGCCACATTAAGGTGGATAAATTTGTGAGCTCTGGTTCTGACCATCTCACAAGAGGAAGGGGCCAATTCTCATCAAAGCACGGCTGAGTATACTCTCCATCATTCTCTAACTGATCAAGCACATTGAAAAGCTTTGTTGTTCTAATCAAGCTTACTAGCAATCTAGACCACAATCTTTTCCTAATATCAAACTCATCTGCAGCATTTGCCCAAAATCCTCCAAATCAACCCTATGCTTGTACCTCTCTCCATTCACTAATCCAATATGATTGTGAGGATCAAAATTAGCCCTGGATCGATAAAATGTGAATGGATACCACTGCATTTCTAACCTTGCACTCTCAACTACCTGCACCGTTGGGCAAGACTCCAACATATTTCTAATGAAAAATTGAAAGGAAATGGCTGCATTTTGCTTTGTTCTTTGGAAGCCTTGATATGTTTCCAATTGTCTAACAACTTCGAGCAAGATCATTCTGTTGGTAGGATAAATTGGAAGTCGGTAAGGACATCCGGTAAATCCTTGAATTCTTATATGCGTGAATCTTGGAATCGTGAATCTTGGATACTAGATACTGGATAAACGTTGCTTATCAAGCTCTTGGCCTCCTGAGTGAGCCTCTGATGAGTTACTCCCTGCAATGTCCTAGGAATGTACATCAAAAATGTATCATTTACCCTTTTGAAGTGGACCTTCTCACTAAGCTGCAGCTGTGGGTAACAATCATGGGACTTAAACTCATTCTCGCCATTGCCTACTATGCCTTTGCAAATCAGTCATGTATATTTGTAGTTTCTTGCCAGTAGATAGACAATGTAGGAGCTCATGTAAAAGGACTTCATCCTTTCCAAATTTTTCGTTGTCGCTGATTATCCTAGACCAATTGAACATTATGACTCCAGAGGTCATCTTGTCAATGAAATAGTAATCCATGTTTCAAATGGAGCACCATGGGGGCTACCCATTACTCTATTCAGCAATAAAATGATATCAACATATTCTTCCTTAAAGTTAGTACGAAGCAATTTCTTTGGCACTCTCTTGCGGGTGGGCCATGGCTTCTCCAGCCACATCTTGTTGACATTTGTTGCACAAAGCTCAAGCTAGTCCTCATAAAGTTTTTTGGTTTCTTAGTTTTATAGTTGTAACTTGGAATACCGAATGCTTCCTCAATGGCTAACTCTCCAAGATGAGCCAATACTCTCCCATCTAGCGCAATGATTTGTCTTTCTTGTGCATTGTAATGTATGGCACATTCAACCATAAGCTCAGCGCACTCCATAGCCGGTGGAAATCCAATTGCTTGGACAATGTCATTTCTCATCATCCGCCAAGCAATAGGTGTTGGCAATAGTCCATCTTGCCCATACATTGTCCTTTTGAAATTTTGAAATCTACGTGGCCGAGGTTGGCGTCTATAACATTTTTCCATTTGGAATTAATTTTTGACTCCGGTTGCAATCCTTTACTGGCGAACTTCATTTGATTTTTTCTTGAAGGTCCTCCTTTGGCGGTCATCAACCTGCAATAAAAATGAGAAATTTGACATTACTTTTGAAGAAAATTTAAGATTCTAACTCTGATTTTTGGACCTTTTGCTTGAAATTTTCACTTTCAGCCTGTCAAAAAGCTAAATTTCTGGGAAAAATCAGACTGAAAATGGACAAATTTGGCCAGACACTTAGTAAGTTTTGTGAGAATAAGTCAGTCAAATTCAGATTTCGAACCTTCGAAATTGCCCTTGTGACTGAATTTTGCCTTCAATTCTGAAAATTGTCTTTAACTCAGAAAAATCACTTTATCTTTGTCCTCCACTAATGAAATTTACTTTATCTTCAAAAATTCTCGTTCAAAAATCTATCTTTAAAAACCTTGAGAGAGAAAACCTTTTGCAATCGAAGAGAGAGAAACCTTTCGCAATCGAAGAGCGAGAAAACCTTTCACAATCGAAGAATGAATTGAAAATGACAACTTAATATAGAGTTGAAGGGTTCAATGATTTTAGCAACTTCATGTTTTTTTCTTAGATTCATCGAGCCTAGACTCTTCCAAAATGGAAACTTAATCTTCTCTAAGAACGAGTTGGCATGGAATTTTCTAGATTCTTCTTGAGTTCGAAAATTTTCCTAAGTGTTGGATTTTCAAAAATTGTTCCAAGTGTTGAAAATAATTCTAAGTGTTGGAATAATATAAAAATATTCTAGGTGTTAAGTTCATTTTTCCAACTTCAAATTTGTTTAAACCTTCCTCCATGGTGGATTCATGTGTTTCATGCCATGTTTGTTTGTTTCTCTAGTCATTTCTGTAAATTTTAGTACTTTCAGATTGAATAAAACTCAGAAAATCAGAATTAGTTTCTAACTAGGTTAATTAGATTTATTGTTTTCCAGATTTAAGCATAGTAAAGGAAATGAATGCATAAAGACAAAGCACAGTTACCCTGGGAAAACCTCCTAGGAGGAAAAACCCAGCCAGAAAAGATCCTCAGATCTGATTGTGGTTTTGTATTCAACTAATAATTACACACTTATCTGGAGTATAGATGTTGCAGTCACAAGGAAGATGACATAGAAGTCTACACAATTAGTTTACTGATAGAGATCATGATTTGCAGTCCTTCTAATCTGACTTGCTGTGCATAACAAGGGTTAGCTGCACCTTTCAACTAGTTCGCAGTCCTTCTATAGGGTTTTCTTGAGTCTTCAATGGAGTTCTCTATCTTTTGGTGATGATCTGCTGCCTTTGATGAAGTTCGCTGTCTCCTATTAATGATCTGCTGCCCTTTAATGAAGTTCGCTGTCTCCTATTAGTGATCTGCTGCCCTTTAATGAAGTTTGCTGTTATCAACTGCCTTGAATATGTATTTCACTTCCTCGGGATATATTTCGCATCTACTTGAAACTGAATGAATATTATGTGAAGTATATGCTTTATTTATAGGAGTAGCAATACTTCTAATCATATCGGCCTTCTTTGCAAATTAAACATTTTATTTAATTCCTTTTATGCGTAATGGATAGGGTCAGCCCTATCATGGTGGCGTGTTGGGTTTGGGTGTCGTGGGGACCTTTTAGGTGAAGCCGAGAGGTATGGGTCCTAGCCCTATATGTTGGAGAAGGGGCTGGCCCCCTTAGGCGGATTCCAATGTTGCCCAAGGCAATTGGAATCCGCCAGCCCTAATTACAAACAACAATTTCTTCCTTTCTTCATGGTGAACTTGATCATATGCTAGGCCAGCTTGATCAAATGTTAGTTTGAATTGTGCTTGGTAGCTGGGCAGTCTTTCATGTTCTTATGCCATTTGTCACTCATGGCATGGCGGAGTTCACACTTGTCTTGCCATCTACACCCTTTTCATGGCAGACTTCATGCTTAGCATGTCACTTTGTAGGGCAGACTTCATGCTTAGCATGCCACTATGCATAGCGGACTTTACACTTGACATGCCACTTTGTGGTGGACTTGGAGATTGCTTTGCATCTAATCATGGCGGAGTTTAGCCTTGGCATGCCACTTTGTGGCGGACTTTGTGTTTATTTTGCATTTGATCTTTTTTCTTTCCTTGGCAGACTTCATAGCTTGTTTGCCATCTTTTTCTTTGGCATGGCGGACTTTGACGATGTCGTGCCATTCTCACATTTGCTAGGGCGAACTTCATGGATTTGCTTGCAACTTCCTTGGGCAGAGTTTACAAACCCTTTGCCATGTCAAATGTGGGCGGACTTCAAGACTTGCACGCCATTGTGCAAGGAGGACTTAATGACCTGCACGCCATTGTGCAAGGAGGACTTCGTGACTTGCACGCCATTGTGCAAGGAGGACTTAATGACTTGCACACCTTTGTGCAAGGCGGACTTTGCACATGATCTGCCATCTTCACCTTTGGCATGGCGAACTTCATGGATGGCCAAACACTTTGAATTTTTTCAATTGCTATCTCCATTCGAACTTGTCCTTGGCATAGACACTTAATAGATCTTCTTGCTTAACCATTCATGTTTATCTGGAACATCTGGAACAAATACTCGCCCGGAGATTTTACCTTGCGTTTTACACTTGGGAGACACAAATTTTGATTTTGAAGATAGGAATGATGTTGCAATGACCTAAGGGACCCAATCCTAGGTCAACTTTCAAAAAAGCTGAAAAAAAGCAAAAAAGCAAAAAGCAAAAAGCAAGCCAAAAAAGCTACTTCCCGGATTGATCCCAAAGTGCCAAAAATCAAAAAAGCAAAATCCCACAAAAATAGGACGCTATCAGAATTGACCCTAAGCAATTGCTTTTTTTGTCCTTCGGGCCTTCTAAGCACTTTGACAATGTCCAGACACTGTTCCGAGCATGATTTCCCTATTTGACCTAGATGACTTTTCGAACTCTAACTCCAAACTCTCAAAGAAATGGACATGAAATTGCAATGCTAAGACAAAACCCTAAAAAGCAAACTATCGAAGCCCCCATTTGCAATGGGGTGATGTGTGAAATAGGTCACAACAGACAGATTGATGAGAAGGTGCAACCAGGACTAATTGAGCTACCATTGGATGATCCACTTCTGCCAAAGTGGGATAGTGACTCAGATGGTTCTAAGTCTTTGGATATTGATAGCCCGAATGAATCTTAGTTTCATAGACTATTGTATCTTGATGTTTGAGACTTTTGGATACATGTTTGAGAATTTTGAATATTGATAGACCATGGTTTTTTTACGTTTGAGACAGCTGTTATAATGCTTTATTGAAATTTATTATGCTGTTATACTACTACTCTGCTGATTTGTTTACATATTGATATTGTTGTTATCAATTATTGACATATCTCTCTCTTTCCCTCTCTCTAATATATTAATATATTTTTAAAAATTTGTGTGTTTAATAAGTTGTATATCGTTGTCCCCTAAAATGAGAACGTGCATGTGTGTGTGTAGAACGTGCATGTGTGTGTGTGTGTGTGTGTGTGTGTGAATTAAATTTGTATATCACCGTCCCCTAAAAAATGGCCCTCTAGGGGACATCTTGGAAACACATCCCCTTTCGTCCCCGTACCCAAAAAGTCATGGAACGTAGCAGTCAATCCCTTTTATGCAAATGTAATATTTGAGCCCCAAGAAAAAAAAAATCATCAACAATCTAAATCATGCTTCAAACCCATTTCAAAACATACCCTCTTAGTATTACACATATGATTAATGAGGCATTCCTAAAATCTTGGACAAATAAGACGCAACTAAGCCAAAGGGTACTAAAATTCATTATTGTTTTCACCACTCTAAAAAATAAAATAGTAAAATTTACTTAAACAATTCACCAATTTTGGGGGCAAATAGGAAAAAAGCCAAACATTCTAAACCAAGATGTTATAATATTTTTCCATCTTCAATGGCCTCTGATTTCAATAAGCGACCAGCCAGAAAAGAATATAGGTTTTTCCAGGCCTTTTCTTGTAATATACCCTATAGCAGACCAGTGGGCATGCTCCCTGCATTAAAGCAGTCACGTTAATGCATGTCACACCAGCATGACACTAGTTGCTGACCATGCTCGCTTGTTTAATTAACCATATTCATGCAGGCCACAACCGGACAAGACTCACTGCACATTATTTCTGAGTTTGGGGCTAGTCGAAACCCTTTGTTGGATGGCTTCTAAACCAAATTGTGTCCTATGCTTATTAGTGTAGGATGATTAATTCCCATATGAAAGCAGCAGTGTTGAGAAAGGTTAAAGACGGATGAGGCTGAATGCAAGCAGCGATGAATTTTGGCAGAAACGAAACTAAAACCGCAACGTGACTTCTAAGCTTAATAATGTTCTGTGCTATACGGTCCAACTGCTAAGAGGAATCACCATTACCGGGAATGTTATAGTTTACCTATCAAAAATTGCTACAACGTAAAATCAAATAAAAAGTTCTAGTTGAAAAAGTCGACATCAGCTTACCATACATTAAAGATACAACTTTGTAGACATTTCACTTCGCATATCGGTTCAAAAAGCATAGATTTTTCATGTTTCTTCAAAACAAACAGATTTTCACAATGCATTGAAAGGATGATGGCTTTACACATTTTAAGCAAAAAAATATTTATACCGCTCATTTTTAGCTAGACATATATTTGCATACCGGTTGATTTATCACTGAAGTAGGGTTTTGCCGAGGATTAGAGTTAGTAGACTGCATAAAACGGTGAGATGGGATGGTGAACTGCTCGTACAAGGCCATCTTATTCCTCGGTGGAGCTCTCGGCCCGTCCGTTTTTGTCTCCTTCACATGAAGCCGGGGGAACATAACCCCGTTCTCCGAGCCCGATGTCTCCGTTCTGCTCTTACCAACATTTTCGCCCTTACCATCTTTACCAACTTTCATAGCTGCTCCTCTAATTTCCAACGACCTTTAAATAAGAAGAAGCCGATGCCTCAGGGATTTGGTACAGCTCCGGAAATCAGAATCCAAATTTCCGCCTATGAACTATTTTCAGATGCAATTAAGCTGCAAATGATTGAAATAACTTGCATCTGAAGCCGATGAAATTCCATGACACCGACCTCTTGAAAAAAAAAGAAAAGAAACTCTAATTTCCGGCCAAAAAACTAAAAAAATCTAAGAACAAAACAATCGCACTGCACTGAAACTTTCGCCAGTCAGCGAGGGCAAAAACACCCATACGCCAATCGAATCCTGCCGGTGATCGAAACAAGCTAAATTAAAATCCGGTAAAAATCACATCTCAAACGTTACGCGCCGGGACCCTGATTTCTCTCACCCAACCGCCACAAAGCTCTGACACCTACAGCTCAAACCAGAGCAAGACGGAGCAATCTTATAAATCCTTACGAAAAGATCGCCAAAATCTTCACTGCAGATTCCGAGACGGAATAATCCTAAATCCTTCGAAAAAATGGGTCAAATCTTCACGGCAGAGCCCAAGACGGGGCTCATTCGAATGGCAAAGTGAGGCAGAAATCAAAGCCGGTGCGATCAGGGGCTTCCTGCGAGGAGCATCGAACGGTGGACCGCCAGAAAATCGCTTGAAACCCTAGTGTAAATCGCGAAACCCTTGTTGTGGCCCTTTGTGTATAGTATGAAGACATACACGTCATGTTCCATGGGCATCATGGATAGTATTGGGAGGAGCCATGATGGAAATATCGCTGTCATGCCTTGGAAAAGAGTGCGCTTTTAGGATCCTCGGAGCATTTCGCACCGGACACGTGTCCAGAGCAGTACCATTGGCTTTACAGTCTGATAAGACGCGTGGCCTTTCAACAGGTGTCTCCTCCAATCTTCGGTACGCAACAGATCAGATATCGATTTCGGAAGAGTTTATCTGCACCGTCCAATCTCCATCTAGGGCAGAAAATGAACGAATTGTTTATTTATTAAAGGAATCCTGCTGCTTTTCGCTTTTTGAAATTGTTTTTTATTGCAGCGCTCAAGATCGAGGAAAAGATTTTTTGATAATAAAATAATAGGGAAAGGTGATAGTTTAATTGGCGAGGAAAATATTTTTGGAAATAAAATAATAATAAGGTAGTGTTATGGTTTAATTGGAGGGATGATGATGTGTTTTTATTATAGCACCATTAGAGTTCAAATCATATGGTTTAGGGATCAAGTTTGACTCATGGATGACGTTGAGAAAGTTTAATATCTATTTGAAACAGTAAAGATTAAGAATGACGTGGCTGCCTTTGATGGACTCCATTATAATGTCTAATCATAATGCAAAGAATGATATTTGCATTGAGTTATAATATCTACTTTCCTTTACATCCCACTACCCACTTAGTTAAAAGATATTTTTTAACAATTTAAATGTATCCCATTTTAATATCTAAACTAAAAATATTTTCTTATGTAAATATATGTTTCTTCGTAATATTATAATTAATTATTTAAAATTATAATATAAAAAATTTTAAGTTTTAGATTTATTCAAAAATCTTGATGGTTTTAATTATTCTTATTGAGTCCCTTCTAAAGCTCCTTGGACGCTTTCTTTGGGACTCATCCAAAGAATCATAAATGCTTTCATTGTGTGACATAGCAATGTTGTTGTCTCTCACGTGATTCTAGAGATCTAGGTTTAATTTCAATTGAACACCAAGATTTGGTTTTTGTGTAAAATGGATCATTTAAACTTTAGAAGGTAATGAAACATGATAATATTAGCATGCCACTACATTTCTTTTAACGTCCCATTTAAGAGACATGCTTAGAAGGGGATTAGAATTTATACACTCTTAATTATGAAAGAGCTCATTAAAATCCAAGGGACTCTTGTGATGAAAAGTATTTGGAGAATAAGCCTTAGCTTCTTTAAAATTCCACTAGCTTTCACAATGGGTTTTCCATTAATCAATAGTTTATTTCGTGGACTCCTATTTTACATTACTATAATTGCCCTCTCATTATGCTTTCATATTTTTCAAATAGATGACAAGACCCTTCCAAATATTTTTTCTAAAGTGAAATAAGAAATTTTAACCTAGCCTAAAGCCAAAGTTGACATTCATTCATCTAATTAGGACCATGAAACTTTTGAAATTATTATTCATTTTGTTCCTCATGATATTGCTTACAAAATTGGAGTTTGGTCTTTCAAATCATGATGGAAAGATTGGAAGCATACCCTAATACGTAATTTCATAGTCATAAGCCTCGCAAAGGCTATTCTTTGCTTTCGCCTCTTTTTGCCTGTGGTGCCCATCTTAAACTAGAGATGGCTTATGCAATCTATATTTACAATTTGGTAGTGCATATTCCACACAAGTTGGTCAATTATTCTTGAGCCAAAGCTTGCTTTGTTTTCCTAGTGTATCATTTTCAAGGTCTTCTTATCAATTCCAAGTTAATCAAATTGGGAATTCAAGATCCCAATGTTCATTTTATGGTCTTTAGGAATCTCTCAAGAATCTTTTATGGTTTTGTCATGGAGCTCAAATTGCTTGAACTCATATCCATGGTTTTTTCAAGCCTTTTCGGGGTACTAACTAGAACCCCTTCCAAATATACTCAAATTTGGCATGCATTTAGGGTGGAAATTATTTTTAGTATTTTGAAGGATAGAAATGATGCTCTTATCTCTATATATTTTTTTGATCCTAATTTCTTACATTATACTAAAGTCATGATTTGCTCTAATATGCTTATGCATATTCAAGCCCAAGCCAACAAGTTTGCACTTAAAGTTGATCATCTTATAGGTGTTGTTGGAAATTGGGATAATGTCTCATGCACTATTACCAAATTACCTCTTATTCTTACCTTTAGGTGAGGTCATTCGCCACCTTATGGGTGTTGTCAACGGCGCAACTAGTTTACTCGTGGCAAATGGAATGTTCATTCTCAAGTCTCTCTATTTCCTTTGAGAAGAGATCATGGTTAGTGAGGATTTTAGTATTTTGAAGGATCAAAATGATGCTCTTATCTCTATATATTCTTTTGAACCTAATTTCTTACATTATATGAAAGTCGTGATTTGCTCTAATATGCTTATGCATATTCAAGCCCAAGCCAACAAGTTTGCACTTAAAGTTGAACATCTATAGGTGTTGGAAATTGGGATAATTTCCCATGCACTATTACCAAATTACCTCTTATTCTTACCTTTAGGTGAGGTCATTTACCACCTTATGGGTGTTGTCAAGTGCGCAACTAGTTTACTCGTGACAAATGGGATGTTCATTCTCGAGTCTCTCTATTTCCTCCGAGAAGAGATCATGGTCAGTGAGGATTTTAGTATTTTGAAGGATAAAAATGATGCTCTTATCTCTATATATTCTTTTGATCCTAATTTCTTACATTATACTAAAGTCATGATTTGCTCTAATATGCATATGCATATTCAAGCCCAAGCCAACGAGTTTGCACTTAAAGTTGATCATCTATAGGTGTTGTTGGAAATTGGGATAATGTCCCATGCTCTGTTACCAAATTACCTCTTGTTCTTACCTTTAGGTGAGGTCATTCACCATATTATGGGTGTTGTCAAGGGCGCAACTAGTTTACTTGTGGAAAATGGGATGTTCATTCTCAAGTCTCTCTATTTCCTCTGAGAAGAGATCATGGTTAGTGAGGATGGTCACAACCCATTATCCTCCATTTTGATTTGGATGTGGGACTATTAACCGACAAAACTCTGGTAAATTTCCTCAATTGGATCTTGTTGCTTCTCCTATTTGTGATACAATTAAAGATAAAAAAAGATGGCAATAATAATGATAAATAAAAATTTATCATAAACAATTTGGACCCTATTGATGTATGGGGTAAATTGAATGTTTGAAACCACCTCCTCCTTTTAATACCATTGCTCTTTCCATGTAGCAACTTTTTGTAATGTCATTTTGTTCCAAATTAGTGCGTCATTTGAAATTTAAAGATTGACTCTTTCCATTAATTATAAAAATATGGATAACGTCACTTTATAAATAATAATATGGACAATTATTCAGTAAAAAATATTCCTACTCCATATACAAATTTTTTTGTTAAGGAAAACTTAAAAAACATATATAAAGAGAAAAAAGTAAAATGTCTTATATCTATCATAAACAAACAAGTTTAAAAGACACCTCTTCCTCTATCTATGTACCATGAATCTTCATGAAATGTTTGAATTTTTTGTTTACATCCATTCACTAGAATTTACTTTTTCAAGTGTTTTTAATGATTATGGCGTGTAGGTTTTTTTCTTATCTATTTTCAATTAAATTTATGTTATTAGTTCCTCCCACAGGCAGGAATACTAATGCATTCACCCAAATTTATTAAATGTCAAAGCATCAACCAATCAGAATCAATAATTAAAATAGCTTGACCAATTTTTCTAATGTTTGTATTTTTTCCAAATTTATTATAGAGTATATAAATTGATTTATCTATTATTCTATTGGATAATAGTTCTCTACAAGATTATTAGGATGATGTCAGTATTTTAAATGTCAAAGCATCAACCAATGAGAAGCAAGAATTAAAATAGGTTAACCAAATTTCCTTATGTTTCTATTTTTGTCTTCATTTTCATCAATAGTATTCTACAATCATTTCACTGTTATATAATAGTAGCTAGTTTTGTCCTATTTCTTTTGATAATGAAATGAGTGATAAAGCCACTTGATTTTTTATATCAATAATTTGAAAAATACATAGAATTATAAATATCAAACATATAAAAAGATTAAATGTATAGCTTTAAATGACTCATTTATATAATGATAATATATTAATTCCTTATATACTATTATATAATATATAAAATTATTAGATAATAAATAATAAATAATAATGTAATGTAATTTATATATATGAATGAAATAATTATAATACATTAATTATATATAAATTAAATATAATCAAATAATTAAAACTTATTACAGCCCAGTCGCTGCAATGCAATCCACCTCAGCCTCTGTCAGCCGATCACGTAACCCCTGTGTGGCAGGATGTCTCTCGCACAACTGTAAGATGCGCAGATCCTCCTACACAAGTGCAATCAACCATCATCATCAGTTGTTTTGTTTCAAACTTTCTTAAGTTTAAACCTAGACTATCAACAGATACTTTGATCAAGTATCTTCGGGTCTCAACAGGTACGCAATCATGACACACCTAGACTTCAACATACATTTATCCTAATGACCTAAGTCTCATCAGGGCTGCTATGGTTCAAAACAACTCTCACTTCACATCTTCATCCATCCATCATTGGCATCTGGAGATTATTTGTTCAAACCCTAGGGCATCTTTTTTTTTTTCTGCACAAAAGCGTTATCTGCTAACAATAGCGCCACTTACCTAACACAAGTGCTTAATCAACTATGCAAAAGCGCTCAAACTGCAAAAGCGCTCAACTACACAATAGCGCTACATCTCAACAATAGCGCTCAATCAACCACCCATTAGCGCTAAACAAGAAAAAGCGTTAAACCAGCTATACAATAGCGCTAACATTGACAAAAGCGCCCAAACGACTATGCAAAAGCGTCATTGCGGCACAAAAGCGCTAATTCATTTAACAAAAGCATCAAAACATAGTCCTAACACTATTGTCTTGACTCAACTTGGACCTAGCTAAAAACATATCAAAAATTCAAATTTACATATCGCTAGTCCATAGTCGTCTAGTCACTAGAATCGATGGACACGCTCTAATCGATGCTCTGCTACTGGTACCAGCATTCTAACTGCTCCTTGCTCTTCCAGAAAATCACTATCAGAGCTAAAGTTTCACTATGGACATGAATGCAAATGAGCCTATTTTCACCCCTTTCTCCCCATATAAACCCTTCACCGTAATCGTAATTTTCCCCCGCTCACCGCCGTGGTCCCCGTGAACTTCCCGAGCCTTCCCTTTCTTCATTTTATCTTCGATTTCTTCTATTTTTCACTAGCATGGCTAACTTCTTATCTTCTATCACCCTGCCAATTTTCATTCTTTTTCGAGAGATCGCCCGATTTTTCAAAAAAAATTGGCCCATTTCTCGAGGGGGCATACCACCCATTAAATCAACATTTTATGGGGTATTTCTTCACACCTATTTTTCTTTCTTTGAAATGACGCGATAAACCGCACCGTCTCAAAGAGGGGCAAATGTAGTCACATAAATCTGTCCATTTTAATTAAATGAATATTTGTTATTTATTTGATTAGAAATCCACTAAGCCATCAATTAATTAAATTAATATTTAATTAATTCATCTTCAAACATTCTTCTATTAATTAAATAAATTATTCAATTTATTTTAATTAATTCATTAAACCAAATTCACAAATCAATTAAATGAATAAATCATATTTATTTCATTTAATCCTCATTTTCCTCTTTTAAATAAATTAAATAAAACATTTATTTAAATCATTTATCCCCCCACTTGCATTTTCCTACAAATGCAACTTGCACACATTTATTGAAATAAATTAATTTATTTTAAATAAAAATCCTATTTTTTCTCACCCACCAAATCCACTTGCACCCCTAAACCCTCTTCTAGATTCTTCTAACCCCTTCCTAATTAACCTAATCCATTCCCTAATTATTGTCACATTCCTAAGCAACTTGAAGTCACTGGAAAAGCATTTGATGCTTTGTGTGTTCAACAATTTAACCTCTAAAGTCTTCCAAAACCACTAATGGCTCTTACATGACCATTAATGGCTCTTACATAACTATTTATGGTTAATTCAACTTGCACTCATGTGTCTCCTCAAACATTTATTGCTTTGACCATGGTTACCCATTTTGCCTTTGCACAAGAGTTTATCCATTGGATAAAAGTTTTTTTCTTTGAATAAAGAATTTATTCATTCAACCCAACGTTGACCTTCCCAAGTTAACTCTCAAGTCATGTCAAACATTTAATGCTTATTCCCTCTCCTCTCAACCTATCTCACATTGACACTTGTCATCTTGGGATTGGGTTGAAAGCCATCACATGGATTGAATGTCATTCAATCCTGACCCTTATTGAGATTGTTCAATCTCAACCATCCATTGCTCCATTTTTCCTATAAATAGAGCCCATTTCTTCATAATCCAGATCCTGAAAACTTGTATGCATCTAAGTTATAGAGAATTTTAGAGAGCATTTAGCATATCTTACTCATATTCACTCTTTTGGATTAAAATCAACACTAGATTAGATAATAATCTCATTTCTAGTTTATTCATACTTGCATAGCATTTAGAGTAATCATCTACAATCTTGAACCTCCATAAGCATCCATAGTGCAAAACGTTGCTGAGAGCTACACTGGTTTGGAACTTGGAGAGGAGAGGAACAAAAGAGAAGGAGCTAAGAGCATGTTAGGAGGCATTTGGAGATGTCTCGTTATATTTACTTTCTTAGTTAAATATTCTTTCATGTTTTTGGTGTCTCTTTTGACATGTCTGCTTAGATTAGTTTTGGGTTTATTAACACTAACAGTTTGTTGTATTTTTGGGTGTTATACGACCACAAGTTCTAGTCTAATCTTCCCCCATTTCGCAGTGCATCAAATAATAATAGATGTTTTTAATATTTTTTATTATAATTAGATTAATTATTACATGTATAATTATACATGATACTAGTTATCATAATTATTTTAGTTTTTATCGGTAAAGTTTATGTAATTTTATTAATATTATCAAAAATCTCAATAAGATTTGTCACAATTTCAGCTCCTCCTATTTTGAATCCATACATATTCACAATCTACAACTATCCTATCCATAATAGTTTCTACATACAAAACTTGTCACAGTTTATGCTACTCCTTTGAATCCATACAAATTTATAGTTTGCATCTATCCTATTCACCATAATTTCTACATACGTTTCTACAAAAAATTGTGGTTCCCATCCTACTTCTTATAGAAATATTTCTAAACTTCAACAGAAAACAAAAAGAAAATTGAAAACCCTAACCATCCTTATTCACATTCTACAACATAGGCATTATGGCGACAAACTTCTCTGTCACTATTCCACCTTGCCTTGCTTGGTAGCCTCAGAGCTCACAAAGATGACTTCGCTCACTCTTCTTGTCTTTGATCCCACGAGTCTTCCCCTCTTTCTCTTTGTCTCATTCTTCTTTCAGCTTCTCTACTCCGAGAGTGATCATAATTATTATTATATTTCAATAATTAACAATAACATTTGTATAACTATTATAAAAATACATGGAGCTTTAATTCTAATTTGACATACTCTATTTATTGCAAAACCTTTAGTATACATATCTAATATTTGTTACATGTAGAAATCATTATTGTTACAATGTTGTCTAACTAAGCAACATGTTATAGATTTTACTAATTGACAGGAACTAGATGCAACACATCTATTATTTACTTACTAAGGAGAAACATTTTATGTTTTAATATTTAAATATAGATGCTACAAAGTTAAACTTTCTTCAATACTATTTGTTAAAAGATTTACTATATTATTACTACAATTGTTATTCAAATAATTCCAATTTATTATTTAACGATGTCAACATTTTACTATTATTACTACAATTCACAAATTCCAACTTTAATACAAAAGCACTATGGCAGGAACATGATGTATATGCATCTCTTGTTATATTTGTAAGGATCACTATAAAGATAAAACAATATTAGAGAAAAAAATTCAACAATAATTTTTTTATGTCATTTTATAGTATTTAGTAAATTATAATTTATAAGATTTTTTTTTAATTATTTGATTACCAAATGTACATGTTGATATTAAGAAAACTAATAGTCACATTACTAGAAAAAAATATTTAATTTTAGTCCATTAAAAAATATCACAGTCAATATTCAATTAAAATTACATAAATAGCATGAATATCCACATATTAAAGAAATATAGTTTTGATTAATTAGAAGGTGTCATGATTAGTAACAATTAAAATTGCATAAATGTTTAAAATCTATTCCAGATTATATGTTAGCGGTGTAAATGAATGAATTGTGCTAAAATAGGTAAATGCTTTTTAAAAAAATAGATAAAACAATGAATTATTTAACTAGACAACTTGAGAAGTATCAAAGTTGAGCCAAAAATGCAAGAATATAGATGATGCTTAGATGAATGCTTTAGAATCAATAAATGTTTTTTTTTTTTTTTTGCTAACTTGACAAGTAAATTTGATATATGCCTATAAATCCAATATATAGTAATTTTCATAAAGTCACTTGAAGTGCCTTGAAGTGGCATTCCCATAGAAAATTGGTTCATGTGCTTTATGTCTTGCATGTGGTAGCGATAATCTATAAAAAGCTACTTAGTCAACAACTAGATAAAATATCGAGAACAACGTTCTCAAATATGCAATACGTTCTAGTTATGATTGTGCAATACAAATGCTTGGCAAATGATTCTAACAACATACTCTAGTAGTAATGATAGTTCTAGGATGTACTTTGAATTTCTAATGAGATAATAAAATAATCTAGTGATCTACGGTCTCACCTATAAAATACACCACCAAAAGTGGCAAATGAAGCATTTCCTACCTTGTTGGCACAAAATGATCATACAAATATATCAAGTCAACCTAGAGCTAGAATTTGGATTATAAAAGCAAAGGGGTTATTCCACAAGTGTGAAAAGTGATCAATGTCACATTTACAATTGTGATTGTAACCCCAAAGAGGAAAAATCTAAAACTAAGGATTGAGACCTACCTTGGGAAAAAGCGCAAAAAAGAATAGATAAGGCTCAATTCATTATCTGCTTTCAGCTAAAACTTTATCATTTGTACACTTATTATTGAATAAAGGTTACTGTAGTTGAAGTGGGACAAAACATAAGGGAAAAGAGCATGGATATGTAATTTTTGCTAATGCAATTTTTCCTCTTTGATTTGTATACAAATTATCACAAAAAAGAATGTCAAAGTTAATACAAGTAGCCAATAGGAAATTCAATGCATAAACATCCATACAAAAGATACATGTGTGGAAGAAGTTTTCACCTCTATACTTGTTCCCTTAAAATGAGTGTTATGTTTTGACAAAAAAATACAAATAAAGACTAAAGGAATGAGTAACATCACGTAAGAATTCGGTAAAGTCTTTTGTCATTGTTAAAACGAAAAGAAAGGTGGAGTTGGAGGTGTTGCACTTAAGCAAAACGGTGGTTCTAAGATAGTGTTATGGGTCTATCATGGATAACTTTGGATCGTGTACAGTCTTGAAACCATGCTTAGCTAAGAGAAACATCAGTGATACTACACATGCCACCTCCAATTAGATGCATACATTAGAATAGAGAACAATATATACAAAATAAGATAAACTTGAAAAAACTCAAGGATTGTAGAAAAGACTGTCATGCATAAACAAAATTTTTTAAGTGGTGTCTAATTGCTTCATCAATGCATTTGTAATATTTTATATACTATTAATTTTCTCTAGCATCACCCTCCCATCCTCCATCATATCATGTGTAATGTTCCAAATCGGGTGAAATTTCCAAATAATTTTAGTTTAGCTCATTTTCTATGTTTTTTGTGAGCTAAAGAAATGCATTTAGTAAACATATCATTTTATATTTTTTTGGCCCTATTTTATTTCATATCCTTGTTAGGATTTGGGTCATTAAATATTAATTATTATTCAAATTTGGAAAAGCGAGCATGCCATTCTCTTGATACCATTTGAGACCATTCCTAATGTGCTTTTATAACATCAACTTTGCATATTGGGTTTTGCAAGAAAAAGGGTGCCATCTGGAAATAGGTAGTGGTTGAGCTTTTTATTCAAATTCAAATTGGGATTTCCCTTCTAATGTGGAGTAAGTATCTTTGGATTCCCAATTTTGTATTGATTTTCTATATATTAATGGCTTGATGTTTTGTTGTGATCTTTTGCTAGTTCATTCTATTTTTTCACATTGTATGAACACTTTGTTTTGCAATTAGCTTCTATGGATGAAAACTAAAAGAGAATTATATTGTGTGTGGATCAAACCCTGTGATTTTTTAGAGTCATGTGATTAAATATTTATAATTCTTATGAGAATTCTCACTCCAAGGGTGCATTAGATCTTCAATAGATAGTGCAGTTCAACTAGAGTTAGAGAAGTGATTGTTCATAGGTGTAATATTTGCAGTCTATTTTCTACACTTGTTGCAGGTGTGTTTGCTACTATGTGAGATAGATTATGTTTTTTTCCTATTTATAAATTAAAATACTTTTTTTTACGTATCATTTCTTTGTAATGTTTTGGTAAACTCAATCGATTCTAAAAATAATATCAATTTTAGATTTCATTTGGTTGTTGCTATGATTTTTTTGATGCAATAATTTCCTAATCTCACATAATGATTAGTTTATTGTATTTTCTAATATTTATGAATTTTTTAAGGTTTTTCAATGCATTAGCCATGCAAATCAATGGTGTAGTTTTTATTAGATTTTGTGAATTTCGTTAAGCAATAATATCGATATATTTTTTCTCTTCAAGCCATAGATGTTATATTACAATGGTATCAAATCCAATATTCTACTTTCTTGTAGGTTTTTGCGATGTTTGATGATCCCAAGTGAAAGGGAGCTCAAGTACAGAAATAGAGAACTAAAATGTTACAAGAGAATGAAAAGAAAATACAGATAAGATGGTTCAAAAAAAAACCAGGCTTAGTAACTTGTTCAGTTAAATATTTTAGTGGATGCAAAATAACACCAAGAGGGATAATGGAAATAATAACACAACTAGGGGTTCAGGTGAACTAGTATTGGAAAGGGAAAAGAAAAAGAAGTGAATCCCCAATTCTGGAGAGTTGGATTTGATAATAGACCCTTCGATCCAAAATTCATATAAAGGGTAGAAGAAATTCCCAAATTAGAAACTTCATTGACATCTCAAATTCATATGTTTAATACAAAGCACTTGTACCTCAAATTTGAGAGATCTAAGATCATTGAAAGATTCCATGCAATGAAGAGAAACAAGGGTGAAGGAAATCATGAACCTGAATCTCAATCTAAGCCAAAAGACTTGAAGCATTCTTTAGGAAAATTATACCTCACCACTTTTGATGGGGCTAATAAAAGCATGGCTAGAGCTTGGTTGCTGAAGTTAAACACCTATTTAGTCTCAAACCCACGTCAAAAGAGGAAGCCATTAATTTTGCTATACTTCATCTAGAGGGTGTTATTGACGGGTGTTTTGACACACTCACCAAGAAACAGGTAGTTTATGTGACCACTCACCATCTCTCCTGAAAAGCAACAAGTTTCGAGAAACTAACTACTCCAAGGTCTCTATAGTCGGGTCTCAATGGTGATGGGCAACTCAACGGTTGATGCGGTTGTACCTATTAAGGGGCTTGCTGGTTAAATGAATCCCAATAAGTTCTTTTTTGTATTTTATTATTTTAAAAGTCTTTTAAAATAAACTACAAAAGATAGATCAAGAAAACAAGAAAATAACAATGAAACTAATGCAATAACAACTTAATCAACTACTCAATTAGTACCCTGCAATCCAAAAATCATCAATATTATTTAAACTAGCATTCAATAATGGACCTCCAATAAACCTGCAAAGTCAACAACCTCACAAATTCATGGAAAGAATATCACCACAATATCGTCTTATCACAGTAATTCTCATATACCACTTACATGCGCAATATGATTCATAAAGTAATAAAATATAAAATCAGAACAAGTTGTTGATTTCAAACAATAGACATTATCAAACTGTAGAGAACAAATTTATAGCACATAAGCATAGATCAGGCAATCTATAAGCTGCTTCTTGTATTAACTTTAATGAATGTATCACAAAAATATTATAATTCATAACAATTTGCATAAAATAATCTAAAATGTCTAAGTGGGCCTCAAATCATCAATTTGTGGACCCTTACAAATGAATCGAAAACTCCAATTTATAGAGTTTCTTGTCCTACTTTCTAGGAAATAATCTTATCTAAATTAAGCTCTAAAAAAGCAAGGAGTCGTAGTTGACATGCAAGTCTTTGCCTTGAACTCTAGTTAACTATTAGGAAACTAGGACTAGAGGATCATTACGAAAATGGAGTTGTACGAGCCAACATTTTGTAATCATGTAAAACCCATTCCATAATCCATGTACATGCTAAAGAGACAGTCGAAGTCCCAGCTCTGGTATCATGCAAAATTCCAAAAAAATACGATGTTATCATTAGCAGTTGCCTTTTTATTCTTTACTTATTTTTATCTCTTATAATTTCTAATGATGCATGCAACAACTTTTGTAGGAGGATCAACAACATGCTTGATTATGAACTTGCACTTCTTCAAAATCTCCTCTGCATTCTTATTCCTATCTTCTAATTTTCCAATTATTTATGCAGCTTGTTGACATTGAGTTATTAAATATGTATATCTGTCCATTAACTCAATGTTAAACTCAACGGGAGTTGTAAGATATTGCATCGCATATGCATCCCATTGACAAAGTACATTACCTTCCTCCATGTATCTTGCACTACTAAGACCAAGCCCAAAAATGCCCAATAGATGGCCTACAAACCTTTCATATTTATTCACTACACCTAGGAGAGAAGAATGGGCATCTATTATATCTCCCATATTGTTGAAGCATCTCAATCTTCAACTCCAAAATGTATATATACGATTGCAGATTGCAATACTTTCCCCTCCTAACAAGTCCTTGCCTAATATGATATCCGCTCTGAGGTTCTAAACCTTATTCAAAAACTGATACTGCTTACCAAAAATGTCAAGCATCTGCTCCCATTGCTGAGAACATGAAGCTAAAGTTGTCGCAACTTGTGTAGCTTTCTTATATACCTCCATAGTATTTTGCAAGAATAATCTAATTTTGGAGGTATTTGTCTGCACCCATGCCTTCGTAGTGGCTACCACCTTCCTTACTTCCATAAGTGCTTTCACATGTGCTTCTGGTAGTGATGAGGTTGAAGGTAGGTTATCGTCCATCTATACATCTAGGGGCTTGCTCATCTCTACCAACGACTAATTGCACTGCTCCAATTGTGCCTTCACCTCGGAGTGAGAAGTATGTTCCTTTTCTATCCTACTTCTCACTACATTGGTTGCAAGTTCCAATGTATCCAATTCTCTCCATTTGGTTTGTTTGCCCAATTTTGCCTGTGAAACTTGGTATTTGGGGGAGCTCTGGCCTTCAGCTTGTGTCAAAACCGTAACATCAGCAACCACTTCACCAGAACCAATTCTTGATAAATGATGTATGGTCTTGGCTTTCTTCATTTTCCTTAGCTCTTCAGTGATTGCTTGTTGTAGTGTCACCTTAGGCATTACCAATTTCTTTTTCTTCTCGAAGGTGAAGCTCAACCATTGTGGTGTGTCATCATCCTTCTCACCTTCATGTGGTATGATGTCTGTAGTCACCATATGTACCTTTGACTGCTCTTCTGCTTCATCTTTTTGCTCTTCTTCCTGTTCAAGGATCTGAACATCTTGGGTTGAAGTACCCGTCTGAGCTTGGTAGGTTCGGAGAGCAATATCAATATTTAACTGTTGTTGATTATGGAGCTCTCCTAACCTGCCACTTATTTCTTCCTCAAACTCTTTATCCCCTATGTCTATTCCTTTTATTTATCCTCCGGCAACTATCTCTTTCAATAAATCCTCTTGGTCCTTCGGAGTTAAAACCAATCTCTCATCTTGTGAATCCTCGGGCTTGTTTTGTTCCTTTTCTCTCCTAAGTGGTTGCTCAACTAGTAAACCATGTTCATTAATGTCCATGGGGTCAATCGGTGCATGTTTCTTGAGCCTAGTAAACTTCTTCTCTTTCTTCTTTTCAGTCTTTCTCTGCACCAATTGTACCACAAGTTGCTCATCCTCCTCGTCAGAATCTGACTCAATGTTATGAATGTTGACCTTTTCGGTAGTGGGAGTAAATGTTTTCTTTAAGGGAGGCAATTTTGTCGATTTCGTAGCAAAAGTATGAGTTGGGGCAGACACAGGTGTTGTCCTAGGAATGGTAGTGGTTGATGTTGGTTGTAGTGTGGAAGTAGATGGAGATGTTACCATGGTATTAGGAGGAGGTTGTGTAATTTCATCAGCTTTTCCTTGCTCGTCTTCCTCTTGAGCACCTTCTCCCGGTGTTTTCCCAATCGTTGCTATAATAGAATGCACTTCTGCTAGTGGCACAGCTCCTAACCCTTCTCTTACTCTGAAATCGCTAGCCTTCTTCAAAATTTCAGCCTTCCTCGTTTTCTCCTTGACTTTCTTCAGGAGTTCCTCAGAACTTTATTCATCTTGGGTAGCTTCTTTTGGGTCCATGGACGTATTCTTTCTGGAGCTAGACCTTGTCCTATGGGCATACTCTTAATGAGCCCTTGACCGAGGAACACCGAAGGTTGATTCCTTTTGCTTCCCTTTTTTTTTTTTGATCAATAACATTATGTAATATATTGCTTAAAAAAGAAAAGTGATACATCCAAACAGCAGAAAGACTATCTGCTACACTAAGGGGTCACGCCCCTACTACAAAAAGGAACCCAATAAAGCACCAACCCACCCTAACCAACAGCCACAAAATGGGTCACATGCATACACAAAAACCACACACTAAGCCTCGAATAACCCAAAGATCCTAACTATGAAACCACCCCAAAACCTCTTCTCTTGAAAAATTGGGGATACCCCCGCTGGGTCCAGCCTCCAGCGACACACTCCCTTCACCTGGCACCGTTCCTGGCCTATTTCCACATAGAGACCCATGCTCCACCACCTTCAATGATTTCTTTGGAAGCTAGTGACGAACCAAAGGCCTCCCGTCCTCACCCAGAGGGGCCTTAGACCGAATGGGAGTCACCTTCCCGCGTATCTTCACACACTCAGTTGGCCCTAATTGACGAACAAAATTCACAATCTCACCCCAACCTTGCCTTGCGTCCTCCATCTATAATGCAACCAGTCGAGAAGCAGACCAGATGACAAAAGGCTGCAGCTCCCCATCGTCCACTCCAATCCTCCTATGCGGACCTTTCGCCGACTTCAGCCCCTCGCCAATGACAGCACGGGCCACCACTTCCTGCAACCCTCCTGCCCATTTGGGTCTTAACACTAATGAAGTAATCTGTTTAACTTCCTCCACCGACTTCCCTACCTGCAAGGCCAAGGCAGTAAAAAGCGACGAAATGTCAAGGTTTGTTCTCGAATGAGTCAGGAATTCCTCACCAAACATCAGCCTCACTGCCCTCTAGAAATCATCTCCATCCACTCTGAAGACGTTCGTTAGTGTAATCCACGAGATCATCCCATGAAATGCAGGCAATTGCCCATCCGACTCCAAAGAAAAATTTGCTTCCATCCTTACTCACAACTGCAAAAGAAACCCTGACCACTCTGTCTACCACCAAGCAGCCACCACAAAATGCTAGGAGACGAAACATAAGGGCCTTTAAAGGCCACCACCATCACAAGTCATGAATACTCCACACGCTTCGCATAAAACTAGGCATCATCACCAGTCACTCACACTGCTTGCCTCAATCATCATCCATCACTGCGAGGCCACTTGCAGTAACACCGTATAACACACACCACAAGGAAAATTAATTCCCATAGGATCATGGCAACAAGAGGTCACTTCAAATCAAGCTCGGGTTCACTTTTCTAAAACAAGCCTTCTACCCAAAATCAGGATCAAGAAGACTACAATTTCTAAAGTCCTCAAACAAACTAAACATATTTTCGAAGGAGCCATTCGCTCCCATATTGGAAATTTTATCAGCTTCCAAGTTTGCTTCCCAAAGAACATGAGTTACCTTAAAATCTTCAAAACCGTTCAGCAGAAGTTGCATTCTTCGCACCTACTTGTCTAAAAGCCACACTTCCATTCGATCTCGAGCTATCCCATTCACCACAACCTGAGAGTCGCCTTCTAAATGAAGTTTCTTGACCCCCAATTTCCCAGCCATTAGGATTGCTTCTAACACTACTTGACACTCAACCACGTTGTTCGTTCCATCCACCAATCTCTCAGCACCAATGGCTAGAGTGTTGCCCCGATCATTGCGGGCAATCACCCCAACACCCGAAGGCCCTAGATTGCCCCTCGATGCGCCATCAAAATTGATCTTAATCCACCCCTTATCAGGTAGAGTCCACTCAGGGATTGATAGGCCCTGTCTTTGAAGATTATCCCTCAACAACCCATTAGCAGGCCCCTTTTGCTTCCCTTTTGAGGTGCTTGGTCTAACCCTCAAATTTAACCATTGGCTAGTCCTCTCTATAACATTTTGGGTTATTGAATCTATGTCTATCTCCTCCTATCCTGACCATCTTATTGGAGAGAGAGGCTTCTTATCAATTTCCTGCTCTTTATACGTTGGGTCTAGTAATTCGCCATCGTCCCTCGATTCTTTAGGGAGATTAGTTTCTATTTCAAAATTTCTTATCTGTGGCACCAAGAGTCTAGAATAATTTTTCTCTCCGACTTCAAAACTATCTTGGAGGTTAGCCCAAAAATCCTCCAACCTTGGCTTATGCCCATCATATGTTTTTGGCATTATTTGCTTTAGTTTACCGTATGGGTCATAACATTCCTGAGCATAATTAAACTCCCTTAGATGTAGATCTTTCAACTCTTGCTCTGCCGACTTTGCTACTTGAATTTTGGAACAAGAAAAATAACCAATCAAAATAGAAAAATCAACACCTGTCTTGTGCTTTGAAGACAACAAAGATTGTAGCCCAAGCATCTGCCTGATATACTCTAAGAGTATGATTCTATCATTATAGTATCTGGGGAGCAGCATGGGGTTCCATGCGAACCCACTAACCCTGATGTATGTGGAATGTTGGTTCTGAATGAACCAACATGCATATTCCTTGATTATTGCCATGGCCTCCGGGCTTATTCTGTACCCTATATCACCTATGAGTTTTATTATAACGGGGAAGAGGAAGGCATCATTTATTCTCTTGAAATGTGTCTTTGCATTGCTCAATAGGAGTTGAGTATTGTACTCCCGTACCTTCTTTTGTCCCTCTTCATCTCCGAGTTGGCCTTCTATTTGCAACCTTGGGAATTTGCCTGCTCGGGCAACTACCCAGATAACATATGAGGTGAAGAAGAATTTATTCGTTCTATGCACATCAACCAATTTCTTATATATATATATTGTCCGACAATATTTGAGCCCAATCAAAGTATTGTTTCCTGATCAGAATGGTTGTCATGAATTGGAACATTCAAGGATGGAAATGTCGACAATCTGTCTTGAAAAAGGCCTTGCTCAGCATAATGATTAAGTCATATTGTGGCTCCTTGAAATTAGCCCTTATAATATCATTGACCTTCAATATTTTCTTTCTCTCCTCTCCGAGCCAATTTTCATTTATGTGTCTTTTACAAGAGGTGGTATCGTCATTCCACACCTCTCCAGCTTCCTCCTTAGTTGTCAACAACATGTCTTCCTCTCTTGAAGGAATGCCAAATACAAACCCTAACATATATGCTGACAAATCTATTATAATTATGCCTCGATCATCTATGCACTTCCTAGTGTCTGTGTTATAGAATTGTGCAACAATCATGATAAACACGAGGGCTTGGATAGATTGTGGAAAGATGGTAGCCTCTACTAGCTCTGATCTCTTAATTCTCCTTAAAGGGGCCTCCAACCTCAGCCTATCCAATTGTGTCGAGATGTCCTCTATCTCAATGTGTCCTACTTTAGTATCTGTCACCCATTTAATCTGATTGTCTAGCTTGGAAGAAAAAACCTGCCCTTGATAGTGGTATTTCATGGTTGTGGGGAGTCTATCCATTCCTTGCCTTTCTTGCTGGAGGTTGGGTCCATCTGATTTCTCTGATCTACAAGAAAGAGCCACGAATTAGCCTATCACATAAAAAATATATCAATAATATCACCCACTTCGGGACTACGGAGTTTCGAGGTGGGTAACTCCTAAAACAACTGACTTCAGAACTCCAGGGGTCCGAGGTCAGTATAGGCTAAAATAATATGGCTCGGAACTCTGGGGATCTGGGGTAGACAAAACATTGGAGTCCGGAACTCTGGGGTTCCGGTGTTACGAAACGAGTTTAGAACGATAAAAGGCCGGAATTCCGAGGTGGACTAGTTCTAAACTTGGCTCATTCGGGAGGGTGGTTTAAATGATGACCCAAAAGATGGTCCGGAACTCTGAGGTTTGAAAACCTAGGGCACACAGGAAGAAAAAACACACAAAACGAGGAAAACTAAAAATAAAAAATTTATGCTAAAAAACTAGAAAATCTAAATAAGAAAACACAAAGAGGGAGAAAATCCACCACCCTGGGGGAAGAAAACCCATGAAGAACTCAACAACACAGAGGAGCGAAGTCAGGAGATCACAGGTAGGAGACTAGAAAACTTGATTGCACAAATGAGCTTAAAAAAGTTCATCTCTCCTATTTATACCCGCCCCTGATACTTTGTCTGTACGGTCTCCTTAAACACGACCTCAGGAGTCTAGGGTGGTGGACTTCTGAGATGTAAAATATGAAAAATCGAAAGCACACCTCGAGACTCCGGGGTTCCAAGGTAAAACACACAAAAAAGAAAAGAACTCACCTCGGGACTCCAGGGTTTCGGAGTTCCGGGGTTAAAACAGAACACGAAGAACTCAGAATTTTGGGACTCTGAGATTCCGAGGCTTCCACAAAAAGAACAAGGCAAGACACCTCAGGACTGCGAGGTTCCGAGGTCAACTTCAAAAAAACAAGCAAAGAGCATCTCGGGACTCCGGGGTTCCGAGGTCAACTTCAAAAAACCAAGCAAAGAGCATCTCGGGGCTTCGGGATTCCGAGATGAAAAAGCAAAAAACATAAAACTAAAACAAAAGAGAGGGGATCCATATTTTTAAGACAAGGAAATTAATGGGCATAACAGGTGTTGCACATGATAATTGGTATCATGGTTTGAATACTCAAAACCATAACCAATTTAGATCTTATGGTGAATTACGATAGTTTGATTGAAATATTTGATATATAGGATTATAAAGAGCGTTTTAGAGAGTTGTCTTACCTTAAACAAAGAGGGAACATAGAAGAATACATTGTTGATTTATAAAAAATATCATTTATGGAAGTGGTATATTTGAAATAAGACTCTCATGTTATTAATAAAAGGTTTATTCAGCATATTAGGTGACATATAAAGGTATTTGATCCTTCTACATTGTAAGAAATTATCAAGAAGGCCTTAGATTTGGAGAGCAACATACCCCAACAAAAATCTTCTGAAAAAATATTTTTAGGAGTGAAAAAGGAAATTTTGAAAAGAATCCATGGGCTACCCCTGCACTAAAATCAACACCTCTAATTGTCTCTGACCAGGTTGATGAAGATACCAAGAATGAGCTTGAGAGAAAAACTTTGCTTTTCTTGTAGGGAACCATGTACTATTGGACATAGATTCCTTGGTAAAGGACAAGTACATTATATAGAGGTTACTTTTGACAAAGTATCGGATTTGAATGATTCCAAATAATTTCATGGCATTGAAGATCCCTCCATGAAGAGGAAGAGAAAGAGGGAGATAATAGTGGAACACTTGCATCACTCTTGGGAGCACGTAGATGCCACCTATTTAGAGTTTGTGGAGAGCTTTTTGGATAAATTTCTTGTGTTAATTGATAGTGGATATACCTATAATTTCATAGACGAAGGCCTGGTAAAGAGAAGAAGGCTAAAAATATAATGTCTTGAAGGTTTCAATATTACTATAGTTAATGGCTATAAAATACCATGCAACAAGAGGATTCGGAATTTGGACATAGCCTTTGGAGACAATAAGATTGTGATGAATTTTGTGTTACTATTTTAGGTGATATCGATTGGTTTTCAATGTGTTGTTATTACACTCCTTGGGAGAATGTTTCAGATAATCAGCCAATGGAACTAAGTTGAAATATAATGGGAAGGAGGTAATTTTGAAAGGAATAAAAAATGGAGCTCCTCAAGTTGTTATTGCTACAAGAATGGAAAGTATTTTTTGGAAGAGCCAAGTTGCTTTGGTTTCCATGTGTTTGGTGATCTCTGAGGAATCTTGCAAGGGTAAAAATGGTACATTTCGTGTTCATATACAAAGAATTTTGGATAATCATAGTGTTGTATTTAATAATATGCCTTTGGGATTAACATCATAAAGTTAGAACTCAATTCAAAGCTCATTATGACCATTTCAAATTGTCATCAAATGGTGTTAAGGAGATAGAGAAGGTTTATAAGGACACCTTGTACATAGGATGCATCAGACTAGTTTCCAATCCCTTTTCTTATTTGTGGTATTGATGAAGAAGAAGGACGCTACTATACACATGTGCATAGATTAAAAAGTCTTAATAAGTGGACCATCAAGAACAAGTATCAAATATCTTGGATAAATGAAGTTATTGTTGAGCTACATGATGCTATGCACTTTTCAAATATTGAATTAAGGTCTAGGTATAATTAGATATGCATGAGAGAAGAAGACATATAGAAGACTAGTTTGTGTTGTCATTGTGGGCACTTTGAGTTCTCGATAATGCCATTCAAACTTACCAATGGTCAATCCACCTTATAATCATTTATGGACCATATTTTTGGTGAGAATTTGAGAAATGTTATTATGTTTTTCATTGATGATATTCTTATCTACAATAAAACATGGGAGGAACTCTTAAAGCATTTGGACATGGTTTTGGGAATTTTGGATCAACAATCATTCTTTGCAAAAATATCCAAATGTGAGTTTGGATAGACTAATATCTCATAATTGGGGCATGTGATAAGTGTCAAGGGAGTTTGGAGTGGATAAACAAAAGATCCAAGCTATAGTAATTAGCCACCACATACAAATTTGACTCATTTGACAGGCTTCTTTGGTTTATGTAGCTAGTATAGGAGGTTCATTAAGGGCTTTTCACATATTGTTTTACCTTTCAAAAAATTGACCAAGAAAGTAGCATTTGAATGAGTTGAAGATGCACAAGCTACTTTTGAGAAGTTCAAAAAGGTAATGATCTCTTATCATTTACTTGCAATCAATACTAATATCTCATATTCAGGGAATGTGATAAGTGCCAAGGGAGTTTAGAGTGAATCAACAAAAGACCCAAGCTATAATAATCAACCATCCCCTATGAATTGACTCAATTGAGAGGCTTTTTTCATTTACATAGCTTTTATAGGATGTTCACTAAGGGATTTTCACATATTGTTTCACGGTTAAAAAAATTGATTAAGAAAGGAGAATTTGGATGAGTTGAAGATGCACAAGTTACTTTTGGGAAGTTGAAAAAGGAAATGAGCTCTTGTCTTGTACTTTCAATTCCAAATCTCACACTTCTATTTGTTTTAGAATGTGATTCATCAAGAATAAGACTTGGAGCTATTATTTCTCAAAGGGGACATCCCATAGCCTTTGTGAGTAGAAAGCTTAAAGTTTATGAAAAGGGGATTTCAATTTATGACAAATAAATTTTGACCATCATGTGCATGCTTTGGAGAAATTCAAACAATATCTAGTATGTGGAAAATTTGTTGTCAAATTTGACCATAATAGTTAAAATTCATCCTTGATAAAAAAATTTGGATGACAAGCAAAAAATTTGGGTTAGTAAAATCCAATCATATGACTTTGACGTTGAATACATGTAAAGGGGGAAAAGAATGCGATTGCTCATTCTACAATATTTCTGCCATATTTGCAATATGGAAAGTTTCCATTATCACGGAGTATACAAAAACAAAAAAATCTACCAGTATTCTTAAAGTAGAGAAATATGACAAGTACACAAATTCATACAAGTTTATTGTGTTTAAAAATAGAGCCTATGTGGTTTTGAGTAAAAGACTAAGAAATAGATTTTGGACGTTGTAAAGGGGAAAATTAGGTGACTTGGCAATTTGCAACATAGAAGGAGAAATAACCTATTTTTGCTTGATATGGGGAGATGCCTTTACATTCAAAAGAGTGGGGGGGGATCCCCGAGATTCAGTCACTAATCAGATTAGGACTGAATACTAAGTAGATTGATTGAGATAGAATGTGTTTGACCCTCTTTTGTAAGTTGACTAGTTGAACTAAGACTAAGTGTTGGAAATGAAGACAAATCTGAGAAAATAGTGAGTTGTAAATTTGGGATTTCGTCGTGCACCTGGAACTAAGAAGTATGAGATAATTCGAAACTATTTTGTGAAAACTGCCAAAAGTAGTAGGGACCAGGATGCCCCCTCTTGGTCCTCTAAGATTTTGAATCACTGAAAAGGGTTTTTCTGTCTCTGTATCTAAATCTTATCCTAAGAGTTATAGTTGCACACCTGTTTTTCTGCACACAGAAGGAAAGGGAAATATGTTGGGGATAGGGGTTTTCCTTTAGGTCAAACCCCAGTTTTGGAATTAACCAAGTGGTTGAAATAATGTAATTGAAATGACTGAAAGTAGAAATCCTCCTCTTTGAGGGGATGTTGAATTGACTAAAAATAAAATGCTTATACCTCTTTGTGGAGTTTTGCTTGCCTCCACATTGAATTAGGACTTCATGAATTAGTATGATGATCTCCTCTTAAATACTTGAAATCTTGACTCTATTGGTGCTCCAAAGCTTGAAGGAAGACTGAAAATGCTTAATTGCTCTTGAATGCTTGATCTCTTGAATGCTCAATGCTTTCTCATGAATATCATCTAATGATCAAATGAGAGGGGAAATCCTCTTATATATGTTGGTATTTTGATGATGTTTAGTTGTGATTGTCATTGATGGACACACACTTATTTGATGAATGAATTATTCTTAATCGGTAGTTGTTCTAATCGGTATTGTATGTATAGTCTTTGTTTGTTGAAGACTATCGATGTTGTACAGAAAATGCTTACCAATCTTGGTATGACCAAAGACCCCAAGTGGTATGAAGATCTCAAGATGAACGAAGACCCTGAGCGACAGTTAATCTTTTGATCAGAACACTATGTTCCAATTTTCCAGTCTTCACTTGTTAACCGGTGATTGGTATATGTATGTATACCGGTTAATTACATATACCAATTACCAGTTAACAAGTGAAGATTGGAAAACTGGAACATAGTGTTCCAATCAAAAGATTAACTGTTGCTCGGGGTCTTCGTTTGGCTTGAGATCTTCATACCACTTGGGGTCTTCGGTCATACTAAGACTGGTAAGCGGAAGAGGAGAAACAAAGAGAAGAAGAGAGGAACAAACAAGCAGAGAAGGTTGCCAAGGTAGCTCAAGAAAGAGAAGAAGAGGAGAAGAGAAGACAAGCGAAAATCTAGGCCAAAGAAGGAGAACAGATTCTTAAGGCAACTGGAGATCAAGCCAAGCAGGTTGGTTCCACCAGCTCCATTGATTTGACTCTTGCCTGTCTGACCCAATCGGCTGATGAAATTGAGCTACTACGAAGCATTCATTTAGCGCAGGAGAGATTGGAAGAACTAAGGAAAAAGAAAGAGCAGGATGTCATTTAGTTTGTCGTTGACACCCTCTCCAGTCTAATTCCCGATACTAAACTCCCCGGTATCGACTCCTCATTGGCTAAGCTCAAACTACTTTGCATAGTAGTCGATGACCAGGTACAATGTTTGGAAGATGTTGCCCAGGCCACTGCAAAGAAAATCCATAAAAGGCACTCGAAGTTGCCTTAGTACAACACATGAATGATGACCGGGCAAAATTGCTTTAAAAAAAGATGATATAAGTTCAGCTATGGGTGAAGGTCACCTACTCTTGAGTAAAATCTGTCAACCTCACCTATTCTATGAAGATGCTCTGAAATAGAAGACACTATTACAAACAGAGTTACAGAAGTACATCAACAACTTCAAACTGTCCTATGATCTGTTCACAACCTATGGCCACACTGTTCATCAGTATCAACATCAAATTGCCAAGCTTGACTTAGAGATCTGCAATCAGACTCGAAATTTGCAGGAGCTTCAGTTGCTCCTATTGCCAAAATTGC
The DNA here is from genome assembly GCF_030272615.1 of Cryptomeria japonica. Taxonomy (NCBI): domain Eukaryota; kingdom Viridiplantae; phylum Streptophyta; class Pinopsida; order Cupressales; family Cupressaceae; genus Cryptomeria; species Cryptomeria japonica. The sequence continues at coordinate 525,722,717 of NC_081405.1, forward strand.
AAGTTCTTCATAAATGCTCTCTGAAATTAGAAGCTATCACTGTGACCCAGGAGTTGAGCACCATATATGATATGGAAGAATTAGCATTCCAAATGAAGACCGAAAGTGAAATTATTGCCTCACTTCTTGAGTCATGGTCCTCAGACATGAAGGACTTCCTACAAAACTTTAAATTTCTTTTTGAAAAGTTTTATTCTTTATTGTCATAAACACATACTCTATTTTTACATTATGCAAACTAGCAAAATTTTGCATTTACTCTGTCATTGTTGGCAAAGGGGGACTAGTGTATCTATCTTCAAATTTTGACAAGTATTTTTGCACATACTTGTAATTTTTGCAAAGGGAGTAGTGTATATGCTTAGGGGGAGTAATTTTGCTCATGGAATTTTTTTGTTTTAGCACTTGTATGTCAAAAATTTTCCTAAGTGTTGCCATCAATGCCAACGGGGGAGATTGCTAGTATTTTGATGATGTTTAGTTGTGATTGTCATTGATAGACACACACTTATTTGATGAATGAATTATTCTCAATCGGTAGTTGTTCTAACCGGTATCATATAGTCTTTGTTTGTTGAAGACTATCAATGTTGTATAGAAAACGCTTACCAGTCTTAGTATGACCGAAGACCCCAAGTGGTATGAAGATCTCAAGGTGAACGAAAACCCAGAGCGATAGTTAATCTTTTGATCGGAACACTATGTTCCAGTTTTCTAGTCTTCACTTGTCAACCGGTGATTGGTATATGTAATTAACCGGTATACATGTAATGTGTGATGAGTTACCATCCACCGACACTATGTTGATGTTTTTGTGTCGTGTTACCAAATGTGTCTAGATGCATTGTACCTAGGAAATTGTAGTCTAATCTTATGGGACCGACATGAAATCAAGTTCCTATATAAGGATATCATGTCTAGGGTTTTAAATATAGAAGAGAAGTTGTTGTGTGTGAAGTTTTTGTAAAAAGATTAGGTCTGATTGAGAAAAGGTATCTCGTGACTGAGATTGAGAGTGCAAAACATAGAAGACTGAAGTAATGCTTGAATGCATTAACAAGGAATTGTCAAGGATCTAATCAAGCATTTTGTGCTACTATCTAGATCATTCACTTGTTGATTACTAATATCTTCAACAAGTCTGAAACCCTTAACCGGGTAGGCCCAACCAAGCCTTTTGTAAAACCTCTAACAAGGTGATTCACAGTTGTGAATTTGAAATCCTTTAATAGGACTTATCTCATGACAGAGATCTGGATTCCTAACAGGATCTGTTTTGGTGAAGAACATTGTATGACCTTAACCGGTCTGGTTACTATTCTACAGATAGTTGACTTGTGAGTTTTACTCACCGTGGTTTTTCCCATTTGGGTTTCCACGTCAAAAACATCATGTGTTATGGTGATTGCACTTCTGTGGGCGAATGCTTTATTTGCTATCTGACTTGTTTTTGTTCTAGTCAAGTTATTGTTTAACCTACTTCACTGGTCTACAGTTAAACTGTCCAAGTGTTTATTGAAGAAGTTAGGAATACTAATTCACCCCCCCTCTCAGTACCGGTTGGGGTATCTATTGTTCATCATTATTCATCAATATACTTGCCAGGAGGGAAAATGAATTAGTTTTTTGACATTAGCCGACATGGAGGGGGTTTTTCCCGCTCAAATTTGAGATGGGTCAGAGGGTCCAAAATAGGTCCCCATTAGGGAGGACTAGGGTGCCATGCCTTGGTCCTACCCTATTTTCAGGTAGGATCAAGGTGGCAATGAGGTGCATATTTGAGCTAGATGGTGTTTATGACATGTATGAGCATAATCAAGTCTCCGATCAGGCCAAGGGGCACAAACACTAAGGCAAAGACCCAAATGTGATAAAAATTTGCAAGGGGTGCAATTTTAGGATGCTACATTTAGCCCCTACTTTAGCGGGAGTATGAGCTTATGCAAAGAATCGTGGTAAATTAAAAGGAGTTCAGATTGAAATACTTTCACCATGTCAAAGAGGCAAGATACATCAAGCCCCCATTGTACTTTAGGATCTTACAACTTCAATGATAAGGTAAAAAGAAAGATCTTGAGAGAGAAAGAGAGTTTAATGCCCACCAAAATAACCTAGAGAAATACAACCAACTAACATACAACTAGAGATAATAATTTGTTTTTTTAAACATTTACTAACACAACACAGTAATCTATCATTTCATCAAAAGCATTAATTAACATCTACAAGATTATATAAAATATCTTTAACATCATAATTCTGCAAGCATAATACATCACAACATTTACCATTCCCTAGGGTACTTCAACACCATCACGTAAATAACTTTAACACATAAACACATCTCCATCTATAATACCATTCAACATTCATTACATTCATTTCCTAATCGATTACTTTCCTTCTTAGCACGAGAATCATTATTCAACAAATGCATATCCTATCATATCCCATTATCCATTTGATTCATTTTAAAACACCAAATCAAATGTTCTCAATCCCTTTCTAAACCTTCTAACATGTCATGTTATCATGAATTATCAATTAGGCATCAACTAACGCAATCTAGTTCATTTCCTTAAGTATAACCATACATCCTACAAGCTATTCATTCTTACTCATATTCTAGAGATATCCATGAACCAAGAATAACATCATTTCCATTGAAACATTCATATAGTTTCTTCCAATCTAGAATTGCATCCACAATGAATATCCTTTTACAACATAGTCATTTACAATGAATTCAGCAATCATGTTATGTTACAATACATCAAGATCTCAATCCACTACAATTCCTATTACATATGTTTTCAAGATACTGTTACATATGCTTCCTTTATAATTACGCCTTCCTCATGATATAAGATACATAATATCAATTCCATTACATAGAATATACTCCATGAATCCATCTACACGAAGATAAGATATGAATCCACATGCACAAGAGCATCCAATGAAGAAAATCCCAATGAAAGAAGGCATCAAACCACCTGACCATGTGGAACCATAAGGAACCACCCCTTGTGCTAGGAGACAAGATCCCACTAACACTCTAGATCTAGGTTGACACCTAGCTACCAAAGAGATGAAATAACTCCAAGACCATAATCATGACATAATCCACCACATAGGACATCTAGAGGCACCACAATACAAGCATAAGGAACTAGGATCAACATGTAGGGTAGAGTGTCATCACATGTTATTAAAGGATATCCTAGAACTCTATCCCGACATCCGTGATACACATGCAGAACTGTCTCAACCTTTGAGGAATCAAGGGAGTTCGGTTTATCCGGTTGCCAGATCTTCCCATATCTCACTCCGGTTTACTCCAGGCTATGAGATGGGGTATCACCACAACACATTTCTTATCTTACTTAGATGAGTTATTGCTACCCAACCCACCTAAGATTAGTTATTATATTATTACTTGATTAATACAATAAACCTCCAATGAGCTATCCAGACGGTCTAGACCCCGATTCCAACCAACAAGGAATCCTAGTAGTCTATTCCTCATGACCTCAACGTACTCATGGAAGCCCACTCTCCCTAATCATGCACCTAGACCTTAGGGTAACAACATACTCAAATACAAGAACAAGGGCTCTCAGATGCATCATAACTCGGATAACCAAGGTTATACATCAAATAATAATCTCCAAGAACATGAACAACATATGCCAATATCACAACCTTACAAAGGCAACCAATAATCCTTAAACATCGAGAATCTCATTATAAAAAAAACTCAACATGAGCCCAAAGAATATCATAAAGGCATTTTTCATCTTGCTCAGTCCAATAGTGAAATCAATCATCTCAAATCAATAAATCAAGCGTACAACATCACAGGGATAGACTCATTCACGACAATGCACAAGCACGAGAGTCTAAATACCAAAATTTGCAATAACCAAAATCAAGAATAAAATCTCAATGAATACACTGAACATATATTTTTTCACAGACACGAAGAATACAATCTTTTCAAATCAAATTGCATAAGAAGGATTTAAAATCCCCAACCTGGAAAATAGAAGTTATGGAATACAAAATTGCTACAAAAGCGACAAGCCAAATATTTAATCCACCAACAAAAATCACAACCTCAAGCAAATCCAAGCCAAGTTGGGTGAAATCAAAATACTGGTTCCCACTTTTTGACCAACTTTGACACTTAGATGAACATTTTGAAAAAGAACCTTCACTTTCCGACACCTATAACTTTTAAACCGTAGAGAATTTGAAGATGATGTAAACTAGTGATTTGTAACATATTTTTTGTAGATTCTAAACATCTTTTTTCAATTTTTTTTTAATAAAATTTTATTTATTTTTCCATCTCCCTCAAAAAGTAGTTTTTTTTTACAGCAAACAACATTTTTTAAGAGTGATGTGCATCTTGAAACGCATAACTTTTTTCTATAAATGATAAAAACTTAATTCTTTTAAATTTTGGTTTGTAACATCAATATCCAAGGCATGTAGTTGGTTTGGTAGTGATACATTGAATATTTGTTATTTTATTAAGTTTTGAAGTCTGACTAATTATAGTTTGGACATAGGTGTACGTTTGAACATATAACTTGTTCTATGTATATCAAAATTCAGTTTTATTTTTTTTGTTAGAAAGAAGACACCAATACCTAGTGCATAGATTTTTTTTTATTTTTATTTTGAATTAGTTTACTATTTTTCCCAATGTATTGAACAAAGAAGTTCATGTTCAATGAAAAACTTACATTCATAAAAAATAAAATAAAAACATATCAATGAAATTAAATATATTAAAAATTATACTATTTGGAACACTTATAATAAGGACTAGATACTTAAAAAAATAAAACTTCTAAATGAATTCGTTTGACCCCCCAAAAGCTAATGTAAAATTGGTTTTTTATCAGCATTTCATAGATGCAAAGGAGATTCCATTGCAAGTATGCTTTAGAAGTAGAGAGGTTCTATCCAAGAAATTTTAATCTAAGAGCCTTTGATCTAACTCTCTTCAATTAATTACTTCAAATGGGACCTTTTAAAGCTTAAATCATTATATTTTCTAAAAAATGTATGATTTCAGCAAAATCGGGATGTACCAAAAAGTGGGAACCAACATTGTGAGTTCACCCAGCTTTAAAAGCCAAATGAATAATTCTCAAAAATTTCTCCAGCCAAGCCACTCACGATATAAACTCAAATCTCCCAATAAATATAAATTAATTCAAAAACTATACAACTTCTCCAACCAATCAAAATAATCCAAAATCTAATATCTCATACTAACCATGTCAAATATTGAGGTAGAACAATATAAAATAATATTATTTAACTTACCCAAATATCTCAATCAATAATAAAATAGGGTAGGTAAGGTAAATAATTAAATAATAGATAAATAATTAAACCAAAATAATATATTTCTTATCAACCATCTCGGAAATTAAAACAATAATAATATAAAATACAATTATTACAATCTCCAAACTCATCGCCAACAATGGGAGAGGGTAGGTTAGATAAATAATAAATAAATAAATGGGTAGAAAAAATAAACAATAATAAATAATAAATAATCTCATTAACCAATAAATAAAATAAAAAGGGCTAATATGAAATAAATAAATCAAATGCCCAATAAATGTTAAACCACAACTCCCAAGAGAGCCAATCATAACAAGGGGTAAGTAAAAAAAAAAAACAAATAAATAACTAATAAATAAATAGATAGATAATAAACAATAAAGCAAATAAATAAATAAAACAATAAATAATTAAATAAGTAATAAATAACCCAACAATAAATAAATGGGTAAATAAATAAATAAAATAATAACAAATAATTAAATGTATAGATACATATAAATGCTCCAGCCAATAATAATTTAAACTCAATGCATATAAAATATAATAGTAAATAAATAATATTTCATGCATAATTATAAATGCCAAATATTATGATCCACAAAATAACATTAATAAATAATAACCTTCAATAATTAAATCGGTAATTATATTTAAATATTAATGACATCCACTAATTTAATTTAATATTAATAAATTATATAAACCAATTAATTAATTTATAATTTAATTAATAATCGCACATTAATATTAAATATTTATATCAACTATTTATTTAAGTTTTTTTATTATAAACTATTTAAATCCATTAATCTCATTTAACCTTATTAAACTATATAAATCAATTAGTTAATTAATAATTTAATTAATAAATAATCATAACATTACAAAGCAATCCAACATAGAATAACTCAAGAAACCACTTCACGCTAAACAACAACTCACATCAAGACTCTAAACTAACAAGGGTAATCAACTTAAACCTAGATTGTAGAATGGGTTTTCATGTCATCTTCGATCAACTTATCATTAGGATAAAGACATGCTCAGACCTGTGAAGCTAGGTGGAGTCGATGTCTGGTACCTGCAAACCCTGTCACCACCAATACATATACAGCAACATATGCAATATATATAACGTAAACACACAGACAAGTGAGGAGAATCGCAACATCTATTCTGCTCGCAATGAGTGACATGACATTGTCTCTATCACGAATACACTTAGAAGACAGTCACGACAATCAAACACTATCATAAACATCATCGTATCCAATATAAACATGAATCAAGGTTAGTACATGGTTAGATACCCTCAAATCATCATAAAATAAACTAAGCTATATCAATATGATCTATTAATGCAAAAAAGACAAGATGAATCAGGGAGGGGCACTACAAAGAGAACTATGACTACAACTAGTAAGGTTCTCTTACTATGAGTCATGAAAAGAAAAGAAAATTCAAAAATTACAAAGCAAAGATTGTTGGCATTGTGTTGTCATTGATGTCAACCAGTATAGAAGGACAACCGGTATGGGAATACAGTTGATGTGCAGTCATTGATGTCAACTAGTGTTGCAGGTCACCGGTAAGGAAGAGAATGTCATTCAGAGGAATGATCACTAGAGTCACTGGTATACAAGTTAGTGTTTGGCTTGTGTGGATGAAATGGACAAGCTACTAGTATAGTCTATCATCGGTAAGGAAAAATTGTCAATAGGTAAGAGTTGTGTTGACAGTGAGTAGTTGCCACCCGACAAGCTTATGACCACTGTACAAGAAGGATGAGAAAGATGTTAAGTTGTTGATTGTGATGAAGAGGCAGAATGTTACCTAAATCAAATCAACACTAGAGGAGAAGGATGTACAGGTCACCGGTATACTGTATGGATGCAAAACAACAGGACTCCCACCGGATAAAGATGCAGTCACTAGTTGAAGAGAAGACTGAGAGTGGATGTGCCCACACCGGATCACATGTGCCTGTTTGAAGATATGCTGCACAAACAGGGGAACCATATGAGTGCATTGCAGGATGCAGAGGCATAGATCCACTACCACCGGTAAGTGGAGCTTATCTCCTATTATGCAAAGTATGCATCTTAGTTTTGTGAGATAAGTTAGAAGAAGTAAAGACATGTGTTTGAAGGCCTATACCGGATCTAACCGGTGAAACAAAAGGACGCCTCAAGTTTATGAAATCAGGGATATGCACTGGACCGACATAAAAGGCATGATAAGCCACCGAGATAGAAAAAGAAGAGTAAAGAAGTGATGGGTCTGATGATGAAGAGGGCAAAGTGGAGCAATTGTAGAGAGAGTATGCAACCAGTATGCAGATGCCTTAAATGGAATTAGTTGAAGGTCAATGACATGGTGTCATCAGGATGGCTATCGATGAGCATGAGAACCAGTAAGGAAGCAAAGAGGCTAAGTGATGTGCTCCTACCTGATGAGAATGTGCATGATATGGATAGACATGTCTAGAGACTAGTTAAGGGGTTCCACCGACAGATCGACAAAGTGCAAACATGAAGGGTAACTGGTAAAGTGTGAGATACTGACAGGGTTAGTGAACCGACAGAGAAGAAGGATCGGTTGAGTGTTTGGTCGGTGAACCTGTTTGAACCAACATAGAGGTCCTAGCTAAGGTGGATGTTGACAAAGGTGCCATGTGGAGTCAAGGTGGTAGGCATGCATACAGCAATAGATGGAGTGTACATCATCGAGGATGTTGCAGAGTTGGTTGACATTAATTGTAGACCCCGTAAATCATGGGATGTGTTGCAGAGGTGTGCAGATCGAGGAAGGTTGAACAAAGGAGATCAATGGGATGCATCAATCGATGCAGAGTGTCCAGGTGTAGAATGAGGTTGGTAATGCAATCTACAGAACCATTTATGGTGATTGAGCTTGTGTCTTGCTAACTGACTGACCGTGCTTGCTAAACATAGCAAACATGTATTGGAAGGCACATTAATGGCGGTGGTGTGGAGATAGTTTTCTTGAAGCTCAAATTGAATGAGATCTGATTGGATTTGATATGCCTCATGATCAATGGAAGAAACCCTAACTGTGTGAAGTTCAAACTCACGTCTTGGCGGGAAAATCTAGCTATATGTATGCGAGCCAAACATTTTGATGATGCTACTCAAGGAGAGAGTATTGTTGTTGCATGTGAGATCAAATTAGTCAAGTACTCATTGAGTATCTGAAAAGAGACCGAGTGTGTGCGAGTGAGAATCAGGTTGAAAGGATCAACCGACAATGATGAGGAACCGGTAGTGTGCAAGTGAGTCTGTGAGAGAAGTATATAGGTGGTGACCAAACTAGTAGAGAAGAGTTGCAGAAGAGTGTAGAGTAGACAAGCAAAGAACTGGAAGAAGATAGTACCGGTGGAGAGCAACAGAGTAGTTGAGAGAAGAGGCAACCAACAAAGAGAACCGACAGTGAACTGGACAAGAGATCCAATAGAGAGATTTGTAGAAATGTTACAAAATCCATTTGTAACAAGGTTACTAATTTGTAAATGATTATGTTTTGCATTCACTGAGTTGGAGCTTGGTGCAGGGATTGTAGCTCCTTGGGTTGGTGCCCTAAAATTAGCCTGCTCCTTGGGTTGGTGCCCTAAAATCAAGGGTTGGTACTCCTTGGTTTGGTTCCCTAAACATTGTAATCAGAGATTCATTGTGAGGTTGGATTGGAGCAATAGTCTCCAACAACATTTCTCATCGAGGTTTTTTCCATCTTGGGTTTTCCTCGTATATGCTAGTGTTATGTGATGTCCCTTTATGTGTGAATGCATTTGTGATTAGTCTCCCCACTAACCAATAAGTTTGCATTGAGTTAGATTTGATAACCGGTATACTCACATAGGATAGACAAAGGGAAAAGACTGAGAACCACTGATTCACCCCCCTCTCAGTGGTACATTGTGTCTAACAAAGACCAAGTTCGCTAAGTAACTTTAAGTATCAAAAGAGAGAATCATGAGTGGAGTGTATTCCCCCACATTAAAGCGATTGCACACACCTTGTCGGGAGCAATTTATTTAAGGTAGGATACACCCGAAAAGACAAGCATGTTATCACAATAATTTAGCCCCCAAGAGAGGACAAATCAAAGGATAATGAAGACAAAACACAAAGCATGAGGTGGTTTCACCTAACTTTGGAGTTAGTATGCTTTTTATGATAACTCATTTATATGATGTATATATGTGTGCATAGAATTGTCCTCATCCCCTAAAGATAGGAAGCCACCATGGAGGAAGGGACACACATGTGTCTTTTGAGTCAACATGGAAGAGACAAAAAGAGATCTCAACACTTTGCATCGTCCTCAAGTAGACAACACTAGGGACAACAAATAGAAGAATAGAGAAATAAATAGAAGAATAGAGAAACAAATAGAAGAAGGATCACAAAAAAGTAAGAGAGGAGAGAGAAAGAGAATCCATGGTGCTCATGAAGATAATCAAGCATATCATTCTCCCCTCGATCTTGCTAATCATTGTTTTGGGTAGGTGGACAACATGCAAGAGGAGCCACATCAAGCATAGTAGATGGATCTATCATAAGTTCCAAACAAGGACCATGCTATAATGATGAGTCACTTTGTTCGTTACTAGGAGCTAGGATTAATGTTTTTGAAAATTTTGCAGTTAATGATTGTCAACATCAACATATTCATATTCATCATCAGAAATATTAGGATCAAAATTTTCATCATTAACAACATTTTCACCCATTCCTTCATCAAGATTAATAAAAAAATGAGCTCTAATAGGAACAAAACTTGAACCATCATTTGTCTTAAGCATTTTGCATCTTGGAGAATTAGGTTTAACATCTTGTTTAGGAGAAAATGGAATCATGTCAATAGTTGGTGTTTTGGGACAAGAAATGGTTTGGGAGGCAACTTCATGAGCTCTAGCACGACGTCTTCATCGACATTCTCTCACACAACAGTTTCATATAGTTTTAGTTGAAGGTTTACATTCATCAGGTATAGGTTTTGTCTTTTCTTTTAGGTAAGGATGAATGGGTTGAGGTCTTTTAGGTTGGAGAATAGGAGAGGCTGGTCGCTTCTCTTAATAAGATGAAGGAGGAGGAACCGCACCATATAAAGGGGGAATGCGAGGTGTAGGAAGGAGATTGGGTCCATCATGAGGAGGAGGAATAAGTCTACTCTTACCTTGAAATTTGAGAGGAGGAACATTTCAACCCTTGGGAGGGAGAACTGACTCATCCATGAGAGAAGGAATTGATGTATCTTTTGGAAGAAGATTATTTATTTCCTTAGGAGGAAGAATAACCTTATCCTCAAGAAGAGGCATATGATCATCATGAGAAAGGCTAAGTGTTGGATTTCTTGGTTTACTCAAGGATAAAATCATCTCATTTTTCCAATTTTTATGTGATTTAAAGAGACCATCACCTCTAGGTTGAGGAGGCTGAATTTTTTCAAACCAAAAGTAATCAAGACAAACATCTCCATGCCTCACTATAGGTTGATACATTATATGATTAAAATTTATGATTTTATCATTATGAGGAAATTTTAGATACTTATGAACAGTAGAAGCAATCACTTTCATGGAAGAGAGCCAAGGATGTCCCAACTTTACATGAAATTGATCGGATGTAGGAATGATAGAAAATTGAACATCTAGGCTTTTAGTGTTGGCATCAATAGGAAGTGTGATATAACCAATAGAAAGACAAGAGAATCCATAAAAAACTCTAACTACCACATCAATGTTATCATATATCACTTCATGCAATTGCAAAGTATAAAGAAATTCTTCAGTTATCACATTAACCATGGAAGCGGGATCAATAAGCACTCCTCTATAAGGTATACCTTTGATTTTTACACTTATGTATAATGGGTCATCGGGTGCTTTAATGGTCTCATTAATATCAAATGTGATGCATAAGTCCTTAGGAGGTTCTTGTTGATCTACAAGGTTCACCATGTTATTAGATTCGAAGCCAACATCATTGGGATAGAAAGTAAGATGATTGGTCTTAATCACATTAGTGGAATGTGATGGTAAAGGATCAGTCAAAATCTAAAAATTTTGATTAGGAGGAGCTACAGATTTGTTTCTTTTATCGTTCACACCTTCCATAGATATGGTATTGTTATCAATCAAATCTTGAATCTTACTTCTTAATGAAAAACACTTTTCAGTGTCATGACCAAGTTGACGATGGTATTCTTAGATGGATCAATTGGTTTGATTGGGGGAAGTTTAACACATTCCTTTGTAATAACTGAGACATAATGCTATGCAAAGATCCATTCAAAGGAGTAAATTATTTTTCTCTTTTTAAGCATTTAGACAAGGGAGGCACACTTATAGTGGCTGCTACTTGAATGTTGTTGTTGTTGTCATTGAATTTGATGAATCATTTATTTGGTTTTAACTTCGCAAATGATTGTTGAGCACTATCACCCTTATCACTTAGAGTCATGGAAGGAGATTGCTCACTCTCCTTCAGTTGATAATTGTGAAGTACTGTGCACAACTGTGGAAAGAAAGTAAACCCAGTTAACAGAAGTTTATCCCTAATTTATTTTTGCAAATTAGCAATAAAAATTCTTTGGATATCTTGATCAGGCATAGGAAAAGAAATATGAGAATACAAATGCTTATATCTTCCAATAATTTTTCAAAGTAATTTTAGGACCAATGTTATTGCGATATTGATGAATAAAAGCATTAGCCAGTTGTTGAAGAGAGGTAATAGAACAAGGAGGTAAAGAATAATACCATTGCAAAGATTTATCCCTTAATGTTCTAGTAAACAATTTAGCCAACAATCTTTGATCATGAGCAAATTCACTACACAAAGTTTGGAATGTTTTAACATGAGTTAAGGGATCACCTTTTCCATTATAAAGTTCCAATTGAGGGACTTCTACATGTTTGGGAGGGACATCCCTAACAATGTCATTGGATAATGGGCTCGCTGCATCAACTATGGGCACATTATACTTAGATTGATTCATAGAAGCTATTTGTTGTTGTAAGGAGGACACTAATTGAGATAGGTTATTGATGATAGCTTCGGTAGAAGGATTGAAATTAGACAAGTTGGATTGAGAAGGAGGAGTAATATTGTTGAATTAAGGAAGAGATTGAGAATAAGGAGGTGGGATGATATGGTAAGTAGGTATTGGAGAGGATTGGGTAACAAATGAAGGAATTGTGATTAAAGGAATTGCCCCCTTGACTAACATTTACAGGTGGTGAAGATGATTGGGTAACAAGGGGAAAACTCATGGTAGGAGGAATGAAAGAAGAGGTATTGTCCCCATGAATAACACTTGAATGTATGACATTTTGTGTAGAGGTGGTCATGATGTTTGATGTGAAGGTGGGAACACTAGTCATAGGAGTTGTCAAAGGAATGGAATGATTAACATGACTAGGAGGCTATATATAACCTAGGGCGTCAACACAACTCTTCATTGGCATGATATTAGAATTGACAATATGATAAATATCATGCAAGATATCAACACCATGTTTAGCACTTTGAATCATTCTTTTTAATCCTTCAATCAATGGGAGAGCCTCACTTTTTGGGTATTCTTAACTCATCCATTGTTGAAGATTGTCAAATTGATTGTCCATCTTTGCTAATTGGTCAATGGCTACCCTATTTAGTGATTCCTCCTCATCATGAGAATTATCAAGAGGATAAACGAGGATATCTGTAGGATTGGAAGAACCACTTGTAGACACCCAAAATTGTCCAGTCTAATTAAATAAATATTTATTTAATTATCTAAGCCTAATTCTTCTATTAATTAAATAAATCTTTATTTATTTAATTAATTCATTTATCCTCTTCTAGCTTTATTTCTCATTTAAATAAATACATTTATTTGTTTAAATTATCCTTTTCCCAAATTAAATAAATATCTTATTTATTTAATTGATCTCACTTCTTCTATTAATTAAATAAATCTTTATTTATTTAATTAATTCATTAACCTTTTCTACCCATGACACATGTCATTCATCTCTTAATTCATACACTACCTACCCCTTTCATTATTTTATTATTTCTTTTACCTACCCTCTAATCATAGTCGACCTCCTTTTACACCTCTCAATCTTATCCCTCCATTTCATATAGTGTCTTCTATACAAGGAGATGCTTCCTTTATTATCAAACCCTAATGAATCATTCTAACTACTTGATCAATTGACTACTTGGCATATGCGATCCTACTTGCAACCACATTCCGTTCTTTGTTGAGCTCTTGTGCACATAAAATCTGAGAGCAAATATATCAAGCAAGATCAATGGACATAGGAAGAATGGAAATCCAAACCCTATTGGACATGTGATGGTATAATCTTTGTGATTTCATTTGATTTGCATTGTCTTAGGTAATCTTCATATGTTACGGTGGATCTTTGTTGTTGTTAGGCTAGGATTTTGTGGTTGAATTCATTTAGCCATTTCAATATCATTATTATTGTTATCCATTTTCACCATATACATTTTGGCACACCCGGTGGGACTCTTGTCCCTTTTGCATTTAACATTTTGTTGTAGATGTTGTGTTTGAAGTTGCAGATCTGACATTTTCGACAACATTTTGGTATTTTCGCGCCTGCGTACTTTCGGATTGCGTTTTTGATTTTCTGCCGCATCTGTGACATCTGGAATTGCGTCTATATCCTCGACAGCATTTTATTTTGCAGATTCTGAAAACTGCGTCTGTGTTCCTCAGTCGCGTCTGCAGTGTTTTTAGAAGCGTCCGTGTCCAGAAGTCGCGTCTGGGTTCTGGAGCCGCGTTTGTGTCTCACAGAAGCACGTCTGCGTCAGAGAGTCACATCTATGTCTGGGGTAACTGCGTCTGTGTGCATTGATTTCATTTTTGGAGTTTATTGATTTAGTTTTTGGTCTTGCATTTAATGTTTTAGATCCAGTTTATTTTGAGCTAACATTTTCAAATCTAGCTAACGAAATTGGTGCAACTTGTCTTGAAAGCAAAATTGTTTTGTTGAAGGCCCCTATTTTCACAAAGTCTTTTCAATCTAAAATTTACCTAACTTGTGTGCTTGCAGGAAGGGGTGATTATTTGAAACAATCCAAACTACTAACAACTCTTTGTTGCAGGTCCTTGGCAAGGGTTTTTGGATTTTTATTGTGTGCTTTGTTTTCAATAGGCTAGCAAACACTTCAATTGGTGCACTAAAATTGAATCATTGTCTTTTGTGTCTTGAGAAATAGGCTCTTTTTGTTTAATCTTTAGAGGGTCTGTCTTCCCGTGTGGTCATTAGGACTACTAGTGAGAAGAGAATGACCCAAATGGTAGCAAAAGAAAAGCCATCTTCTTCCAAACTACTATAAATAACTGTATTCATGGTGAAAACTATGAATAACGTGTGCTGATTAGTTCATATCGACACTATGTCTCCCCATAAACCCATTTGATCAAATTTATTTGATCAGTTGTAGGGCGTAACCCCTACCGGCTAGGAGCCTTCTGTATTTATAGAGCTGGAAGTGCCGCATGTATGGCCACATGAGCGGATGCCCTTACTAGCACCTTTTTGTTTTAGAAGCCCAAATCCTTCTAGTTGTTGGGGCAGGAGGTTGGACCTCTGGTAGCGGCCCACACACATATGGTTCTTAGTAGAGATACAAAGTTCGCCACGGGAAGTTTTCGTGGGGACTGATGCTTGGCTGACCCGAGAAGTGAGTGCCAAGGGTGGAGCCAATGAGGTCAAGCATCTAAGTATCTACTCTGAATAGCGTAGCCTCGAGGGTAAAACCCCATGTGGGATCAACAACTATTGTCTTGGCCAGCCATAAGAATTGTGCTTGACTTATTTTAAACATTCAAACATTCAAGACCAAACAACAAAACATTGCGTCTTCAAGTGTATGCAAAACATTTTTACATCAAACAACACACTTTTCTTGGAGTCATTTTGAGTCTAAACACTTGCAAACATTGGATCTTCATCAACACTGTGTCCTCTTGTCACAAAAAACAGTCAAACAGTCAGATTTGGTCACAACAAAACAACTTCACAGATTGGAAAAAATTCCACAAATTTTGCAGAAATGCGTTTGTGTCTTACATAATAGCATCTGTGTTGTATAACCATGTTTGTGAAGGGCAGAAATGCATCTGTGTTTCCAGAATCAACAGTGCACTCTACAAAAATCTCAGAAACGCGTCTGTGTTAAACAGAACCACGTCTATGTCAGGAAATCGCGTCTGTGTAGTATACAGGCGCATCTATGTTCAAAATTGAAAAAATTTTACAGTCCAGCAAACAAACACAGTCAATTTCAGAATTCTTGAGCTTCCTAGGTTATTTCTCCAGGGTTTCATTTAGCATTCAACCTGTCTTTGGGTCTCACAAAGTCCATCATTGCTTTACACCTTACATTACATTCACATTTGTCTAAACTTGAGTCAAAAGGTCACTTGCTTGTCCTCATCATACTTTGTCAACACACTACATGCAACAATACTTTGCTAAGTGGTCCCTCATCAAGGTCTATCACCTTTGGGTCTCATTTGGTCTTACTTAGAGTCAAGGTCAACTTACCTCATCAAGAGAAACTATCCTCTCTTTGGAAGTCACACCTACTCTACTACATACATACTTGGTCTTACACTTTGGACATTGCAAGTACACCTCAGATTCATTTACATTCCATCCAACTCTTAGTCTTCCATACTTTTTCCAGTTTCATCTAGTCTAACACATCTTGGTCAATACCTAGTTCATGGTTGAAACCCGTCTTCAAAAATCTAGGAGAGAAACTAAAGAGGCTCAAGAGTCCGCAAACATGAGTGTCTATGAGTATGACAATGATGTCTTTTTCAATACTGATCATAACACATTACCTGACATGGATTCCTATAGAAACATTCCAAATGTTGAGCACATGGACACTACAAACAACAATGATACACACAATGACAATATGGACAACTTTTCTGTACATTCAGCAGATGTGGAAGAATCCATTATGGACCCCCGCTTCAATCGATTGATTGAGGAAATAATGAGGAGGGATAGACAATACTTCTTACAAATGATGGCACAAAGTGGAGCCAAGATACCTCATGATTTTGACATGTCTCAAATAATGGAAAATCGACCTTTGCAACAAACTCACTCCAACATGGATCAAAGGAGACCTAATAGTGGAGGCAATAGAGGACCACATATGGTACCTGAATCACCATCATCTTTGTTTCAAAAACCAGAGGTCCCACATACACATGGTCAAGCATATGATACTCACCTTCGTAGACCATTATGGAAGTCTTATGCAAAAAGATATGCTCAATCACATACCAATGCTAAGGATCAACCACCAAAGCAACTGGATATTCAAAGGCATGCTCAAAATTTGGACACAAGGAAACCTCGTGTCAAATTTGGGGGTAACACATTAGAACATGACATGCTTGTAGAGTATGGTATACATGGACAAAATAGATATGGCGTTCCTCAACATATATCTATACCAAGTGGTCCATATATGCAACATGCTCCTCCTCCAATTGGTGCCTCAAGTATGGGGTATGGTCCAAGAAGTCGATCTCCACCTAAGAGCAATTTGGAGCAACAAATCAGGGACTTACAAAAGAAAATGGAGGACATAAATACACCAAAGCCAACATACACAATGAGAGACATATGTCTTTATCCATTTGACAAGAGCATTCCAATGCCTCCTTTTCCTACACACTTTGTGACGCCTAAATTTGATAAGTATAGAGGCAAAGGGTATCCTAAGGCACACATAAGACAGTTTTTCACAGCCTGCATTGAGGTAGCAGCAGAAGAGACATATTTAATGAGATTATTCGCACAAAGCTTAGATGATCAAGCTATGGAATGGTTCTCCCAACTTCCACCTGGTATTAAGTCATGGGGTGACTTAGCAGAGGCATTTATCCAACATTTCTCCTACAACATAGAGACAGAAATATCAGTCACTACTTTGTGCAACACCAAGCAAAAAGAGGGAGAGTCTTTTGCATCATTTTTACAAAGATGGAGGAATCTAGCCAACAGATGCTCTTGTGAAATTCCACAAAAACAAATGGTAGAGATGTTCACCCAAAATGTTAACAAAGACATTGGCTATGATCTAAGGAAAGCTTGTTTGTCCACCTTCAAGGACGTCATTGAAAAAGGCTTAGCAATAGAGAAGGTCCTAATTGAACAAGGAGTCATTAAGATATTCAAGGAAAACAAGGATGACTTTAAAGGAAAGGACAAGCCAAGATTTTGGAATAAAAACAAGAACATAGTCAATGATGGTGTTGTTGATGCCAACACAGTGCGACCCAAATTCATTTTTTCGGGATCAAGTTCTACAAACAATCAAGTGAATACTCAAACAACTTCCAGATCACGAAGGAAGTACACCCCATTGGGAGAACCACTTGAGTCAGTTTTCAAAAAGCTAGTGGCAAACAAGGTAATCACTATTCCAGATTTTCCTCCATATGAGCCAAAGGTCAAACCAAATTGGTGGAATGATGACGAATATTGTGAATTTCATAAGAGCAAGGGTCATAAGACAGGAAATTGTCATCGACTGAAGAACATCATACAAGATCTCATTGATAGAGGTGACATTGAGATTGAGGGACACTCGTCCAATCAAGAACATGAAATGTTTAAGGAACCATTCCCAAAACATGACAAGGGAAAAGCTAAAGCCACAGATGACCAAACCAACTATACCAGAGCAACCTATAATTATGATTCAACTATCAATCACATTTCGATGGACAATTACGTCTCTACCATTATCATCAAGGACAAAAACCCTGAGAATTCTACCCGAAGACCCAAGATTGTCCTAAAAGGTGTTGGATCTTCTTCCGAACCTACCTCTGAATGTCATGTTACAACTCGTCGAGGTAAATTCACTTTGCAAGATGCTCCAGCCAAAAACACCATTTCTTCATCAACCAAGCCAGAGTACGACCTTGTAGAACAGTTAGGGAAGACACTCACGCTCATCTCCATCCTTGAGCTCTTACGCATATCCCCCGCACATAAAGCTATTCTTGACAAAATCTTGAGAGACACTGTCATTCCTATTGATCTGAATGTGGACCAGTTTCAAGCTATGGTGGGATACCTTTCCTTTCCACACTCTCTTGCATTCACAGAAGCCGACGATGCTTCCGTGAGCCAACCGCATAATGCACCACTACACATTGAAGCCTTCATACACAAACATCAAATAAAATGAGTCCTGATAGATGGAGGAGTTGGTCTAAACATTTATACATTGAGCACAATTAAACAATTGGGATATTCTGATAAAGCTATAAATTCTACAAACAAAATCACCATCAAGGCATATGATGATGAAGAGCGTTCATCCAAGGGCACAGTCACCTTACCTCTCAGAGTTGGGCCAGTTACGAAGGATGTGGTTTGTCAAGTCCTAGATCTAGATCTCACTTACAACATATTGCCAAGGCATTCTTGGATTCATGAAATGAGGGCAGTCCCATCTACATATCACCAATGCATCAAGTTTCCTCACAATGGAGTGGAGGTAATAGTTAACGGTGATCCTAATCCGTTGATATACTGCAATAACCTGAGATCAAAAACTGAGACCATCATTCCCAGTAATCGCGAAGCTGTTCCTTCTTCGGCATACATTGATCCTGAGTCATTAAAACCTTCGACATCAAAACAAGGTGAGCTTAAAGGCAAATTTCAGGACAAGGGCATGGGGGAATACACTTTAAATCAGACCATGTACTTACAACAAGTCATGAGTTCACCAAAAGAATATGGAATACCACATCCTAACAAGCAAGTATCCATCATTGTACTCAAATGGGACCCTACTACCTTTCAATGATGGGGCGAACTGGAAGAGGAAGACTTATAGAAAATGCTTTACAAAGACATTGAAGATGATACACAAGATCACATCAGTCTACCATGTGAGAAATATGGCAAAGGTTTCAAGATCCTCCAAAAATTCGGGTATGATGGAAAAAGCCCTCTTGGGTTACAAAAGGAAGGCATCATTGAACCTTTACAACCTGAATTGACTTTCAAAAAGGAACGCTCGAAGGGACTTGGTTTCCTGACTTCCAAGGTCCACACTCAAAGGACAGAAGAAGCCTTACAAATTAAAGCTGCCAAGATTCAACAAGAGGATCGCTA
Organism: Cryptomeria japonica; assembly: GCF_030272615.1. Lineage (NCBI taxonomy): Eukaryota > Viridiplantae > Streptophyta > Pinopsida > Cupressales > Cupressaceae > Cryptomeria > Cryptomeria japonica. The sequence continues at coordinate 525,742,305 of NC_081405.1, forward strand.
TTCCACAAATTCCAATGAATGGGAATGGGGTTCAGACAAATCCTCCAGTGACTACGAGCTCACCGAGACATTCAGAGAGCCAGACGAACCCACAGAAGAAGAGGAATTTTATAAAAGATTCAAAGTTGGTCAAGAAACAACCCATGAGGATTCCACACAGTCCTTGTCTCGAGGTCCTAGGTTGAAATCACATAGGATGAAAACACCTATCCCAGAATGTGCTACTAGTAATGTTAATTTGGATTCGTTTGCGATCAAGACTGATGAGGAGAGTGCCATCGATGACCTCGATAATTACCTTGACATACTTGAATATAACTGCATCTTCACTCTTAGCCCCGCTAACTTTGAAGACATTAAAGGCCTTCCCCTTGTTCACCACCAACTCATTGATTGGGATCATGAAGGACCTGCACAGTTTGACACATTCCAAAATGATGAAGCTTTTATTGACTATCTTGGCATACGAGATGATCTTCCCCCCGGGGACCATAAAGCGGGATACACTACAAAACTCAATAGTGTGGCATATTTTGGTGAGGGCGTCGGACCTTCCAGTCGCAAAAATGTGAAAATAAGAACAAACCAAGGGTCTTATGGTGAAAACCACACTGTGGCGCTGTCTGACCCAAAAAAAGTAAAAAGAAAGGATGTATCTGAGGGCAAAAACCTCTCTGAGGCACCCGAAGATGGAAGGCTCGACATTCTCCCAGCATCATATGAGGAAAGGTCATCCATGTTGGTAGAGGAGACTATCAAAACAAACATTGGTACAGAAGAGGTTCCACACAACATATTCTTGGCCCAATCATTGACGGAGTCAAAAAGGTCAAAATTCATAAGTTTTTTCAAAGATCGACAAATCAATTTTGCATGGTCATACGCTGATATGCCTGGATTGGATCCAAATTTGGTAATGCATCATTTGACAGTTAAACTAGGGGCAAAACCAGTGAAACAGAAACTAAGAAAGATGCATCCACAAGTGGCATTACTAGTCAAAGCAGAACTTGAGAAATTATTGGATGTCGGATTCATACGCCCAATTGATTATCCTGAATGGATCTCCAACTTAGTGCCTGTCAGTAAACCAAATCGTAGCATCAAAATATGTACAGATTTCAGAGACATCAACAAAGCTTGTCCTAAGGATGACTTCCCATTACCAAATATTGACTTGATTGTCGATCTCACAGCAGGTCATGAAATGTTATCGTTGATGGATGGATTCTCTGGTTATAATCAAATAAAGATTGCATCCGAGGATCAACATAAAACATCATTCACTTGTCCTTGGGGAACTTTCTGCTAGAATGTCATGCCCTTCGGGCTAAAAAATACAGGCGCTACATATCAAAGAGCCATGACTACTATCTTTCACGATCTCATGCATGTAACTATGGAAGATTATGTCGACGACCTCTTGGGAAAATCAATAGACAAAAATACACATTTGGACATCCTTTCAGTCATCTTTGATCGGTTGAAAAAATACAAAGTAAGATTAAACCCCAAGAAATCTGTCTTTGGAGTAACCTCCGGGAAGCTCCTAGGATTCATTGTATCAAAAAGAGGAATCGAAGCTGATCTCCAACAAAAGTCAAGGCCATCCTAGAGATGTAACCACCAAGAAATATCAGTGAACTTTGGTCTTTACAAGGGAGACTCGAGTCCATATGAAGATTCATAGCGCAACTTGCAGATAAGTGTAATCCTTTTTAGCACCTGCTACATAAAAACATCAAATTCAAATGGGATGATAACTGTCAACAGGTTTTCCAGACACTCAAAGATTATCTTCTAAATCCGCCAGTTCTGATGCCACCAGTTCCAGATCAGCTTCTGTTACTATACATATCAGCTACTCCAACAGCACTGGGGGCACTCTTAGCACAACAAATTACTGAGGGCAAAGAAAAAGTAGTATACTATATCAGTCGCACATTGGTGGGATATGAGCTAAACTACACACCAATTAAGCGTGCATGTCTCGCCATGATCTTTGCTTCGCATAAATTATGACATTACATGCTCACTCATAAGACTAAGTTGGTTGCAAGAATCGATCTATTAAAATACCTTCTCAATAAAGCAACACTTACTGGGCGACTAGCCAAATGGGTAATGATCTCGGGTGAATTTGACATCGAGTATGTGGATAGAAAAGCAATAAAAGGACAAGCTATCGCAGATCAATTAGTAGATGCTCCCATGATAGATGATGTTCCTCTAAGTTCAGAATTTCTAGATGAATCCATTTTAACAATGTCACATGCGAAGCCATGGCAACTGTACTTCAACAACTCATACACACAGCATGGGGTAGGAGCTGGCATCCTCTTTATAACTCCTCAAGGGGATTCTATACCAAAATCATACCGCTTATCATTTCCTTGCACTAATAATATAGCGGAATATGAGGCATTAACGACTGGATTACGGATTGCAGTTCAATGGAAGATCCAGGAACTTCGTGTTTTTGGGGACTCTCAACTTGTAATCCGTCAAGCAACTGATGATTACCAAACAAAAGATGAAAAATTAATGCCTTACAAAAAAATGGTGGATGACCTGAAACAACATTTCACAAAGATAGACTTTGAGCAGATACCAAGGGAGCAGAATCAAGCCACAGATGCCATGGCTACAATTGCTTCACTGATCGATTTGCCTCTAAATGAGACCCGCTATGAGTTCTTGGTGGATAACTTTTTGGTTCCTTCATATGAAATCATTCCTACTGAGATGATATGTGTCGTCGGTCTTGAGTCCCAGTTATATGGTTCCATCTTCACATACCTTCATCACAATACCCTACCTCCTGATCTATCCAATAACCAATGTTGCACTTTCATTCGTCAATCTTCTTGATACGTCATTTTAGCTGATATCCTATACCGACGAGGTCTAGATGGCACTCTTCTTAGATGTTTAGAAAGCGACAAAGCTCAGATTGCGTTACGTGAAGTACATGAAGGGATATGTGGTCCACATGCTAGTGGTCCTACCTTAGCCAAGAAACTCATCAGGACTGGATATTACTGGCCCAATATGGAAAAAGACTCATATTAGTTTGTCAATAAATGTAAGCAATGTCAAATTCATGGAGACCTCATCCATGCACTAGCGCAAGAACTTCAACCAATTGCATCTCCTTGGCCCTTTTGTCAGTGGGGACTCGATCTCATAGGCAAGATTCACCCTCCTTCTTCCAATGGTCATAAATTCATTATCACTGCCACAAAGTATTTCACAAAATGGATTGAATTTGTGCCTCTTACACAAGTCACTAGAAAACAGATTGCTACGTTCATCCTCAACTATATCATTTCTCGATACGGTATTCCTGTTTCCATTATCACTGATAATGGGCGTCCCTTCAAAAATCAAGATGTTCGTGAACTTTGTGACTGCTTCCATATTTCCCATCATTTCTCCACACCATATTACCCCCAAGGTAACGGTCAAGCTAAGACGTCTAATAAGACAATCCTTAAAATCCTAAAAAAGACAGTCGATGACGCTGGCCGTAATTGGCATATCCAACTTAATCCTGCACTTTGGGCATACCGCACAAGTGTCTGCACACCTACAGGAGCTACACCCTATTCACTTGTCTACGGCGCTGAAGCCATCTTGCCTATTGAGGTAGAGCTACCCTCTTTATGAGTCTCTTTGCAAAACATTATCAGTGATGAAGACTATAGGGTCTCTCGCTTACAAGAACTTGAACTACTGGATGAACGAAGACAAATTGCTTTTAATCATCTCAAGGTTTACCAACAACGAATGAGTCGCACCTACAATCACAAGGTCAAACCTCGCACATTTGAGGTAGGTGATTTGGTTCTCAGAGAAAACCCCCAAAATTAGCAAGACAGAGAGAAGAAGGGCAAGTTCCAACCAAATTGGCTTGGTCCTTACATCATTACAACAACATATGGATCTGGGGCATATCAGCTCTCAACTAAAGAAAGTGAACCTTTGGAGGATCCTATCAACAGCATGCACCTTCGCAGGTTTTACACATAGCTCTTTAGAGTATCCTAATTCAAAAATACAAAAAAAAATCAAAAAATTCAAAAATACAAAAAAAATTCAAAAAAATAAATTTTTTTAAAAATACAACAAAAAAATTATAAAACAAAAAAAAAAATCGTTGCTTGTTGAAAACCTGGAAAACAGGCACCTTGTGACACAAAAAACATTGAAAAAATCGAAAAAAGTAAAGAGAAATAATTTCTTCCAACGGTGAAAACCACTTCGGTGGCGCCCTGGGCAAGTACCATGGTGAAAACTGGGTCACCAGCACTATGCGTAGAGACATTTCTCCTCCCTCCTTCAGGATTCTCTTTCATCACTTCACTTTGCACACACTCACAACCTATTCGTTCATAATAAACTTACCCATTCCCATCATGGCTTGTTATTGATCTACCCAAGATTGGTTAGCCATTCATAATAAACCTCCCTTTTCACCCCCCTTTCCATCCATAATAAATCAGATCCTATCTGTGGCTAAGGCAAATCCTACGTCTAGTGATGGGTGTGGAACTACGAACATCACATGTTTCAAGGAGTACAGTTTCTTCCAGCTTCCTTCAGTCTATCCGCGCACAATCTGCAATAAAGCAGCATCTGCATTGCCAATCCGCAATAAAATTTCCCTTTCTTCGCAGTAAAGTATCAGTTTCATGGATTCAGTCAGTTTCAGATGAGACACAGCAGCAACAATGGGCTTCAACAAAATCAAATCTTTTAACAGACTCAGACAACATATGGTTCAGTGCTATCTATCCTTTTTTGTGAAAGTAAAAATTGTGACCACAATCAAATGAGACTTATACAAGTGACAAGAGACACTAAACTTGAGAACTACAGTGGATGTTGGTGTCAATTCTTGGTTTTCTTTTGATTTTATTTTTTGGTGACATGTCTTTTAGCTTTTCCAGGATGTCTCTGACTAGAGATTCTATCTCCAGGATGTCTTTGACTAGAAAGGCGAGGATGGGGTATCGTCACCTACTTGTATTTGTTGTCTGTGGATTGTCTCTTAGTAATGCTATGACTTGTCCAAGGATATGAGGACACTGTGAGTCTAGTGTGAACTGGGGCATTCCTCGTTCGAGACTGTCTTATCTCCATGCAAACAGGTACAATGACTTTCTGGGTCGAACATATGCCTCGATTGTCATAACCTATTTTGCCATAATAAAGCTCAATGATGATAACACATAAGAAGCTCTTTTCACTTTCATATATTCTGTCTTCCATCCCCCTTTCTTGATTGACTTCCATCGTCCCTCTTGAGTCCATGTAGCCTGCTATCACACGACTGAGTATAATGACACACCAAAAACATTTGCATTTCATGTAGTTGCACCTGCATTACCGCATATAAGCATTTCATGCATACATATAGATATCACAACTGCATCACATCCTACACACAACACCTGTTAGCATAATTTACATTTGCATTATCATATTCATCCGCATTACATACATTCACATTTGCATCATGCATACACATATAAAAACATAAAAGAACAAAAATATGATATTTCATTATGTACATATTTGCATCCATATCATAAGCATCACATAAAACATACATCATTAAACTTCTCATCACATAGGTACACACGCATATAGCTGCCACAAAGAAGAATCATCTCATATATATAAATCAAAAGTGTCATGATACAATGATGTCAAAATCATATGGCTACAATCACCCGCAGGTGTCTACATCATCATACAAAATGGTACAATACTGATACATAGGGAGCCCTCTACGGCTGTGATGAACTCCCTCCCTCAGAGCCGCCTAGCCTTGACGGAATCTGAGCCCCCGAAGGACCCGCCCCAGGATCATCCCTCCTGTCCCATTTATTTGGTGGTGGTGGAGGACCCATAACCCCACCGTTGGATGCCTATCTCCTCTGGCTCCCTCCCATAGCTGTCGTTGTCCACGATGGTCTATGGAAGCTCCTCGCCCACTGATCAGTGGCATTGCACCATAATAGAGATCCTACTAGTAAGCGATCTCCTCCCCTACCCATAGGACATAGGCGTATCCAGCCCCTGTGTCCTCTGTCGCCTGCCTCCCAGCCCTCAGTGCTGTCTCAACCTCTATGTAGCACTGAATGGCCTGGTCCCGCTCCCGCTCAGTATCTCTGAGCTGCCTCCTGAGTCTATCCCTCTCCCTTTCCAGGGCCTCGATCTCATCTGCCTGTCCCTGGCAGATCTCCCTCAACTCAGCCAGCTCATCCTCCTCCACCTCAGCCCCTGTGGCTTCCCCTGTACGGGTGCCTGCCCCTGTGCCTGTGCCTGTACCGATGGCTGTATCTGTACCTGTCCCTATCCCTACACCTGTCTGGGACCCTATGCTGCTGGCACCTGTAGCAGTAATCCACCACGACCCCTCACCACCTAGGCCTGTCTGTCCTCTCCACCCTCCCTCCGCGATGCCACCCTCCTCTCTCCAACTGCCCCCCTCCTCCTCCGTCAACCTCTCCCCCCATCATCTCCATCATCTCCATCATCGTCACCATCCCCACCACCATCTCCATCTAGTGGCTCTCCTGGATCTGTCAGGCATGGGAATGGATGCTTAGCCTAATATGTTGTGTACTCTGCATCCATCCCGACATCCTCGATCTCTGGCCATATGTCCCAGGGTAAGGGCATCATCTCCACTAGCTGTGTAACAGCCTAATCATATGATAGCAATGACCCAAACTGCGCTTGATCCCTGACCGTTTGCGCATACATGCCTGAACCTCGTGGCATCCGCTGGATCCTGCCAAACTGCCTACCCACCCTGTCAACCAACTGCCTCTCTAGTACATAGGGCGTCCACCCAATCAGATACCTGCTCCGGAAGATGTAGGGTAGCTCTACTACATCAGCCTCCCACTACTCACATCCTAGGTATGACCTCCATATAACCATATCAATATCATCTATAACCCTCCACCAGTGCTCTAACCTGCCAATCCGTGGCTGCAAGGTGATCATATCATACAAATGCACGAAAATGCATCTGTGACCTCTGCCCCTGAAGTGTATCGGTCGCGTCACCGGTAGATGCTCATAGGCCCACACCTGTAACAATGTGACCCCGCAGCCTAATCCCACTGATCCATGGTACACAAACTGATGTAGCTCGTAATATAGGTGTGCTAGCACACACGATCCCCAGGTATATCTGGTGTGCTGTGTCATCAATGTCTCCAATGCACCTCCCCAGCCCACAGCTAACCCTTGTGTCGCTCTATCCGGAGACAAGAATCCACTGATCGCTCCTCCTACCACTACCAGCAGTGCCAATCCTGTCTGTGTCATGGTATCCCATGCCACATGCCCTACCCTCATCTCTAGTCCTGGATCCCGGAACACTCGTCTCGGGGCATCCCTATCTCCATCTCGATCGTAAGGAATCAGCTCCCCATCGATCGATATCCTCAGAATCCTGTATACATCCTCTAGGGTGACTGTCATCTCACCCATCGACAAATGAAATGTGCAAGTCTTGGAGTGCCACCTCTCCGCCAGTGCAGTCAGCAGTCCCATGTTCGCCTGAAACTTAGGCACATACAGAATATGTCTCAGACCCATAGCCTCAATCGCAGCTCTGTCCTCGAACGTTAACTCAGGTCGCAACCTCTGAGTCGATGGGAATATCTCCCGTGACTTCAACGTAGGCAAATACTCTTGCAGTCAAGCAAATCAATCATGTCAGTCATAGTGGCATTCACTATTCATCACAAAATGCTACTTTTTATCTAAGTGCATATGGTACTCTATCCTAGTGACACTCACTATTAATCACAAAGTGTTGCTTCTATCCTAGTGACACTCATTGTTCATCACAAAGTGTTGCTTCTATCCTAGTGGTACTCCCTGTTCATCACAAAGTACTACGTGTTTTGCACTCACTGTTCATCACAAAGTGCTGCTCACATTTGCACTCACTGTTCATCACAAAGTGCTGCTCACATTTGCACTCACTGTTCATCACAAAGTGTTGCTCATATTTTAGTACTCCCTGTTCATCACAAAGTACTATATCTTGGTACTCATTGTTCATCACAAAGTGCCTTGATCTATCCTATCTTAGGGCCTCTGCTTGAGTGAATCCTCTTGAGTAGTTTCCTAATTGGCAACGTATGTTCTATCACATAATTGTCAATCCTAGCCCTATTTGTTATCCTAGTCTTCCCTAGAGGACCTGCTTGAGTGTATCCTCTTAGCAGCTTATCCAATCGACAACGTATGTTCATCACAGAACTTCTGATTTAACCTAGAAGACACAAATTCACATTTTTGGACACAAATGCGCTTTCTTGACATAAACGCACTTAGAGACTGCATAAACGTGTCTGTTTTACACAGACGCGCCTAAAGCACACAGACGTGCCTAAAGCACACAGACATGCCTATGCTCTGCATAGATGCGCCTGGATGACACAAATGTGCCTGCATAGCGCAGATGCGGCCGCATTCTGCACAAACGCCTTTTCCCGCACAGACGCGCCTGGCACAAACACAGACGCGCCTAGCGAGCACAGATGCACCTGGCACCAACGCAGACGCGCCTGGACGTTTTTGACATTTTTTGGACCCTAACCTAGAGCGCATTTATTACTCTACCTAGCATGCATTAATGACAACAATAAATGCATCAAAGTACAAGGAGGTTTTACGGTACTTACTGGCTCTCCTGCCTCTGCTGGCCTCTGATATCGGCGAACGCAATCGAATCTGTGAGTCAAAGCCATCGCTGCTGATTGTTGCTGCTTTATTTTCGCTCTGCACTCTGCTCTCATGGATGTTTGGATGACAATGAGGATGTATTTTCCCTCGTGGTCTATCTTATAGACTACCCTAGCCCTAGCCCTCGTCTCCCAAGTCAGTCTTCGTTATCCCGTGACTCTGTCACTCTATCCTATCTGGCCAGTCCATTCTAGCCTTTCTTTCTTATTGAGAGATTGTCTGTGGTCTTTTCACACATTTTTTCATCCAATCTCTTGAGGGGGCATATCATTCCCATCTTGGGGCAACTCTGTATCAGTTCATCTTATCTTCTTTGAAACAACGCGACAAGCCGCATTGTCTCAAAGAGGGGCAAAATGTAGACACCCAAAATTGTTCAGTCTAATTAAATAAATTATCTAAGCCTAATTCTTCTATTAATTAAATAAATCTTTATTTATTTAATTAATTCATTTATCCTCTTCTAGCCTTATTTCTCATTTAAATAAATACATTTATTTGTTTAAATTATCCTTTTCCCAAATTAAATAAATATCTTATTTATTTAATTGATCTCACTTCTTCTATTAATTAAATAAATCTTTATTTATTTAATTAATTCATTAACCTTTTCTACCCATGACACATGTCATTCATCTCTTAATTCATACACTACCTACCCCTTTCATTATTTTATTATTTCTTTTACCTACCCTCTAATCATAGCCAACCTCCTTTTACACCTCTCAATCTTATCCCTCCATTTCATATAGTGTCTTCTATATAAGGAGATGCTTCCTTTATTATCAAACCCTAATGAATCATTCTAACTACTTGATCAATTGACTACTTGGCATATGCAATCCTACTTGCAACCACATTCCGTTCTTTGTTGAGCTCTTGTGCACATAAAATCTAAGAGCAAATATATCAAGCAAGATCAATGGAGATAGGAAGAATGAAGATCCAAACCCTATTGGACATGTGATGGTATAATCTTTGTGATTTCATTTGATTTGCATTGTCTTAGGTAATCTTCATATGTTATGGTGGATCTTTGTTGTTGTTAGGTTAGGATTTTGTGGTTGAATTCATTTAGCCATTTCAATATCATTATTATTGTTATCCATTTTCACCATATACACCACCAATATCCTTATTGAAAAAGCTAGCCAAATTAGGCTCCATCTCCTCGATAATTAAACCTTGGGCACCCTTAATTCTACAACTTCTTCTCATAGGGATACTATAGGGAGGACTAATAGTAGTAAAACTCATGCACTAAGGGAGGGAAATTGAAAATTTGAATTTTGGAATCTAAGTTGCAAAATAATTGAATAATGCAAAATTATAGGAAAAATGATTACCCAATTAGATGAATAAATTAATTGAAAGGACAAAGAGCAATAATGCAATCTCCTAGGAAATTGAGAATTATCCAAAAGTGATTGAATTTAAAATTAGGGCCTAGTGAAAATAACCTCTTAATTTTAAAATTGAAAATTGAAAGGAGGGAAGGTTTAAATTTAAAATTAAGGTTTTCCAAAACTAACCTCTTAATTTTAAAATTTAAAATTTTGAAATGTTGAAATATTAAAGAAATCAATTTAATTTTAAAAATTAGGGTGTATGTAATCAACTACTTAATTTTAAAATTTAAATTGAAAATTGAAATGTTGAAATTTAGATTTTCTTTCAACCTTAGGGCGACCTAAAATCAATAAAATTTCACAAACCTATGGAATTGAACAATAAAATATAGTCAAAACAGGCTCCCGAAATTTGGGGAGAAAAAGTCTAGACCAAGTGGCCCCCTCTTGGTCCGACCAACTTTTTCCCAAATTTTCAGGGATGCAAGATATTGTGATTTTAATGTGAATTCCAAAAGGATATGAAAATTGGTGATGTGTAGATATGTGAAATAAGGCCTTGAATGTCAAAATAGGACACACTTAGGATGTTTAATAAGATGATTAATTGAAAGAATGAAACCAATAAGGGTACACTTGAGGCTAAGGGCCAACTTTTATGAGCTTTAGATTCAATTAAATTGATTAAATGCTTAAAAGAAAATTTGAAAGTGCACAAGATTAATTTAAATTTAAAAATTAGGGTTTCATGCATAAATTGCTTATCTTTAAAAATTTAAATTTGAAAATTTGAATGTTGGAAGATGGGAATGTGAATTTTGAAATTGAAACAAGAATTCAAAATCTACACAATCCACAAGTTCAATTTTAAAATTTAAAACAAGGATTTTTTATTTAACCATTTAATTTTTGAAATTTTGTTGAAAATTGAACATGTGTATGAAAACTTGAATTGTAAAATTGAAGAGTTCTCAGATCTAAAACACTAAATCACATTTAGACGAATCACAAGCTCAATTTTGAATCTAAAAATTAGGGTTTTTGTGAATTTAACCTCTAAATTTTTTAAAATTGCAAGGAAATTAAACTTGTAATTGAAAATTTAAATTGTAAATTGTATATGAATCAAATCTGAAAATAAAAATTAGGTGACTTGGCAATTTGCAATATAGAAAGAGAAAACACCAATTCACCTATTTTCCCTTGAGATGGGGAGATGCCTTTACATTAAAAAGAGGGGCGGGGGGGGGGGGGGGGATCCACTAGATTCAGTCACTATTCAGATTATGACTGAATACTAAGTAGATTGATTGAGATGGAATGTATTTGACCATCTTTTGTAGGTTGACTAGTTGAATTAAGACTAAGTGCTGGAAATGAAGACAAATATGAGAAAATAGTGAGTTGTAAATTCAGGATTTCGTCGTGCACCTGGATTTGAGAAGTATGAGATGATTTGAAACTATTATGTGAAAACTGCCAAAAGTAGCAAGGCCCGTGTGTAGGGACCAGGACGCCCCCTCTTGGTTTTCCAAGATTTTTGATTGCTGAAAAGGGTTTTTTGTCTTTGTATCTGAATCTTATCTTGAGAGTTACAATTGCGCACCTATTTTTCTGCACACATAAGGAAAGGGAAATATGTTGGGGATAGGGATTTGCCTTTAGGTCAAACACCAGTTTTGGAATTAACCAAGTGGTTGAAATAATGTAATTGAAATGATTGAAAGTAAAAATCCTCCTCTTTGAGGGGATGTTGAATTGATTGAAAATAAAATGCTTATACCGCTTTGTGGAGTTTTGCTTGCCTCCACGTGGAATTAGGATGATGATCTCCTCTTCAATGCTTGAAATCTTGACTCTATTGCTGCTCCAAAGCTTGAAGGAAGACTGGAAATGCTCAATTGCTCTTGAATTTTTGATCTCTTGAATGCCCAATGCTTGCTCATGAATGTCGTCTAATGATCAAATGAGAGGGGAAATCCTCTTATATACTTGCCTGAAGGGAAAATGAGACATGATCCGACATGGAGGGGGTTTTTCCTGCTCAAATTTGAGATGGGTTAGGGGGTCCAAAATAGGTCCCCATTAGGGCAGACCAGGGCGCCACACCATGGTCCTGCCCTATTTTGGGGCAGGATGAAAGTTTCAATGGGGTGCATCTTTGAGGTAGATTGTGTTTATGACATGTATGAGCATAATGAGGTCTTCGATCATGCCAAGGGGTGCAAACACTAAGGTGAAGACCCAAATATGATAAAAAAAATTGGCAAGGGGTGCAATTTTACGATGCTATAGAGGCATAACATGACACTTCATTCTCTAGTCATCTACGATTTTTCCAAACATGAGGTAAACAAGAGAGAGGTTCTCATGGAGGGGACCGAAGGAGGATTTCCTTGTGCACATAAATGAATTTACAACTTATCAACAAAATAAGTGTGAACAAATTTATCTTGCATGCCTGCGACAACGCCTTCCAATTTCATATATGTGTGTGTATGTATATGTTGTGTGTATACATATTTACACACACATATGTGGTTGGTTTCCTAATTGTTCTTGTTCAAATGACAATTTTAAAGGTGTGTATATAGTTGTTTGGCTGGTCATATTTGGAAATCATTTATCTTTCAAGGTTGTGATTCATGTATTCAGTTTTGAAATAAATTCTTAGCATATGTTTCCAAAATGTTTCAATTAGGTACTTGGATATTTATGGGATCAAACATGTCTACTCAATGGTGTTGTCTGCTTGATCAAATTAGATTTTATTCAATGTGGTGCAGTCACCGATTAGGAGGGACCTCAAAGAGATTAATTTAGACTAGGTAGCAAGAGTAAACTCAACAAAAATAAGAGGATATGATGGAGGCAATGCAAAACTTAATGAATTAGATCATGAAAACTGATTATAATTAACCGGTAACATCCAGATACAAGCTTCGGCTCACCGGACTACTACATACATGCTTAATTACAGAATCAGTCGACTCCAGACCTCTAAATATTAGGATATATCTGTTATGATCTCTCTGATTAACTTATGATGCTCAATTACATTGATTTATATGGTCATGACGGATCCGGGTTGGCCCAAGAGGGATCAAATGCCGAAGAACAAGATCAAACGTGTAAAACCACCAAGTTAGCCTCTGCCAAAGAGTTTCCTCCGGAAAATCCAAAGGATGAAGTGTGGTTTAGAGGGAAAGTGGAACACACACACAAGAACATTGGAATCAATGAGTTGGGGCTCCACAAGCTACAAAAAGGATCCACAAGATTCAACAATAACAAATAGGTCCAAGCCGTTCCGATTTTCTAAGCCAAAAAATTGTCTTGGAATCCGGAATCCATAACTTGCTAGAAAATGATCCAAATACTCCGCAGTTTAGGAATAAGGAAGATGATCATGTTCTCAAGCAAAATACAGCTTCGCAAGATCCAGTGAGCAAATGCAAGAAATGCAGAAAGAAATTTTGAAACTACAAAATAGAAAACAAACTGAAAAGAAATGTTTTTGGTTGATGCAAGATTGCCAAGAATCGGGGATGCTCCCGCATCAGACATCTGGGGTTGTTGAAAAAGTGGGTCTCTCACTTTGTTGGGGTCAGAGGAAAACCAAGGCGGTCCACCTCTACTTGGGAAATCCAAGATGAATCTTCAACTGATCTGTCCTTCCACTTCACAAGATACTCCTTCTATCGATTGCTCCGGGTACTACGCCCAATTCTACTATCCAAAATGTCTGTAATCTGCTCTGATTCCTTTCGGGCCAACTGTTTCTCCAAGTCTGCAATACTGTCTTCACTAAATTCTGATTCATGATACTGATGTAAATCTGCAATATTGAATATATAGGTGAAATACTCAAACTATCCGCTAGCTCCACTTCATATTCATTTCCAGAACTGAATTTCCTTAAGATATTGCAAGGTCCAAACTTCCTCATCTGCAACTTGTTATAGGTTCCAACTGGAAATATTTCTTTTCTTAGATACACCATCACTTCATCACCAATTTCAAATTATTTATGTCTTCTCTTCTCATTTGCTTTCTCCTTATACTTTTTGTTCATATCCTCCAAATGTTGCTTAACCGGAATATGCAAGGCCTTCATGTGATCTGCAAATTCTTCTACCTCTGCACTCCACTTGTCTTCATTATTGATATCTCTCAATTCTAATATACCCCTAGGGTGTGCTCCGGTAACAATCTCAAAAGGCGTTCTTCTGGTACTCCTATTCACCGAATTATGTAGGCAAACTCTACTTGTGCAAGAATCGAATCCCAACTTCTAGTTTTCTCTCCAACTAAGCATCTCAACAAATTTCCCCAGCTCCTGTTTACTACCTTTGTCTGTCCATCAGTCTATGGGTGAAAAGTAGAACTGAACTCCAAATCTATCTTCATCTTCTTCCAAAGTGTTCTCTATAACTAACCAACAAACTTAGTGTCTCTATCTGAAACTATGCTCTTAGGAAATCCATGTAATCTCACTACCTCCTTGAAAAATAAGTCAGCTACATGCACTACATCTAATGTCATCTTACATGGTATGAAATGAGCCATCTTTGAGAATCTATCCACCACCACAAATATAGAATCATTTCCTCTTAGTGTCTTAGGCAATCCAAGTATGAAATATATGCTTATGTCTTCCCAAGGTCTCTCTGGTACTATCAAAGGCTTATACAATCCCACATTTTGACTGCTACCTTTTGCAACTTGACAAACTCTACATCTCTGCACAAGTTTCCTAACATCCTTATGAATCTAAGGCCAAAAGTAATGTTCACTCACCAATGCTACTATTTTGTCAACACCAAAGTGTCTGGCTAATCCTCCACTATGCTTCTCCTTTATCAGATATTCCCTCATAGAACTCTTAGGTGTACATAACTGAACTCATGAAAATAACATCCCATAGTGAATGAAATAATCCAACCATTTGCTTCTATCTACCATAACTGGTGCTCTACATGCTTTCCAAGGTTCTACAAAATCTAGGTCTTCATCATACAAGGTCTTCAACTATTTAAACCCTAATACTATCACTCTCATCTTTGTCAGCAAATTCCTCCTTCTACTCAATGCATCAACAACTTTGTTTGACTTGCCACTCCTATACTTTAACACAAAGGTGTAACTCTACAATAATTCTACCCATCTCATATGTCTTTGATTCAACCTACTCCAACTGTTCAAATACTATAAGGCTTGATGATAAGTATACAACACAAATTATTTAGGCAACAAGTAATGTCTCCACTTCTTCATGGCTTGAACTATGGCATAAAATTCTTGACCATATACTAAATATCTCCTCCTGGCTTCATTCAACTTCTCATTGAAATAAGCTACTGCTTTCCCTTCTTGACTTAACATGACTCCAATTGCATTCCCACTTGCATCATAGTCCGCTTGAAATACTTTGTTGAAATTTGGTAAAGCTAACATAGGTTGTTCAATCACTTTTTGCTTCAACAATTCAAAACTTTTATTTGCTCTAATTGTCCACTCGAATTCCTTCCTATCTCCTCTCATTGTCTCAGTCACAGGACTACAAACTAAACTGAATTGTTTTATAAACTTCCGATAGAAACTAGCCAATCCATGAAATGATCTAACCTCTCCAATGCTTTCTGGTGTAGGCCTTTCAACAATTGCAATTACCTTCTCAGGGTCCATCTTCAATCCATCCACAAATATCACTAATCCCAAATAGACTAACTGATGGAGGAGCATCCCTAGTTCATAGCAATCTTGCATCAACCAAAAATATTTTCCTTTTTGTTTTTCTATCTATTTGCAATTTTAGTTTTCCTTTTTGTGTGTCCTGGTTTTGGCTCATCAGATCCTATGGAGTTGGTTTCTACTTGAAGACTTGATCATCTTTCTTGGTTCCAAACCACATCACATTTGGATCATTTTCCGACAAGGTATCGCTATCGGTTTCCTTGATAGTTTCCTGTTACCAGTTGGAAGTTCTTGTTATCGGTTGCCTGGACCTATTTTGGTGATCTACTAGAACCCCTTCTGAATCTTGCGGAGCCTTGGGTGTTGATTCAAATGTTCCTTGGCGTGTGATCGATATTTTCCCACGATCTACATTTCATCCTTTGGATTTTCTAGAGGAATCTCTTGGCAGAGGCCGACCTTGTTAATTTACACGTTAGGTCTTGTTCTTAGGGTTTTGATCCCTTTTGGGCCGACTGGATACTTTGGATCGATGTAAACATTGTAATTGTGCATTAGAATGTAATCAATCAGAGAATCAAGTAGCTAGATTGTGCATAGAAGATAGATCTCAAGATTCAAGGTCCTAGTTGTGACCTATCCTGTATGTTCTACTAGGTCTATGAGTCGGTATGTTGTAACCTGGTTGTTGCCAGTTGGATGTAATCAGTTTTCATGCAATAAAACAATTTGTTCTGCATTGCCTCCATCATATCTTTGTGTTTCTGTTATGTTTACTCTTGTTGGCTGGTCCGAATTGATCTCTTTGAGGTCCCTCCTCATTGGTGACTCCTTCAAGTGGTATCAAAGTGAAGTTTCATGAGGTTGTGTGTACTGAAATTTTGTTGTAGGGTGGCAGACTGCGGATCCAACCTGCAGTTGCAAAGGACTAGCATGAATGATGGCGCGAAGAGGAGCTAGGAATGGTGGAGCACATGGGAATGCAGACCCTGTTGTGTTGGAGATGTTGTGAGGTATAGCATCCCAGTTGGAAGTCATGGAGACAACCTAGAGAAGAGGCCAACATATTGAAGATGTGAGTGAAGATGAAGGAGAAGAAGCCCCAACAGAACAAGCTAACCTACCAATAGTTGATCCAGATGAGGAAAGGTTTTTGAGGGTTTTGAGTAGGGCGAATACTAGACCTTATTTTACCTCACTAGAATATGATGGGAAGTTAGATTCAAATGAATTGATGGATTGTATCTCGAAGATGGAGAAGTATTTTGATTTTGAAAACACTGCAGGAGAGAGGAAGGTGAAATATGCCTGTACCCAGCTGAAAGGTCATGCGTCTCTTTGGTGGGAGCATTTGCAAATTGATAGACATAGAAAAGGTAAAGAGAAGATTAAGACATGGGATCAGATGATTGCTAAGTTGAAATCAAAGTTTGTGTTGACGAATTATCAAGTGGATCTGTTCCGGAAGTTGCAGAATTTGAGACAGAAGGAATCTAGTGTGAAGGAGTACACTGAAGCATTTTACAAGTTGAATATCGGATTCAGACATGTTGAAGATGAAGTTGAACAAGTTGTGAGATATTTGAATGGATTGCAGATGTCTATACAAGATGAATGCAGTTTGATCAAATTGGAGAGTATAGAAGAGGCTTACCAGTATGCCCTAAAGGAAGAAGAGAAGTTAAACAAAAGACATAAGTAGAGGTAGAGAGGCAGAGGTGGAAGGTTTACCGGAGGAAGATTTCAAGGAGGAAGAGGATATAATAGAGGAAGAGGAACCAGTACAGATCAGACCAAGGACAAGGAATTGAACAAAGAGGTAATTCATACCGGAAGGATGATAGAAATATCTACCAGAGGAGAGAACCAAATGGTTACTAGAATGAGAATTTTGGAAGAAAAGACAAGAGAAAATTTAGAGGAACCTTCTTTAAATGTGGAGGAGAAGGACATTGTGCATTAGAGTGTAAGAAGACATAAACTATCGGAAGAGAAACAATGGTGGAAGAAAACCCCACCAGATCAGACAATAAACCGGAAGATGGAGAACTATTGGTGATGAGGAGAGCTTTGTGTCATAGCGGAGGAGATGAAGAGCCCTTACAAAGGAAGAATTTGTTCAAGACCAAATGTAAGGTATCTGATAATTGTTTTAAAGTTTTTATTGATAGTGGTAGTTCAGATAATCTTGTTTTAGAAGAGATGGTGAATAAGTTGAAATTGGAGAGATTGAAACACCCTAAGCCTTATCAGATAACATGGATTTAGGATGAACATAAGTTGTTAGTAAGTGAACAATGTTTGGTGAAATTGAAAATTGGGAATTATCACGATGAAGTCTTGTGTGATATTATGCCTATGGATATTTGTCATCTTTTGTTGGGTAGACCTTGGCAGTTTGATAGACAGGCAGTGCATGATGGGAGAAAGAATACATACACTATTGTGGCCAATGGGATGAAGCAAACCTTGTTACCCTTGGAGGAACCTTTAAAGAATGAAGTCTGTATGAATGGTAGAATTTGTTTGGTAGATGGAAGGAAATTCCTGGATGGATTAAGACATGAGAATGTGTGTTTTGCCTTAATTCCTAAGAAGATCGAGAAACCGAAATTGAGAGGAGAACACTCGTAAGAGATAAAAGATTTGCTGATAGAATATGAGGACATCATTTCAAATAATGTACTTGATGGATTGCCACCTGTGAGAAGTATTAGTCATTGCATGGACTTGGTCCTTGGAGCTAGTTTTCCTAACAAAGCTACACACCGGTTGACACCGACAGAGAATGAAGAATTGAATAGACAAGTGTGGGAGCTGTTGAAGAAAGGTTTTATCAGGGAGAGTTTGAGCCCTTGTGCATTACCAACAGTATTAGAACCTAAGAAGAATGGAGAGTGGAGAATGTGTATCGATTATAGAGCAATAAACAAGATTACAGTGAAATACCAGTTTGCTTTGCCTAGGATAGATGACATAATGGACTGTTTGAGTAGAGCAAAATACTTTACAAAGATAGATTTGAAGAGTGGATATATGAAGGACTATATGAATGGTTGGTGATGCCTTTTGGATTGACTAATGCACCAAGTAGTTTCATGAGGCTAATGAATTGGGTATTGAAGAAATTCTTGGGTAAGTTTGTTATTTTGTATTTGGATGACATTCTAATTTTTAGTAGGACAAAAGAGGAACATTTGTTGCAGTTAAGACAAGTTTTGCAGAGGTTGAGAGAAGATAAGTTGTTGATCAATATCAAGAAGTGTACTTTCATGAAGGATGAGTTAATCTATTTGGGATTTGTGATTTTTGAGGATGGTTTGAAGACAAACCTTGAGAAAGTGAAAGCAATTGTTGAATAACCTACACCGAAAAGCATTGGAGAGGTAAGATCATTTCATGTATTGGCTAGTTTTTATTGAAAGTTTATCAGAAATTTTAGTTCAATTTGTAACACTATGACTAAGACCATGAGAGGAGATCAGAAGGAATTCAAGTGGACCACCAAAGAAAACAAAAGTTTTGAACTGTTGAAACAGAAAGTGACTGATCAACTTGAGTTAGCTTTACCGGATTCCAATAAAGTATTTCAAGTGGATTTGATGCAAGTGGAACAATAATAGAAGCGGTCTTGAGTTAGGAAGGGAGAGAAGTAGCTTATTTTAGTGAGAAATTGAATGATGCCAAGAGGAGATATTCAGTGTATGATCAAGAGTTCTATGCCATAGTTCAGGCCTTCAAGAAGTGGAGACATTACTTGTTTCCTAATGAGTTTATGTTATTTATAGATCATCAAGCTTTGTAGTATTTGAATAGTCAGAGTAAGTTGAATTAGAGACATATGAGATGGGTAGAATTCTTGCAGAGTTACACCTTTCTGTTGAAGCATAGAAGCAAGAAATCTAACAAAGTTGTTGATGCATTGAGTTCGAGAAGGAATTTCGTGACAGAGATTAGAGTGACAGTATTAGGATTTGAAGATTTGAAGACCTTGTATGATGATGATCCAAATTTTACAGAACCTTGGAAAGCATGTAGAGAACCTGTTATGATAGATAGAAGTAAGTGGCTGGATTACTTCATTCAGGATGGGATGTTATTCAAATGAGTTTAGTTGTGTATACCTAAGAGTTCTATGAGGGAGAATCTGATAAAGGAGAAACACAGTGGAGGACTAGCTGGACATTTTGGCATTGACAAAACAGTAGCATTGGTGAGTGAGCAGTACTTTTGGCCCTAGATTCATAAGGATGTTAAGAAATATGTGCAAATTTGTAGAGTTTGTCAAGTTGCAAAGGGTAGTAGTCAGAATGTGGGATTGTATAAACCTTTGACAGTACCAGTAAGACCTTGGGAGAATATAAGCATGGATTTTGTACTTGGATTGCCTAAGACACCGAAAGGGAATGATTTTATATTTGTGGTAGTGGATAGATTCTCGAAGATGGCTCATTTCATACCTTGTAAGAAGATATCTGATGCATTGCATGTAGTAGACCTATTTTTCAAGGAAGTGGTAAGGTTGCATGGATTACCTAAGAGCATAGTTTCAGACAGAGATACTAAGTTTGTTGGCTATATTTGGAGAACGCTTTGGAAGAAGATGAAGATAAATTTGAAGTTCAGTTCTATTTTTCATCCACAGATTGATGGATAGACATAAGTTGTTAACCAGAGTTTGGTAAATTTGTTGAGATGTTTAGTGGGAGATAACACTAGAAGTTGGGATTTGATCCTTGCACAAGCAGAGTTTGCCTATAACAATTCAGTGAATAGAAGTACCGGAAGAACACCTTTTGAGATTGTTAACGAAGTGCATCCTAGAGGTATATCAGAATTAAGAGACATTAGCAGTGAAGACTGGAGAAGTTCAAAAGCATAAGACTTTGTAGATCACATGGCAACATTGCATATTCACGTTAAGTAGCATTTGGAAGACATGAACAACAAGTATAAGGAGAAGGCAGATGAGAAGAAGAGACATGAGGAATTTGAAGTTGGCGATGAAGTGATGGTATATTTGAGAAAAGAGAGATCCCGGTTGGAACTTATAACAAGTTGCAGATGAAGAAGTTTGGACCTCGCAAAATTTTGAGGAAGTTCAATTATGGAAATGCATATGAAGTGGAGTTACCAGATAGTCTAAGTATTTCACTTGTATTTAACACTGCAGATCTTTATGAGTATCATGAACCAAAATTTAGTGAGAACAGTGTTGCAGACTTGGAGAAATAGTTTCTCCTGAAGGAACTAGATCAGATTGAAGAGATTTTGGATAGTAGGATTGGGTGTAGTACCCAAATAGTCAGTATAAGGAATATCTTATGAAGTGGAAGGACGAGCCAGTTGAAGAGTCATATTGGATTTCTTAGGTAGAGGTAGACCACCTTGGTTTCCCTCTAACCCTAGCAAAGTGAGAGGCTCACTTTTTCAATAACCTCAAATTTCTGATGCAAGAGCATCCCCATTTCATAGCAATCTTGCATCAACCAAAAACATTTTCCTTTCTGTTTTGCTTTCTTTTTGCAGTTTTAGTTTTCCTTTCTGTGTGTCCCGGTTTTGGCTCACTGGATCTTATGGAGTTGGATTCTACTTGGAGACTTGATCATCTTTCTTGCTTCCAGAGCACATCACATTTGGATCATTTTTCGGCAAGATATCGCTATCGTTTTCCTTGAAAAATTTCTGTTATCGGTTGCCTAGAAAAATTCCTGTTATCGGTTGCCTGGACCTATTTTGGTGATCTACTGGAACTCATTCCAAAGCTTGAAGAGGCTTGGGCATTGATTCTGATGTTCCTTGGCTTGTGGCCGACTTTTTCCCATGATCTATGTTTCATCCTTTGGATTTTTCAGAGGAATATCTTGGTGTAGTTCAACCTTGTTATTTTACACGTTAGGTATTGTTCTTCGGGTTTTGATCCCTTTTGGGCAAAATAGATCCTTTGGATCGATATAATAATTATAATTGTGCATTAGGATGCAATCAATCAGAGAATCAAGTAGCTAGACTTTGTGTAGAAGATAGATCTCAAGATTCAAGGTCTCGGTTGTGACCTATCTTGTATGTTCTACCAGGCCTGTGAGCCAGTATGCTGTAACCCAGTTGGATGTAATCAATATTCTTGCAATAAAACAATTTGTTCTACATTTCCTCCATCATATCTTTGTGTTTTTGTTGTGTTTAGTCTTGCTGGCCGATACAGATTGATCTCTTTGAGGTCCCTCCTCACCAATGACTGCTTGACTAACTCCTCTTTCATGAAAGTACACTTCTTAATATTTATCAACAAATTCTCTTCTCTTAACCTCTGCAAAACGTGTCTTAAATTCAACAAATGCTCCTCTTTTGTTTTACTGAAAAATCAGAATGTCATCCAAATATACAATAACAAACTTACCCAAGAATTTCTTCAATACCTCATTCGTCAACCTCATGAAAGTACTTGGTGCATTAGTCAACCCAAAAGGCATCACCAACCATTCATACAATCCCTCATTTGTCTTGAATGTTGTCTTCCATTCATCTCCTTCTCTGGTTTTGATCCGATGATATCCACTCTTCAAATCTATCTTTGTGTGTATTTAGCTCCACTCAAACAATCCATTATGTCATCCATCCTAGGTAAAGGAAACCTGTACTTCACTGTGATCTTGTTTATTGCTCTGGAATCAATCACATCCTCCATTCTCCATTCTTCTTAGGTGCTAACATTGCTGGTACTACACAAGGATTTAGACTTTCTTTGATCAAACCTTTCTTCAACAATCCCTGCACATGTCAATTCAATTCTTCATTCTCTGCCAATGGCATCCAGTGTGCAGCTTTGTTAGGTAAACTAGCTTCAAGAATCAGGTCCATGCAATGACTGATACTCCTCACAGGTGGTAATCCACCAAGCACATTATCTGAAATGATGTCTTTGTATTTTGTCAACAACTCCTTTATCTCCTCTAGTTTTTCTTCATGCTTCGGGTTCTCAGTCTTCTTAGGAACTAAGGAAAAATACACATTCTCATGTCTCCTTCCATCAAGGAATTTCCTTCCATCCACCAAACAAATTCTAGCATTTGTACATACTTAACTCTTCAGAGGTTCCTCAAAGGGTAACAAGGTTTGTTTAATCCCATTTGCTACAAAAGTGTATATGTTCTTCCTTCCATCATGTTTTGCCTATCCATGAAACTGCCAAGGTCTTCCCAACAAAAGGTGACAAATATCCATAGGCATAATATCACACAAAACTTTATCATGATAATTTCCAATTTTCAATTTCACCAAGCATTGCTCACTTACTAACAACTTATGATCATCTCAAATCCATGCTATCTGATAAGGCTTATGGTGTCTCAATCTTTCCAACTTCAATTTATTCACCATTTCTTCTGAAACAAGATTATTCAAACGACCACTATCTATAACTGTTTTACAACACTTATCGAATACTTTACATCTGGTCTTGAACTAATTTCTCCTCTTCAAGGGCTCTTCATCTTCTCCATTATGACACAAAGCTCTCCTCATCATCAATAGTTCTCCATCTTTTGGTTTGTTAGCTGATCTGGTGGGGCTTTCTTCCACCAATGTTGTTCTCCTAGTGTTCTATGTTTTTTTACATTCAAAAGCACGATGTCCTTCTCCTCCACACTTAAGCAAGTCCCTCTAAAAACTCTCTTATCCTGTCTTCTATCATCTTTTCCAAAACCCTCATTCCAGTAACCATCAGGTTCTCTCCTTAGAATTTTTTGTCATCCTTCCGATATGTGTTACCTTCTTTGCTTACTTCCTTGTCCTTGTTTTGATTTTTATAGGTTCCTCTTCCTCCAGAATATCCTCTTCCTCCGATAAACCTTCCACCTCTACCTCTCTGTCTTTTCTCATGTCTTTTGTTCAACTTCTCTTTTGCTTTCAGGGTATATTGGTAAGATTCTTCAACACTCTACAACTTGATCAAACTAAGTTCATCTTGTATAGACATCTACAATCCATTCAACTATCTCGCAACTTATTAAACCTCATCATCGACATGTCTGAATTTGATATTCAACTTGTAGAATGCTTCTGTATATTCCTTCACACTTGATTCTTTCTGCTTCAAGTTTTGCAACTTCCTGTAACATCATAAATTGTATGCACTTGCTAAAAGCGGTACAATTTAACACCTAGTTTAGCCCCCGCCTTGGCACAGTTGCATTTTGCATTACATTTCCCCTTTAGCACTTAATTAATCAAATTAATTAGGTCTAAAGGTTCTATTTCATCATTTTCCACATCATAAAGTCGGGCCCTTTCATTAAAGTGTGCCCCTTTCATTTTATTCCTCCAATACATCACTTAATCAAAAACCCTAATTAGGCCCTATTCTGAGCTTGGGGGCTTAATTTCGGGGGTCAAAACATCTCGAAATCACCTGTAACTTCGGGATTCTCTCTAAAATCATCATATCTGACGGCCCTGAAAATTTGGTGAAAAGTTGTCGGGACCGTGGCGCCCGGAGTGCACATGGTCCCGGACATTTTTCCCAAAATTTTAGGAGCGCGATCCAATCATAAAATAAAGCTTAACCCCAAGAAATTGGTGGGATATTCAATCTCTAGGTCGGCCAAAAGATGAAATTGCGACCTAGGGTTTCATACATAAGAGCTCTCTTTCTTCATTTGAAAGGATCCGATTTTTGTTTTCAGGAACTTCATATGCAGCGAAAGAGCAGATCTTTGAAGACTTCAACATCTTACAACATCCCTCTATCAAGCATTTATCAATTCCATTCATCCATTTAGGGCTTGGAAGACATTGAAGAACAATAGGAGATTACCGACTGAAGATTGGCTTGTACTCCTCCCTTGAGGGTTGGGTATGATTTCATGTTGTTTTCATGTCTTTACATAAGCTTCAATACATCATTTATTCATGCTTTAGATCACTTTGCATCTTGATTTAGAGCATTTACGTTATCATTTACAAGCAATTAGGGTTTACTTTCTAGGTTGCTCTAGTTTGCTTTCTTGCATTTTAGGACCTTGCACACACACTAGGTCTGCACACACAATACATTTTACAAAACAACTTGGCTATTCGTGGAGGTGGAAATCACCGAAGCAGGGGTTTGACTAAGGCAAAACCCTATATAGCCGCCCATACACCCTTTTTCAGATATCATTGCAGGTTTCGGGATTCAGACGACGCCGCGGGATACAGATCCGGAGAGAGAAGGTCGAGACAGCACTCTGTATCAAATTGCAGAGCAAAAGACTGGGACAGGGGCGCTGGGCGCCCTGGTCCCTGGGACAGAGGCGCTGGGCGCCCTGGTCCTCCGGACAGACAGATTTCAGACAACTTTCCGACAGTGTTCCAGAGTGCAGAACAGCAGTTTCCGGTGCAGTTTTCAGGACAGTGGCGCTCGCGCCCCCGTCTCGAACATTTTCAGTCCGATTTTGACTCCGGGTACACATCTGCATTCTTATTTCATCCTTGTATTTACAGCTGTTCATTGTTTAATCTCAATTCTGCAATCTTGTTATTAGTTCATACTTGCATTTTGGGATTAGGGTTTGAACTTGCATTACTTGATCATACAATTTCAACAAGGGAATAGAAATCCTAATAGATATCCCGTGGCTCTCTCTTTCACCAAAAGAAGTAGCCAATTGTGCGATATCTCTAGGCTCTTTCGTATTCCGTAATGTGTGTCAAAAGGTAGGATTAGGGCATGTTAACCTAGTCTCACTTTTTCTCCCACACACTTCCGAAACAAATTTAATTGGTAATCAACTAGCATAAACTTTGATTTTAACTTGGCAACCATCTGCTCCCATGATTTAATCTTCTCTTTACCTCTTCTTTGTCTATCAACCTGCAAATGTTCCTGTTATCTAAATTTTGAATTATCAAAATTTGATAGGCCTATGAACGACCTTACACATCAAATAAAAGAAAGGTACATAAAAAATTTCTGCATACTTCATCATTTATCAGATTTGAATATACAAATGAAGATTTCTTTTCAGAATGCAATGTTTTTCAATAATGTATAGTTAAAATTGCATATGAAAGAAACTTTTCATTTACATAAATGTGTAAGGACCCACACAAGCTGTGGGTATGACTAAGAATGTACAATGAGTAGAATGATATACAAATGGATAAACATAAAAGAGAGAAAAGGGGACCCATCATTGCCTTTCAATGATGAACTATTGATGTGATCAAGCTGCATCTTGTATCTTCATGCTCTTAACGCTCCTAGAGTGCTTGCAAGAGGTGAAAAATAGGTTTGTTAGAGCTTGGGATCTCAGTTTCTCTAACTAATCTACTCATACACATGTATATCAGACTACAGATGGAAAGAATAATAACAAAATAACAAGAAAATCAATGATCAGAATGTCAAATCATCATAAGCTTCATAAGCTTCTCGTTTTCTAACCCGTTTGTTCACTGTGCAGGTTTAAGGCAGGTTTCCACCTCATAATTATCAAGTATGTGGGTTAAAATGGGCTCCCACAAGGGTTGAGCTCAACATACTAGTCATCACTCACAGGGTGTCATTAATCAGCTACCAAACATGAAAAACAATTGCATCCATAGTCCCATATATTGGCATTCAATGACAGCTAAAAGCTGCCATCCAATGTCAACACATACAACAATGAATAAAACTACGTCCCACGACTGACAGGTGACCAAAGCCATCATATGAGTAAAGGCAAGCATACAGTGCTCCGAGGAACAAATCATAAAGGTACAGTTTCAATGATCAAGATATAGTCAGCAAAGAAAGAATGAGAAAGGGTCACTGAGCACAAAAGTATAGCAGAACTCAAGGTAGTAATAGCATCATCAAACCTTTTAATACAGTCCCAGTCTGAGATCTCAATCAAAATACAACCCTTAGCACAATAATGGTGATCAAGAACAGTGAATGAAGCTTCTAATAGAGCAACAAAGTTAGAGATGCTATCAAAGGAATCATGAGAAGCCATTGAATGCCACATTTTAGCATCAAAGATGTAATTCATTGACTCATGAATGTTGCAGTCAAGTAGCAAAGTTTGCAGTCCTAAAATCAGTTGAAGAGCAATAAGTTAACAATCATCTATTCAAGAAGGCATCCAACAATCCATATGAGGGTTTTATGTTTACAATATATCCATCAAAAGATAGTAAACACAACTTGGATTAATGACATCATACCTAGATAAAAAAAATAAAATTGCAGTCATAAGGATGAGAATTCAGTCCTCTTACACAGTCAAGAAGATAATCTCTTATCAGAGCATATAAGGCATGAGACTTAGAGCAAGGTAAGGTGAGGCGAAAGAGAATACTGTAATCAAACAAATGCAGTGCATGGGCAAGGTATAGTGCATTCATGAAATCATAAGTGCAATTAGAAGATAATGCTTAAAGTTTTTGTTAATAAGTCTTATCTGGTGTGTCATGAAGGATCACACACAGCTCAAATATAAATCATAGTCATATAGACAGAAGCATAGCTATAGCGATTCATGGAGATATACAACTTTGACAGTAAGTAAAAGGTGTTGAGAAGAGCTTCACAATTTCTCAAAAAGCATCCATGTGAAAGACCAAAGCCCAATCATAAATACAACCACACAGAGAAGTCAAAAGCTTATCTAGCCTTTGGGCAAATACAATTTTCAGATACATAAGATACATTCAATGGAAATAATATAGCGACCACTATATATATATCATGGTAACAACATGAAATATCCCATTCTTTAATTTTTAACTTAAAAGCACTCATACAACAATTGCTATAAGTTGTTGATAGGGACTCCATAGATCACAAAACAAAGATAAAATGTGCAGTCTAGAGCAGATCTCATGAAGCAGGGCTATTCACTATATTCATCATGAGATAGTTCAGACAACAAAGACATGGATTGGAAATACATGATAGTGAAATTAAGAGAACAACATCAAAGATTATTATTAGATCACAACATGATTGAATAACACATATAAATAAAACCAACCCCATGAACATATATATAGAAGAAAGATCACTTCAGTTTAGATTGCAACATTAAGATCTTAAGACATATATTATTGCAACATATCAGTAGACAAAAGCAAGAGCAACTTGATATTACCATAATAGTTATGTGCATCAAGATAGTGACCAAAGAGATATAATATAATAGCCTTGATATCCAAAAGAGTAAGCATTTGATAGTGAATGACATGTATGAAAATAAATTTCAAAACAGAAAGATTCAAAGAGAAGTCAGATACAACAAGCAACTATAACTAGAAAATAGTGATTTACAGTCATAACTAATCTGAAACAAGGATTTGAAGCAACTAGAAGAGTTCATTGTCATCATCAAAGACCTAGGAATCCTCCACAATCACAAGTCATAGTTAAAGGCAATCATCAAAGAGGTTCCAGAATAGCAGTAAAAGTAGAATTACAAAGACTTCAATCTTGAGGCATAATTCAAGAATATCATGCTACAAGTCATAGTACTACAACCTTAAAAAATAGTTTTGAGAAAGCACCAGAAGGGCAGTACTAAGTTACAATTTACAGTGGCAACATTGTGACAGTCACAGGTACAATTACCATGCAAGATACAACCACAAACTAATGAGGTGTTGTAGTACAGACTTCAAGACATTTGATGAACAATCATAAAAAGACTGCTAAGATAGTGTGCAACCCTTATCAATGAAAGAAGACCTAAATTTAGCAGGCCCAAGGCAAGAGAATGGTGATAGAAAAGCATAATAACAATATCAATGACTGATAGACAGTCAAGAAGGCAAATGGCAGTGCCCAGTTTGAAAGAATAAAGGTTTCATTCATTTGACTATTAGCAATTCACAAAGGTCTTAGTCAAGACAATTATAATAGATTCACTGCAATAGAGATAATATGTTGGAAAGATTATTTGTACTTAAAGCCATAAGATACATTGGATATTGACAATGTTGTATTCAATATTATTGTTCTTATGAAATAATAATGGTAGAGACCTAATTGTAGCAGTATATACAACCATAACAGTCACAGTTATCATGAGTATCATCTCCAAGAGTGAACAAACTTTTTTAGACCTTCAACAATAAGCAATGAACAACAAAGACTTCAAAAAGGACAAGAGATTTATAGTGCAGTAGTGAAAAGGTATTCACAGCTCCAAGCCTTATAAACAACACAGTACTCATCAAGTCACAGAGAGCCAATAAAGATCGCTACCTGTACACAAAAAGGATAGTCCCTAATGGATACCCCCATTTGATACAGAGATTGTGGATAGTTAAGATGATATACCTGTAGCAGTAACTTATTGCCAAGGAACGATAATCAAAATAATCCTTCAAAGCCATCATTAAGGTCTAATAAAGTCTCAGAACAACCAATATGGAAAAAACATAGTTAGAAGCATCAAGCATATAGATAGCTAAATAATAAGTCTAGAAGCATGGAATGCATAGACCCAAAGAGGAATGATACTATTCACAACAATTAGTTAGGGTTTTAATTACAAATAAGTCACAGACCCTAATATTCAACCAATGCTATCCCAAAGTTTGATGTACAATGAAGCAGTCCAAAATAAAGCAAAGAGAGTAACATTCCTCAAATGAATAGGTACAAAACCCTAGTGAGAATATATGCAAAAAAATAAAAGCCGACATCCATCACAAAATAAGACTATGTTCATATTCACATTGTGAAAAGCATCAAGTAGAGGATTAAGCATGCGTATCTTACAGGTAAAACCTTAAATACATGCATCAATTAAAGCAATATTTCTGCATTTTCTTCTAAAAATGGCTAACTTTGCATGAAGAAGAGAGGAAATAATCAACATATTGTACCCATACATGCAGGAGAAGCTCAGTTACAGTAAAAGAAGCCCAATGTGAGCTCAAACCCTCAAAGTGCATGGCGGCAACAAGCAGTCTTCTTCAGGAAGACAAAATGAAAAGAATAATGCTTTTAGGGTTTTGAGTTGCTTTTACATACAATGCCCTATTTTCTTTTTTCTTTTTGATGGGTTTGTTTTTATTTTAAGAGCTGCCAATTAATTGCAATGTGGTGGTCGAGTCTTAAAACTCCCACTAGGACTTAAGTCCTAATTGTTATGCTAGTCGTAGGGGGGCTTTAAACCCTTTTATTTTTTTTACTAAGTGCATGATTTTATTGTATTATTATTATATTTAATTTATTAATAATGACAAATAATAAAAATAAATATCTGCACATGCCATTATTAATATAATAAATATAATAATAAATAATTAATTATTTTATTCATATAAATAGAAGTGAAAGAAAAGGTAATATAAAGATTATTATAATCTTTATTTAGAAACTTCTATTTACTTATATAAAATAATTAATTTAATAGTGACACTTAAGTTTTTCTGATGCATGTATGCACAACTAAAAAATAAAATGAATATTAAAGTGATAGTATAATGAAATCACTTATAATATTTATAATATAAAAATAAGGGATGAGTTACATATATGTAATAAATATTGAAAGTTAAGTAATTAATGACTAACTTTAATATTAAATCTATTTTCCCCTTATACACACATGCATTAGATAGTGGGTCAGTTCAGCAATAGTTCAGAGGTGGTTTGAGGCAGTTATCAACAAATTGAGGCTATTTTGAGAGTCTTTTGGGGTTACACATTGACTTGAGGGCTTTTTGGCAGCATTATGGCATCTATCCATGCAGATTTGGCACCTACTTTTCAGGCTTTTTCCTTGTGCGCGGATTTCAGACTTGAGTTCACCTTTTAAGAGTGCAGTTCATTCTTTTAGGGTTGCATGCCTTATTATTGTATATAGAGGAAAACTTGTTATCTTTTTCCTCAGTTATTGGCTTTTTTTTTCTCTTTCCTTAAGAGAATTTCAAAGATTTGTGGCTCATACATTGATATATAGAGTTTTGCAACACTTTTTTAGATATATATTTTTAGCAAGATTCCTTTTATTTGCAGAATTTCATAAACTTGTCTTGATAATTGTGTTTGTTCATGATAGATTTGATAGGAGTACTTTTGTGTTTCATTTGAAACCTTGAATCTTCTTTTTACTTAGTGGGCATGCATCACTACTTCTTTCAGAATCATAGGTCTTAGTTTGTGTTGCAGGTTTTGATAAATTTGTGTTGAAAAATTAACTTTCCTTCCAAATTTATTAATTACTTAACCTTTTTGAGAAATGCTCATGTGAGAGGGAAATTAATTATTTTGTGTAAGCAAAATTTCTGATAGATTTTAGTGAGTCATGACAATTTTAACCATCACAATTTTGGTGCATCACCTCCTAGAATAGTTTCAATTTTTCAGCTTAATCCAATCACTCTTTACCCTTTTCCATACCCATCATTAGTTTTAGGAGGTATTTCAAAGGGAGTCGATCCATACCCCAAAGATTCATTTCTCTTTTTGAGTTTACCCACAACTCGAGTTTCGTTTCCATGTTGCACAGGATTGCATAAGCACTGGTACTGATTTTCTTTGTAGAAGCGGGTGTATCCTTCGTGACAACAATTCCCATCGTAGAGATGCATGACCTTTCAACTGGGTACAGACATTTTTCACCTATCTTTGTTCCGTAGTGTTCTCAAAATCAAAGTACTTCTCTATCTCTGAGATCCAATCCATTAATTCATCCGAATCCAATTTTCCATCATACTTTGGTGGGGTAAAATGGGGTTCAGTGTTCGCCCTACCGAAAACCCTCAAGAACCTTTCTTCATCCGAATCAACCGCTAGTGGAATTACTAATTGTTCTACCGGTGCTTCTTCTTCTTCATCTTCACTCACATCTTCAATATGTCGACCTCTTCTTTGGGCTGTTTCAATGGCTTCCAACTGGGCTGCAATTCCTCTCAACATTTCCATCATAATAGGGTTTGCATTCCCACGCGCTCCACCATTCCTATTTCCTCTTCATGCCATCTTCATGCCAGTCCTCTGCAGCTGTAGGTCGAATCCACAATCCACTACCCCACAACAAAATTTCAAGACAATGCAATCTCTGGAATGAAATCTCGCTATGATACTACTTGGTGTAGTCACCGGTTAGGAGGGACCTCGAAGAGATCAATCTGGACCGGGAAGCAAGAGTAAACACAATGGAAATAAGAGGATACGATGAAGGCAATGTAGAACTGAATGAATTAGATCTTGAAAACTGATTATAAATAATCGGTAACATCCAGATACAAGCTTCAGCTCATTGGCCTGCTACATACATTCTCAATTACAGAATTGATCGACTCTGGACCTCTAAATCATAGGATATATCTTCTATGTTCTCTTTAATTAACTTATGATTCTCAATTACATTGATTTATATGGTCATGAGGGATCTGGGTCGGCCCAAGAGGGATCAAATGCCAAAGAACAAGATCAAACATATAAAACCACCAGGTTGGCCTCCACCAAAGAGTTTCCTCCGGAAAATCGAAAGGATGAAGTGTGGTTTAGAGGGAAGGTTGGCCACATGCAAAGGAACATTGGAATCAATGAATTGGGGCTCCATAAGCTATGAAAAGGATCCGCAAGATTCACCAATAGCAATTAGGTCCAAGCGGTTATGGTGTTCTAAGCTAGAAAACTGTCTCCGAATCTGGAATTGATAACTTGCCAGAAAATGATGCAAATGCTCTACGGTTTAGGAATAAGGAAGATGATCATGTTCTCAAGCAAAATTTAGCTTCGCAAGATCCAGTGAGCCAATACAAGAAAATACAAAAAAGAAATGCTGAAACTGCAAAACAGAAAACAAATTGAAAAAAAATATTTTTGGTTGATGCAAGATTGCCAGGTTCCGGGGATGCTCCTACATCACAATGGTAATAGACTACATCTAAATTTACATTATATGTAATGGGATGGATAGAATTTTTTTGCAGTGAGTTTTAAAGAACCATAGAACAATTGCCTAGGTTGCTCACAATAACTGTTGTGTGATTAAACAATTAACCCACAACAACTACTATGTGATTGAACAATTGATTTGCAACAACTACCAAGAAACCTATAGCAACTTTTATTGATAAACATGTAGTGACTATTAGAGGGACCTATATATTCAACTATTTAGGCACTTGTATATTTAACTCTTCACCAAGTATGCAACTTTTCACTACATCACAATAGGTGCTTACATTTATGATTCTCATTTATTAGTAATACTTATTATTTTTAGTTAATTAACTATCTATGTGTTACAATATGCTCATCAATTATCATTGTTCTAATTACATGCTTCATAACTAATTTGTTTTGCCACTCTCACCCATACATTTGCATTTGAGGACAAATAACCTTTAAGCTAGGTGTAGACATTTATTCCTCGTATTATTGTTGTAGACCATAGGAGGTTTATCTAGCTTGTATATTTTCATGCCTACTTCTTACATTTATGACTATGCTTGCTTTATTCGACATGTTGTTTTATTGATTTCCCTTTGCCATTATTGTCTCAAAGTGAGAAAAGATAAAAGTATTTAAGGGTAGCTATGCCAAAACAAGAATGACAAAGGGAAATTGAATTTCATGGATTTCTTACCAAGATATGGTCCACAAACATATACATTTTTTTATTTTTAAAAATTTATAATAATTTTTTTTCATAATTAATTATTTGTTTGCCAAAAAATTACAAAAAAAATGTGGCACATTTGGGCATGTGTCCTCTACTTATATTGAAAGTTTCAAAACAAAATATTATGTTTTGTTTGTACGTAAGTTTGTAGACATACACCTATTTTTTATTTTTTCCCTATATTTTTAGTACTATTGCATTGAATTATCAGTTTTTCACCAAATAGATCTAGATTTTTCCAAAAAACCAACCAATAGCTTAGAAGCTATATTCACTTTGCTATGAATTTTGTTCTTACATATATATCAAATTATGTTAATAACCTATTCAAATTTTTATGTCAATTTGGCTAACTCTAATCTTTTGAATTTTCATTGGCACTTAAGGGCCTTGTTTGGACCCCCAATGATCCTGCACACACCCTACATATAAAACATATTTATTTCATGTTTGTATTTGACATGGACATTATATATTAGCTATTTTTTTGTATTAAGTATCATAGAATCACAAAGCTCATTTTTTGCTCATTCGAGCATCCACGTTACAAACTTATTACAAATACTCTCATTTCGAGCACCAAACTAGAAACAACAATTGGAAGACCAAGGATCACAACTTAGAAATCCACTTTAAACAAACCAATGGAAGACCAAGAGTCACAACTTAGAATTCTACACAAAGGTGTCCCTCATGGGAGTTGAACTTGGGTCTCCACATTGAGAACTCAATGCTATAACCAACTAAGCTTGTCACAACCCTCCTTTATCACTTTTTGATTTGATACAATTCTATTATATTTTTGGTTGAGCTATTGAAAATGATTGAATAAATATTATAAAAGAATAAAAATGGACACACACACACACTTGGAGAATATAATTATTTTTTATTTTTATTTTCCCACTCCCAATTATGGCACATGTTGTAGGAGGAATTAGAAGCTTCTAGAGGAATCTTAAATGCCTTGCATGTAACTCCCCCACTAGGTTTTTAATCAATTTGCATGAGTCCAATATTGGAAAAGAATCTCGTTCTTAATTAATTTCTCTAGATAGTGGAATTAAGGGATTTTTGTTATATATTGTATGCAAGTTTTCATAAGAGGGAGTTGATTATGTTTTGAAGATTTTTTTCCAAGTTTCCTTGTTGTTAGTAGGATCTTCTTTTGTAGTCTCATTTTCGTTGTAGGATTGTTAAGTTGTTCTTGAAGATTTCTCTCAAGTTGCAAGGAAGGATAGCTAGAAGATTGGAGAAGATTCAACATCGAGCTTCAATAAGCCAAGTTCTCTTCTTTTGTCATTTACATATGAGAAATTTGTATTATCAAAAAATATAGCTCCTAGATCTTCTTTTATATAATTATTATTATTTTATTAGATTGCAAATCTTTTCTTCTTATTTAGGGATAAATATTGATAAAAGTATTTTCATATAATGCATGTAAAAGATAGCTTTATTATTTTTTTAATTTTCTTTAGAAAATATATATCAGATCTTGCTTTTGTTTTTCCAAAAGATTTTCTTTTATCTGTGCAAAAAAAAATCATATTCTCCTTATTTAAATTTCTTTTTCTGAGATTAGAAATCTTTTCTGTGTGATTAAGTGATAACCATTGTGTATGAATCCTGTCCATGTTTCTCTTTCTCTTAAATTCATTACTCGATTGGGAATTTAAATGTAAATCTTTTCTTACATTAAAATCTTACTTCCTTGTGAAC
Source organism: Cryptomeria japonica (assembly GCF_030272615.1). Taxonomy (NCBI): domain Eukaryota; kingdom Viridiplantae; phylum Streptophyta; class Pinopsida; order Cupressales; family Cupressaceae; genus Cryptomeria; species Cryptomeria japonica. The sequence goes on from NC_081405.1 coordinate 525,777,466, forward strand.
AGAAAATGTCTGATAATAAAATATAAACCTCATTGTATTCAAATCTCTCTGTGAAAAATGAGGTATAAATCTCTCTGTGAATATTAGTTGAAAAATGAGGTATATATCTATCTGTAAATATTAGTTGAAAAATGAGGTATAAATCTCTCTATGAATATTAGTTCTGTACATTGCTGCAAGTTAGTTCTCTGTGTTATTCATCCCTCTGAATAAATTCTTATTCTCATTTGTTTTGCATTAATATTTATATTACACATATATCTGGCTATATATTTCTCTCTATATACATACATTTTATGCGAAATCGTACGAAGAAATTTAACTTCGTATAGTGGACCGATGTAGGGGGGGACGAGACAGAGTTAGAATCCAGGAGAGTGGTACCCTCCACTAACCTGCGGTCACTGCTACGGCAGTGGCCGTAGGGTAGTGGAGGGGACCACGATGGTCCCCTCATCACTGCAGGCCTGCACCCGCAAGTCCATAGTGATGATGGGACCCGTGGGCCCCTCCCCACTTCCCATTATTTTAAAACAAAACTTCATTTTTTTTTTAGTTATTTAATTTATTTATTTTTATATATTAAATTACAATTTAAAAATTGTTAATAATTGCTTGGTTAAATTTTAAGTTTATAAGTTAGTAAAATTAAACTTAGGAAAATTTATAAGTAATTAGGATCATTGTGTAGTGAATTTGTAATTTTTAAATTTATGTGTATAATTAAAATTTCTCAACCCATTCGAGATTTATTGGGTTACTTAGTCGATAATTTTCAGATTCATTTAAAACAATTAAGTCATATTATTATGATTTGATCCAAAATTGCCAAAAAGTTTAAACTAATTGTTCATTTTGAACTAGTAACGCTATAATTAATTATTCTCATGATGGAAGTAAACATTGCTTAATTTTGCATGTAAATGACACTATTTTTGCATCATACTAATTACTTATATATTAATTTGCATTCATTGATGATCAAGTTACATTTCCATCATTTTCATGCAAGTTACCCGTTTTAATATGTGAGTTCATAATTGTCATTATCGTGCAATTATATATTAAATAGTTTAGTTGTAGAAGAATGGTAATACTATCAAGTGGTAATTGAATGCCATAGAAGTAGTTATTTAAATTAATTAAACTTTGCAATTATGTACATTCAATTCATAATTTTTTTCAAGCATGATGTTTTCATGGCTTCTTAGTTAGAAAACTAAATAAAGGAAGTTGGAAAACCAAAACCTAGTAGCATTCGATATATACAGTGCCTCTAGGTCACGCTTACAGGTAATTTCGTCGTGTTGAACTACTGCACTTAACGCCTAATAAAGCTGCATCAACGACGTCTGTGGCATAATCCCTATAAATCATTGGGGAGTAATAAGGGACACTTGGAAGTTAAAATCTAAGGGGCGGGTAATCCCCCTTGGATCGATAATCTAATAAGATAATCCTTAAATGATTTTTACATCCGCTGAGATAAACCATAGTAAACCCCCTTTAGGGTTGATTAAGTGAAATGCTTTTATGAAATTGATTTAATCTTGAAGAGTTGTTGACAATTGACAATTGGGTCACGGGTGATGCTTATGGTAAGTATTAGGATCTAGTTGTTTTAGGCCACAAGCAATAGGCCACCTTGAGCCTTTGCTTAAGGGCTACCACCGTGGGTAGAAACCACAGAGAAACTGTCTGGGACATTGACCCTAGAAAGGGTTGTGTACCCACTAATCAGTTTACATCAAACCATAGAGTATAAAATAGAACTACATACTTTACACCTTGATCCCGTGCCGAAATAGGTATGTAGGCAGTCTAGGGACAGAGTTGTCCCTAGTACTCAGGCGTTCATGGGTGGGGTCTAGGCTTGGTAAGAAGAAGGATTGAGTAGAATTCTAAATTGAAAGATAAGTATTATTTATGGTGAAAATGGAAACAACAATATTGAAAGACTAAATGAATTCAACCATAAAACCCTAGCCTAACAACAACAAAGATCCACCATAACATATGAAGATTACCTAAGACAATGCAAATCAAATGAAACCACAAAGATTATACCATCACATGTCCAATAGGGTTTGGATCTCCATTCTTCCTATCTCCATTGATCTTGCTTGATATATTTGCTCTCAGATTTTATATGTGCACAAGAGCTCAACAAAGAACGAAAATGTGGTTGCAAGTAGGCTTGATTGCATATGCAAGTTCGAAAGCGTATTCGGGGCTGAATGTATAGTGAGTTAGTCAGGATGCATAGATTGATTAGAATGATTGATTAGGGTTGATAATGAAGGAAGAATCTCCTTATATAGAAGACACCATAAGAAATGGAGGGATAAGATTGAGAGGTGTAGAAGAGGCTGGCTATGATTAGAGGGTAGGTAGAGAAAATAATAAAATAATAAGAGGGGTAGGTAGTGCAGGAATTAAGAGATGAATGACATGTGTCATGGGTAGAAAAGGCTAATGAATTAATTAAATAAATAAAGATTCATTTAATTAATAGAGGAAGTGGGATCAATTAAATAAATAAGTATTTATTTAATTTAGGAAAAGGGTAATTTAAATAAATAAATGTATTTATTTAAATGAGAAAAAGGCTTAGAAGAGGATAAATGAATTAATTAAATAAATAAAGACTTGTTTAATTATTAGAAGAATTAGGCTAAAATAATTAAATAAATAAAGATATTTATTTAATTAGATTGGACAATTTTAGGTGTGTACATTTTGCCCCTCTTTGAGACAATGCGGCTTGTCGCGTTGTTTCAAAGAAGATAAGATGAACTGATACAATGTTGCCCCAAGATGGGAATGATATGCCCCCTCGAGAGATTGGATGAAAATGTCTAGAGAGATCGCAGACAATCTCTCGATAAGAAAGAAAGGCTAGAATGGACTGATCGGATAGGATAGAGTGACAGAGTCACAGGATAAAGAAGACTGACTCGAGAAATGAGGGCGAGGGGCTAGGACAATCTATAAAATAGACCACGAGGGGAAAACATCCTCATTGTCATCCACACATCCAAGAGATCAGAGTGCAGAGTGAGATAGAGCAGCAGCAGTCAGCAGCGATGGCATTGATGCATAGATTCGATCGCGTTTGCCAATTTCAGAGGCCAGCAGATGTAGGAGAGTCGGTAAGTACCTCAAAAACCTCTTTGTACTTTGTCGCAATAAATGTTGTCATAAATGCATGCTAGGTAGTGCAATAAATGCGCTTTAAGATAATGTCAAAAAATGTCAAAAATGTGTAGGCGCGTCTGCGTTGGTGCCAGGTGTGTCTAGGTTGGCTAGGTGCGTTTGCGTTTGTGCTAGGCGCGTCTATGAATTCAGCAGCGTCTATGTCAAATGTGAACGCGTCTGTGTTGTATAAACATGTTTGTGCAATGTAGGTACGTTTGTGTAGGACAGGCGCGTCTGTGCAAAGCATAGGCACGTCTATGTCTTCAAGGTCAAATTGACAGTTCTGTGATGAACATACGCTGTCGATTGGATAAGTTGCTGAGAGGATACACTCAAGTAGGTCCTCTAGGGAAGACTAGGATAGCAGATAGGGCTAGGATTGACAATTCTGTGATAGAACATACGTTGCCAATTAGGAAACTACTCAAGAGGATACACTCAAGCAGAGGCCCTAGGATAGGTTAGATCAAGGCACTTTGTGATGAACAGTGAGTGTCAAATGTAAGCATCACGTTGTGATGAACAGGGAGTGCAAAAACACGTAGTACTTTGTGATGAACGGGGAGTACCACTAGGATAAATAGCAACACTTTGTGATGAACAGTGAGTGTCACTATGACTGACATGATTGATTTACTTGACTGCAGGAGTACCTACCTATGCTAGAGTCACGGGAGAGATTCCCATCAACTCAGAGGTTATGACCAAAGCTGATATTTGAGGACAAAACCGCGATTGAGGTTATGGGTTTGTGATTTATTCTGTATGTGTCTGAGTTTTGGGCGAACATGGGATTGCTGACTGCGCTAGCTGAGAGATGGCACTCAGAGACATGCACGTTCCATTTGCCGATGGGTGAGATGACAATCACCTTAGAGGATGTATATAGGATTTTGAGGATACCGATCAATGGGGAGTTGGTTCCTTACAATCGAGACAGAGACAAGGATGCACTAAGATGAGTACTTTAGGATCCAGGACTGGAGATGAGGGTTGGACACGTGGCATGGGACACGATGACCGCGACAGGATTAGCAGTACCGGCAGGAGTGATCAGTGGGTTCCTCTGTCCGGATAGGGCGACATGAAGGGTGGCGGCAGAGGACACAAGGGCCAGGAGAGATGATCTTGTGGTGGGTCCTTCCAGGACTCAAACTCCGTCGAGGCCAGGCGGCTCCGAGGGAGGGAGTTCATCATAGCCGTAGAGGGCTCCCTATGTATCAGTTTTGTACCATTTTGTATGATGATGTAGACACCTTCAGGTGATTGTAGCCATATGATTTTGACATCATTGTATCATGACACTTATGATTTTGAGATATATATAAGATGATTCATCTTTGCGGCAGCTATATGCATGTGTACCTATTTTATGCTTCTATATGTCTTATGATATGGATGCAAATATGTACATGATGCAATGCAATATTTTTGTTCATTTATGTTTTATATGTTATGCAAATGCAAATGTGAATGTATGAAATGTAGATGAATATGATAATGCAAATAATTATTTACATGATGAGAATGTAAAATATGCTCATATGTGTTGTGTGTAGGATGTGATGCAAATGCGATATCTATATGTATGTAAAAAATGCTTAATATGTGATAATGCAGGTGCAACTACATGAAATGCAGATATTTTTTGGCGTGTCATTATACTTAGTCATGTGACAACAGGTTACGCGGACTCAAGAAGGATGATGAAAGTCAATCAAGAAAGGGGGATGAAGAATAGAAGATATGAAAGTGAAAGAGCTTCTTGTGCGTTATCATCATTGAGCTTTATTATGGCAAGATAGGTTATGACAATTGAGGCATATGTTTGACCCAGAAAGTCATTGTACCTGTTTGCATGGAGATAAGAAAGTTGCAAACAAGGAATGCCCCAGTTCACACTAGACTCATAGTGTCCCCAGTTCACACTAGACTCATAGTGTCCTCATGTCCTTGGACAAGTCATAGCATTACTAAAAGACAATCTGCAAACAACAAAAGAAAAATAGGTGACGATACCCCATCCTCGCCTTTCTAGTCAAAGACATCCTAGAGATAAAATCTCTAGTCAAAGAAATCCTGGAAAAGCTAAAAGACATGTCACCAGAAAATAAAATCAAAAGAAAACCAAGACTCAACACCAACATCCACTATAGTCCTCAAGTTTAGTGTCTCTTGTCACTTGTCTAAGTCTTATTTGATTGTGGTCACAATGTTTACTTTCACAAAGGGGATAGATAGCATTGAACCATATGTTATCTAAGTCTGTTGAAAGATTTGATTTGTTGAAGCTCATTGTTGCTGTTGTGTCTCATCTGAAACTGACTGAATCCATGAAACTGATACTTTATTGCGAAGAAGACGGAACTTTATTGCGGATTGGTGATGCAAATGTTGCTTTATTGCGGATTGGCGATGCAAATGTTGTTTCATTACGGATTGTGTGCGAATAGACTGAAGGAAACTGGAAGAAACTGTACTCCTCGAAACATGTGATGCTCTCAGTTCCACACCCATCACTAGACGTGGGATTTGCCTTAGCCACAAATAGGAGCTGATTTATTATGGATGGAAAGGGTGAAAAGGGGTTTATTATGAATGGCTAACCAATCTTAGGTAGATCAATAACAAGCCATGATGGGAATGTGTAAGTTTATTATGAATGGATAGGTTGTGAGTGTGTGCAAAGTGAAGAATGAAGGAAATGGAATCCTGAAGGAGGGAGGAGCAATGTCTCTACGCATGGCACTGGTGATCCAGTTTTCACCATGGTACTTGCTCAGGGCGCTACCAAAGTGGTTTTCACCGTTGGACGAATTTATTTCTCTTTACTTTTTTTGATTTTTTTGTTGTCACAAGGCGCCTGTTTGCCAGGTTTTCACCAAGTAATGATTTTTTTATTTTATGATTTTTTTGTATTTTTGTATTTTTGTATTTTTTGTATTTTTTTGTATTTTTGAATTGGGATACTCTGAAGAGCTATGTGTAAAACCTACGAAGGTGCATGCTAGTGATAGGATCCTCTAAAGGTTCACCCTCTGTGGTTGAGAGCTGATATGCACTAGATCCATAGGCTGCTGTAATGATGTAAGGACCAAGCCAGTTTGGTTCGAACTTTCCCTTCTTTTCTTTGTCTTGCTGATTTTTAAGATTTTCTTTGAGAACTAAGTCACCCACCTCAAATGTGCGAGACTTTACCTTGTGATTGTAGTTGCATTGTTCCTTGACTAAATGATGTGTAGCTCGAGTGACTATCTTCCTTGATAAAGGAACTAAGATAGAATTACTAATGTGTGGACTACATAAGCCTATATGCATGTCACCTTATAAAGAAGTTTGGGCATCCTTGATAACAAAGTCCTTTGAGGAAGCTCCATTAAAGGTCCATGATGTATCGCCAGAAGGGAAAGGATGTTGGAAACAAGTGGATGACTTATGAAGGTTTAAGATTGTGAAAAGAAGTGAAAGTAGGATAGCATGATGGAGACTTAGGATCAACAAGTATGCTTTTTGACTTGAAATTTTAGAAATTTTGCCCCCAGTTATTTTGATATTAGGGGAGATCAACTCTTGTTCTTTTTGCTTCATAGGATTTGAATCCTTGACTTTGATTTTTGTGGAGTCCAGTAGCTTTTGATTTTGATTTGGACTAAAGGACTTCTCTTTATTTTTGACTTTTAGATTTTTCTTTTCAAACCTTGATTTGTGATCCCCAATAAGTGAGGGTTTTTGTGATTCTTGTTGATCCAAGTTTGGGAGAGGACTAGAAATGGAAGGAGTCGATGAAATGGTAAGGCTATGTGAGTTCTCAAGAGGGCTGGTGATATGCTCAATAGATTCTTTGTTGGAACCACTCTTAGGACTATTGATATCAAGAGCTGCTTGCACCACTAGAGGAGATTTGCATTCAGACTTAGTAGCCACAACATTAGGTGGTTCACACCCAATTCCTTGCAAATTGTTTATAGATTGTTCATGTTGACTGAATACCTTAGGAGATAGTGGGAGTTGATCAACATGAAAGATATACTCACCACATCCCATGTCTTTAATCTTGAACTTTTCTTTGATCTCTGCTTGTTTTGATGTAGAAGGTTTCAAGGATTCTGGATCCACATATGCTGATGAAGGAATAGCTTCTCGATTGACTAGGATTGTTATTTCTGATCTAGGTCGCAAATTGTTGCAATATATGAATGGATTTGGGTCAGCTTTGACGGTCACTTCAACTCCATTGTGAGGGAACTTGATACATCAATGATATGTAGATGGTACTGCACTCATCTCATGAATCCATGGACGTCCTAGCAATATATTGTATGTGAGATCGAGATCAAGGACTTGACAATCCACATCCTTTGTAACTAGCCCAACTCTAAGAGGTAAAGTGATTGTGCCCTTGGATGAGCGCTCTTCATCATCATATGCCTTGATGGTAATTTTGTTTGTAGAATTCACGACTTTATCAGAATATCCCAATTGTTTAATAGTGCTCAATGTACAAATGTTCAGACCTGCTCCTCCATCTATCAGAACTCGTTTTATTCGATGTTTGTATATGAAGGCTTCAATGTGTAAAGGTGCGTTATGTGGTTGACTCACGGAGGCGTCGTCGGCTTTTGTGAATGTAAGGGAGTGTGGAACGGAAAGGTATCCCACCATGGCTTGAAACTGGTCCACGTTTAGATCGGTAGGGATGAAAGTGTCTCTCAAAGTTTTGTCAAGAAAGGCTTTATGTGCAGGGGATATGCATAAGAGCTCGAGGATGGAGATAAGCATGGGTGTCTTCCCTAATTGTTCTACAAGGTCATACTCAGGTTTGGTTGACGAAGAAGCGGTGTTTTTAGCTGGAGCACCTTGCAAAGTGAATTTACCTCGACGAGTTGTAACATTACATTCAAAGGTAGGTTCGGAAGAAGATCCAATGCCTTTTAGGACAATCTTGGGTCTTTGGATAGAATTCTCAAGCATTTTGTCCTTGATGATAATGGTAGAGACATAATTGTCCATTGAAATGTGATTAACAGTTGAATCATAGTTATAGGATGCTCTGGTATAGTTGGTCTGCTCATCTGTGGCTTTAAATTTTCCCTTGTCATGTTTTGGGAATGGTTCTTTAAACATTCCATGTTCTTGATTGGATGAGTGTCCTTCAATCTCAATGTCACCTCTATCAATGAGATCTTGTATGATGTTCTTCAGTCGATGACAATTTCCTATTTTATGTCCTTTGCTCTTATGAAATTCACAATACTCATCATCATTCCACCAATTTGGTTTAACCTTTGGCTCATATGGAGGCAAATTTGGAATTGTGATCATCTTGTTTGCCACTAGCTTTTTGAAAACGGACTCTAGTGGTTCTCCCAATGGGGTGTACTTCCTTCATGATTTGGAAGTTGTTTGAGTATTCACCTAATTGTTTGTAGAGCTTGATCCGGAAAAAATGATTTTGGGTCGCACTGTATTGGCAACAACAACACCATCATTGACTGTGTTCTTGTTTTTATTCCAAAATCTTGGCTTACCTTTTCCTTTAAAGTCCTCTTTGTTTTCCTTGAATATCTTAATGACTCCTTGTTCACTTAGGACCTTCTCTGTTGCTAAGCCTTTTTCAATAATGTCCTTGAAGGTGGACAAACAAGCTTTTCTTAGGTCATAACCAATGTCTTTGTTAACATTCTGAGTGAACATTTCTACCATTTGTTTTTGTAGAATTTCACAAGAGCATCTGCTGGCTAGATTCCTCCATCTTTGTAAAAATGATGAAAAAGATTCTCCATCCTTTTGTTTGGTGTTGCACAAGGTAGTGACTAATATGTTTGTCTCTATGTTGTATGAGAAATGTTCGATAAATGCCTCTGCTAGATCACCCCATGACTTAATTCCAGGTGGGAGTTGGGAGAACCATTCCATAGCTTGATCACCTAAGCTATGTGGGAATAATCTCATCAAATATGTCTCTTCTGAAGCTACCTCAATGCAAACTGTGAAAAACTATCTTATATGTGCCTTAGGATCTCCTTTGCCTCTATACTTATCAAACTTAGCTATCACAAAGTGTGTAGGAAATGGAGGCATTAGAATGCTCTTGTCAAATGGATAAGGACATATGTCTCTCATTGTGTAAGTTGGCTTCAGTGTATTTATGTCCTCCATTTTCTTTTGTAAGTCCCTGATTTGTTGCTCCAAATTGTTCTTCGATGGAGACCGACTTCTTGGACCATACCCCATGCCTGAACCACTGGGTGGAGGAGGAGCATGTTGCATATATGGATGATATTGATCATACACATGTTCATATGGAGGAGGTCTATAATGATGTTGTGTATATGTATAAGGACCACTTGGTATAGAGTCATGGTGAGGAATGGAATATCTGCTTTGTCCATGTATACCATACTCTATAGGCATGTCATGAGTTTGTTCTAGTGTGTTGCCCCCAAATTTGATGCGGGGTTTCCTTGTGTCCAAATTTTGAGCATGCCTTTGAATATCCAATTGCTTTGGTGGTTGATCCTTAGCATTGGTATGTGATTGAGCAAATTTTTCTGCATAAGGCTTCCATAATGGTCTGCGAAGGTGAGTATCATATGCTTGACCATGTGTGTATGGAACCTCTAGTTTTTGAAACAAAGATGATGGTGATTCAGGCACAAGATGTGGTCCTCTATTGCCTCCACTATTAGGCCTCCTTTGATCCATGTTGGAGTGAGTTTGTTGCAAAGGTCGATTTTCCATTATTTGAGACATGTCAAAATCATGAGGTATCTTGGCTCCACTTTGTGCCATCACTTGTAGAAAGTATTGTCTATCTCTCCTCATTATTTCCTCAACCAATCGATTGAAACGGGGATTCATAATGGTGTCTTCCACTTCTGCTGAATGTAGAGAGAAGTTGTCCATATTGTCATTGTGTGTATCATTGTTGTTTGTAGTGTCCATGTTCTCAATATTTGGAATGTTTCTATAAGCATCCATGTTAGGTAATATAGTATGATCATAATTGAAAAAAATATCATTACCATACTCATAGGAACTCATGTTTGCGGACTCTTGAGCCTCTTTAGTTTCTCTCCTAGATTTTTGGAAACGGGTTTCAACCATGAACTAGGTATTGACCAAGATGTGTGAGACTAGATGAAAATGGAAAGAGTATGAAAGACCAAGAGTTTAATGGAATGTAAATGAATCCGAGGTTTACTTGCAATGTCCAAAATGTAAGACCAAGTATGTATGTAGTAGAGTAGGTGTGGCTTCCAAAGAGAGGATAGTTTCTCTTGATGAGGTAAGTTGACCTTGACTCTAAGTAAGACCAAATGAGACCCAAAGGTGATAGACCTTGATGAGGGACCACTTAGCAAAGTGTTGTTGTATGTAGTGTGTTGACAAAGTATGATGAGGACAAGCAAGTGACCTTTTGACTCAAGTTTAGACAAATGTGAATGTAATATAAGATGTAAAGCAATGATGGACTTTGTGAGACCCAAAGATAGGTTGAATGCTAGATGAAAATCTAGAGAAATAACTTAGGAAGCTCAAGAATTCTGAAACTGATTGCTCTTGTTTGTTGGACTGTAAATTTTTTCAATTTGTGAAGTTGTTTGTTGTGATCAAATTTGAATTTTTGACTATTTTTTCGTGACAAGAGGACACTGTGTTGATGAGGACTCAATGTTTGCAAGTGTTTAGACTCAAAAATGACTCAAAGAAAAGTGTGTTGTTTGATGTAAAATTTGTTTTACATACAATTGAAGACACAAAAGACACAATGTTTTGTTGTTTGGTCTTGAATGTTTGATTGTTCAAAATAAGACAAGCACAATTCTTATGGTTGGCTAGGACAATAGTTGTTGATCCCACATGGAGTTTCCCCTGAGGCTACGCTATTCAGAGCGGATACTTAGATGCTTGTCCCCACTAGCTCCACCCTCGGCACTCACTTCTTGGGGTAGCCAAGCATCAGTACCCATGAAAAATCTCCATGGCAAACTTTGTATCTCTACTAAGAACCGTATGTGTGTGGGCCGCTACCAGAGGTCCGACCTCCTGCCCCAACAACTAGAAGGATTTGGGCTTCTAAAACAAAAAGGTGCTAGTAAGGGCATCCGTTCGTGTGGCCATACATGTGGCACTTTCAGCTCTATAAATATAGAAGGCTCCCAGCCGATAGGGGTTATGCCCTACAAATGATCAAATAAATTTGATCAAACAAGTTTATGGGGAGACATGGTGTCGGTATGAACTAATCAACACACGTTATCCATAGTTTTCACCATGAATACAATTGTTTATAGTGGTTTGGAAGAAGATGGCTTTTCTTTTGCTACCACTTGGGTCGTTCTCTCCTCACTAGTAGTCCTAATGACCACATAGGGAGATGGGCCCTCTAAAGATGAAACAAAAAGATCTTATTGCCCAAGACATAAAAGACACTGGTTCAATTTTAGTGCACCAATTGAAGTGTTTGATAATATATGAAAACAAGGCACACAATAAAGATCAAAATAAAAGCCTTGTCAAGGTCTTGCAACAAAAATTTGTTAGTAGTTTGGATTGTTTCAAATGATCACCCCTTCCTGCAAGCACACAAGTTAGGTAAATTTTAGATCCAAAAGACTTTGTGAAATAGGGGCCTTCAACAATGCATTCTGTTGACCAATTCAAAGATTTGATTCATCATAAAAAAAAACCACCTGTAAAATTTTAAGAGATTTCCAGAAATGTAAGAAAATCCAAAAAATTTGCTGATTTGCTCCAAAAATTAATTTTTTATGAAAAATCATAAAAAATTCATATAAAATGCAAAATTGATCCAAAAAATCTAAAATTTGTACTAGAGAGTTCTAATGGTCTTCCAAACCTGCATAAAAAAATTTCTGCAACAAATCCAAGCAGTTTGTGAGATATGAGTAAAATAATGCAAAACCCTAATTTTCAAAGATCCAATTTTTTAGGAATGATTTTGCATCAAATTTAAAATCACAAAGAACAAATCCTATGTATAATTCTGAGAGATTTCCAAAAATGTAAAAAAATCTGAAAAATTCGCTAATTTGCTCTCAAAATTAATTTTTTATGAAAACTCATAAAAAAATCATATAAAATGAACCTTTGATCCAAAAAATCTGAAATTTTTACTGAATCCTTTTGATACTTTTTATGATCTACACAAAAAATTTGATGACAAAATTCAAAGCCGTTTGTGAGGTCTGATAAAAATAAGGAAAAACCCTAATTTTTAAAGATCCGATTTTTAGGGAAATATTTTGCATCATCACAAAGAACAGATGCTGTGTATAATTATGAGAGATTTCCAAAAATATAAGAAAATCTGAAAAATTATCTCATTTGCTCTCAAAATTAATTTTTTATGAAAAATCATAAAAAATTCATAGAAAATGAAAATGTGCTCCAAAAATTCAGAATTTGGGATTGAGATATGATCAAATCTCTCTAAGATCTTGATTTTGTGTCCAAAAACCTAGCTGCACAAGGTTATTCTCCAAATTGTTTTACAAAACAACAATATAGGGTTAGAAAAATCTACAAAAAACACAGATCTAACAAAAATCCATGTCCTACGGGGCGTGCCAAAATGTATATGGTAGAGAAAAATAAGAAAATAATGAGAGGGGTAGGTAGTGTAGGAATTAAGAGATGAATGACATGTGTCATGGGTAGAATAGGCTAATGAATTAATTAAATATATAAAGATTCATTTAAATAATAGAGGAAGTGGGATCAATTAAATAAATAAATAAGTATTTATTTAATTTAGGAAAAGGGTAATTTAAATAAATAAATGTATTTATTTAAATGAGAAAAAGGCTTAGAAGAGGATAAATGAATTAATTAATTAAATAAAGATTTATTTAATTATTAGAAGAATTAGGCTAAAATAATTAAATAAATGAATAAATTTATTTAATTAGATTGGACAATTTTAGGTGTGTACAAGTATAATAAAAAAAAGGAAAAAGTAATTCAAATGCATACTCGGAAGGAATCCCGTATGGATTCACTTGACTTCTCGAGGCTTTAAGCCAAATTCCGAGGCAGAATTCAAGCTTGTATTATGTTATTCTAATTTCTCCTAAGGACGGTAACCTCGGTGCACTCCTATTTGAAGAGTGTAGTACTTAGTGAGTGGCTCAGGACCCGAATGATCCCGATGAGTCTAAGTCTCTGGCCAGAGCACCTCCTATCCCAATTGGATAGATGCCTACCCCGTATGGGTAGATGCCTATCTCGTATTGGATAGATGAAATCTTATGTCCCGTATGGATAGATGTCTAACCTGTATGGTTAGATGCTCATCTCGGATGGATGAATGCCTAATCCAAATGGGTGGATGCCCAGAGTATGCAATTGAATCAAACACAAATGATTAAATTAAACAAAAAAAAAAGAATGGTCAAATTTTGTTGGGTTGAACAAGGTGGGTCATTACATGTGGTATCAAAGCAAAGGTTCAAATCTAGGCCTTGTGCTCACTTCAATTTACACAACTAAGGGAATATTTTGCAATGGTAGAAATTAAATTTTTTTAAAAATCTTAAATCAAGAACTAACTACATAATTTAACTTTCAGGTAAAACCCTAAAATGGCTAGAGGAAGAGGAAGAGGAAGAGGAAGGGGTAATGGAAGACGTACTACCACTAGGAGACAAAGGGAATCTAACCGTGAGGAAAATCATGAAGAAAACCATGAAGAAAACCATGAGGAAGACCATGAAGGGGATCAACATAACCCAGAGAATAACGAAGATGGGGTCGAGGCTATAATCAACTTTCTAACCGAACAAAGGGATAAAATCAACTTCTTGGAACAATCAATGCAGGACCTTAGGGCAAGGTAGAATGACATTGAAAATCGAAGTGGTACTGAAAATGAAAACCCTGGTAGCAATCAAGGGAATATGATAGGCAATAGAAAAGAAAATAACATTTTGGAACTCTCTAAGGACTTAAAGAAAATCACCCCTCCTAAGTTCGATGGGAGGCAAATTGGTGAAGGAGCTAAGAATTGGTTAAATGAAATGGAAGTATTTTGAACGAAGAGATTTTAACGAAACAATCAAGGCCTTATGGGGTTCCTATCAACTCACAGGGGAGGCGGCTAGTTGGTGGACCAACACCAAGGAGCAAAATGGGTATAGCAGGGATACGATCACATTGGATCAATTTGTTCACCACTTCCGAAAAAGGTGGCTCCCTCAATTGTTCTTTGATGAGAAGGTGACAAAATTCCATAATCTACGTCAAGGGCCCCTATCAGTCCAACAATATTGGGATAAGTTCGCCAAGTTACTTAAGTACGTACCTATGTACCAGAAAGATGAAGAAGGCCAAGCAAGGAAGTTCATTTTGGGACTAAATACCAACATAGGGGCAGAGGTTGACATGCACGGACCCAAAAACATGAATGAAGTACTTGAAAAGTCCCTAAGACAAGAGAGGAAGATTCAAACACTAGAAGTGTTGAACTATAATGGGAACCACTCTTTTAAAAGAAAGCAGAAATTCAGGGGGAACACTAACTTCAACAAAGGTCAAAGGAATAATTCTTCCGAAAGAAGGCCACCCCATAATCAATATCATAATTTTTATTTTGGCAACTCTCTCTCTCAACTCTCATAACTCTTTGATGCTCTCTTACATATCTCTTACAAATATTTATTCAAGGTCTTTTCTCTGTTGGATTTTTCAAGCATCTATACATTATATTTTTCCAGTTTTATTAATATTATAACATTATTTTTTGTGCCCCCAAGAACGTTGGGATTATCACATCCCATCTCTTTTATTTTAGTTTCACTATTACACATAACAACTTTGACCGTTCCCAGACAATTTCCATACACTTGAAATAGGGGAATTCAAAAATTATCTATATATCCATTTCTCTATCTTAACTATCTATGGAGGTAAAAATTTCAAAACAAGTATTTGATTAAGGCAAGCTCCTAAATATCTCCAACAATTTTTCTTGTTTCATTATAACTAAAGGTTTCTTGAGAGCACTCAATAACATGAAGGTTCACAAGAGTATTCTTATTTTTAGATTTATTTTTATTGTTCACATAAATCTTGTTATTCAATTTATTTCTAAACATTTGCATTATATAATATTTTTTGGTATATTTTTTGTTTTTAATTTTATAGGTTAGTTAAATTGTAAAGTCGGGTTTTCATTCTTTTTGGGTGTAATTTTACTCATTGTTCATATTAGATGAAAGTGGTACACACATACATCCACATGACATGTCGATATCTTCACAACTAACTTCCAAATTCCAACCACAAGTTCCTCATTTCCTATTTTTTTCATTTCTATAGTTAGAAAATTAAATTATTTTTTATTTTCCTATTTTTAGTAATTTCCACTAGTTTATTTTCCTCAAGTATTATAGTTAATTATTTATATTTTTTATTTAAGAAATTAGTATAGTTATAAATAATTTTAAAATTGCTTGTTTAGCTAAGTGTAACATACGATCGATATCTACTTTCTAAGATGAACAAGTTGCAATGGGATGTTCTTTATATATGTAAGGGTATATGAGGCCAACATCTAAGAATGAGAGATCACTCTAAAATAATTTGGTTGTGTTCAAACCATTTTCACTTCATCTCATCCCTAAATAATGAATAACAATGTCGTGCCAAACACAATAACCCTCCTTTGAAGTGAATATTTTAATTCTCGTAACAATTTCTATGCCTTGCAGAACACTTAGGTTTGGGACATCGCCCTCAACAATGAAATCTTAAGGTAGACCCACCAAGAGGAATAAAGATCAATTACTTTTGATTTCAAATATTGCCTTGTAATGTGAGGGAAGAACACACACAACTTATCTTCTTGGGACTAAAATAAAACAAAAGAGAGGAATATGGTTTTTTTTTTAAATCTCAAAGATCACTTTTCAATGTGAGAAGAGAACATACACACCTAGAGAGTACTCGCAAATAAAGCATAATAGAGTTCATTCCATCAACATACAAATGTGCAACTAGATTAGTATTAACAAAGTAGATCCTTGAAAAAGTGAAAGTAAAAATAAGTTGTTAGTTTCACAAGTGTCATGGACTAATGAAATGATACAAAAACACAAGTTTAGCACCAACAAGTTATAAAAAATAATAAAATTCTAAAATTCTAAAATAAAATGCATAAAATTGATAGAGAAATAGACACCAATAATGCAACACAAATGCTAAAAGATAAACAAAAATACTATTTAAAACGAGTTATGTGTTTACTATTTAATTACTTTAGGTGCATTGATTTTTAAATGTGGATGCTAAAATATGATAGAAATAATGAAAGGTGAACATTGTATAATAATGTAACATAAGCTAGCATAAAACCTTAAAAAATATAAACTTGCAAAGAAAAGGTTAGCATTAATGATAAAAAAGTAGATTAGAAATTCTAGAGATTGAAAAACCAATAAATGTAGAATAATAAATCACAAAATGATAGAAACAAAAATCTATTTACGTTTGGGGATGGATGCAACAATCTTGAAATGAATGCATCATGAGTTTGCCAATATGTTGAAATAGGAACATATTTAATAGTCTTTGATAGGGCTAAAAATATAAATAAACCTAATGAATATAGGTGTTAAATCTACATAAAAATGATCGACACAACATGAAAATAGGTTAGGAATTTGAGGCTAAAAAATAGAATAGAAAAGGTCTAAATAATGAAAAATGAGCAAGAAGCAATGTTAGAGCCAACATGCCAATAGATGTCCAAAATAATAACAAATTTGTTGAAAGTTAGATGCATACATGGTAACATGAATTTACATATTGAAATTAGAGCCATACACATTGAACCATCAACCTAAAATGGTAAATTACACATAATAGCTACACAAAGATGTTAGAAGAGCTATGAATCCTACTAGACATGCTAATATGGATGCTCATAAATGTAAAACATAAACAAAGGACTCAAACTATTAATTCTAAATCATATTTCACATTTAAGTAAAATCTTTAGATTAAGCTAAGAAACGTGATAAAAAAAGGATGAAAGATAATAACAAATCCCTCGCCCACAAATCAATCATTGCATTAAAAATGAATGTGTTCAAGATGGATGGTGTGTGAAAGATTGGATATAAAGTGCCAAAAAATATCTTTATATTCAAGTTTCTTGTTATAACGAGCTCATATAATGAGATATTTATAGATTTGGAGGACATGGGATCAATGAATTGGATTGAGTCAAAAGTTCAACAACTAGGGGTGATAGAGAGGATTGGATGTATGAGAATACTCTTAGTGTCACTTTTTGATAAGTACACTTGAAGAGGCCCATGATCCAAGGGATTGAAAGGCCAATAATATCTTCGAGAAAATGGAGGGTGGAGATCCAAAAGGTCATTTTTTGGAGTCTTGTGCATTTTGTTGAGCCATGTGAAAGATTGCATTGACTAATCATGATTTGGATTGTATAAATGATTAGTTAATTAACTAATTGTTTTTAGTCAAGTAATGATTTGAGGGGAGATTTGGGAATTAAATAAATAATTATATTTATTTGATTTTTTGAACATTCGGATATGGGTGATGAACTTAATTAAATAAATACCAACTTTATTTAATTAAGGTTGGACTATAGAGGATAATTTTGAAGTGGCAATTAGTTAAATAAATGATTGTAATTTATTTAATTAATTCTAGAAAAGTGATTAGATTGGTTAATTAAATAATTAGTTTTATTTAATTAGTACTAAAAGGGGATATATGTGAGATGAGCTAGGTGATTTTAGGATATGGTCTTATATAGGTGTCTACACTTTGTGATATAGTCTAGGTAAGGACCATTTAGATGAGACAACAACATTATGATATGGAGTAATATTGACAACATAATTTACCTTCAAAATACACCATTTGATATCTATCCCAAGTAACCAATAAACATAGAAAGCAAGACATGAAATAAACCAAGAGAATCACAAAACCATGAGCTATTGCCACCCAAATGTGGTGTCAAATCCTAAGAAGAGTCCTCATGCTAAATGCAACACATTCATTACATCTATCTTAAGAATATGTCTTATCATGCTATAATTATCCTTCAAAATTGGATGCTCCAATTTGTCCATTCACACCATTTAAATATGGTTAATTATAATCATAATGGAATGTCATAGGTTGGTAAATTTACTTGGATAACATTTGTAACTCCCTCTTACAACTCTCTTGTGCATCATAGGTGCTCTTACATTTTTATGTGGGGGACCTAACTTTTGAAGGGCACGATTTTGATTGAGGAAGATAATTGAGCAATCTTGTTATGAATTCAAGATAATTGAGAGCTCCATATCCTTTTAACCTACTTTATCTAGTTAAAGCACATTTCAATAATTTTTAGAGAAAAATAATCTCTAGAGCCCAAAAATTGCATTTTAGTGTTGTCAACATTAAGATGCAATGTTGAGACACCTTTTCTAATAGATATATTATAATTTCATCAATAATCTTGTTGTGTATGTTATCTTTCAAACATTTAATCCACCATAATAATTAATTTGTGGGCCTTTTTCATCATAAAATATAACTTTACGAGAGAAGGAATCTATGTATTTCTAAAATGTATAGTACCCAAAAAGTATCTAGATGAGACGAGGCATAAGAAGCCAAACACCATTTATCGATGGCATTTATATCAATATATTTATGATATATAGCAAGAGAATCCTATTCATATGGTACATTGATGTTATTAGAATGATTATAGAATGTATCAATAGAATCTTAACATTTTTATTTGTTTAAGCAATCGAATAATTTCACCAATTGTTAATACCCTCAATATGAATCATACAATTATCAATTAAATATTACACTTTTTCCATACAATCTTGGATTTTTTATCCACTAATTATATGAAAATTATAAAATTTATTTTCATTGTATTTCTTGGATAGACAACTACTTGGACCTAATTGATGAATAGGTGGAAGAATAATCAAATTAGAGCTCTATAAAATTTCAAGCATAGTGTCCAAGGGCTCTTATAACTTAGTAATTATCCATTGTGATTTTAGAAATGTTAATCTTTTGACAAGTATCAAACTTGAAATTTGGATGACTAATATGATATGGAAAACCCATGAGAAGATGAACTATATGTAAGTATATTTAATGTAAGCAATTTCGTTTAATGTTCTTTATGTAACTACATATATCCATGAATGAAAGAAAGAAAGAAACTCAACTGTACATTATTTTTAATACTATTAAGAAAGAATTCTTCAAGAAATATGATTTTTAACTCATCATCATCTAATTGATTCTTTACTTGACCACACAAATATTGAAAACATTTATAACATAATCAATAATAGGTTCATTATATCTTTGGGTACATTTAGTCAAATTGAAATCATATTTATTTGTAAACATGTCATAAAAAAAGTAATGGTGCTTCATCACAAGAATTAGTAGAATCAGAAGTTAAACAATAAAATAATTGAATAGCATAATCCCTTGAGGTTAATAGAAATAATTCAAAATCTAAACATGCAACATTAAAAGTTTGTATAAGCCTATTAGGATCTCCTTTTCAATAATACAATTCGATATCTAAGAACCTCAAATGTAAGACATGTGGAGGATTATTTAATAGTACACTTTGTAGCATGACATCCACTTTCTTCTGAAGTAGATCATTTTACTTCAATATTCCATGCAAGGTATCTAGGTGGGAATGGTAATGGTATGAATAAAAGTGGTTTTCATACTAGATGAATGAGTAGAAGAAAAGTTCATACTTGGAGAAGAAACATGTGTGGTGGAAGCTAAGGAAATGATAATGGCACAAAGATCAAAATAGGAATAAGGATGAGTGGATTCATACATTCATACATCCCATTTGTAGAAGCCATATAATTGGTAATTCCATGAAGAATATTAATATCATAAAGAATGTTTAAGTTAATGCATGCTATTTAAAATAGTGACTAATTATTGAGGAGATTTGACATAGTAAGTGCATTAATAAGAAACTATCCTATGAGAGGAATATCTTGCTTGACCACATATATATCATGAATATAATCTTCTTCATGTTCCTCAATAATAATAGTAGAAAAACTAGTGCTTATGAGAACATCAATTTTAATAGATTTTTAAGCCATTCAATGATTCAAGAGAGGACTTCTACTATTTAGGGTAACATGAGGATGAGAATGAGATATTGAAAAATTACAAAGCAACTCACATAATGCTATAAAAAAAATGATATTGCAAGGATGTAAAGCTTGGTATTAAAAAAAGAAAGTACTTAGATCTAAAAGTAACCTAACTTGAATGAAACCTTAAAATTGAAAATAAGGGTTGGTATAGTGAGCAAGAATAAAACAAAAGAATGAAGCACACAATCCATAAAGAAAGATATAATAAGAAGACACCATAGAAAGGATTTCCAATCAAATCTTAAAATAAGATATACAATCAAAGTAATCAAATATGGAAACCTAAATGAAATAAGGACAAACCTTAGGGGGTGTAGGAAAGTTGGGTTCACCAAAATTATAAGGATAGATATACCATTTTTAAATAAATTATCATAGGATAGTTCAATAAATCACATTGATAAACAAATCTAACCTAGTACAATGAGTTGTCAATAGCAATTGAAATTATATAAACTAAATGCAAAACTTTGCTTGAAATTTGATAATGGAAATATGTTGTGATAAATATTAGAAATTGACTTGCCAAGGTTCTATAAAATGAAAATCTTAGATTCTACAATCTGATTATTATTCACTTAGGTTCACCTATAAACTAGTGTGGAATTGATCTTAGTATGGATCTAAAGTTCTATGTTGGCTTGAACAACAACTCACAAACCTAAACTAGAGGAATGTGGATTGTTCTAATCCACTCCTTAAACTTTTTTATTTTTGAATTATGATAAGTATTGGTTGTGTTTATGAACATCTTTGGGAATATGTTGAATTGTAAGTGTCAATTTTAACTCAATCAAACTAACTTTATGACTTTGAATAAAATATCTAAGATTTAAAAGATCTAAGATGACTTGTGTTGATGTATTTCTCTAATAATGCTGCAAGATTCCTTTTATCACTTTTTACAAATTTAGTTTTACACATGCTTGATAGATTTCTAAGTGATTTCAAAATGAATGAATGAATGTTCTTAAATACAACAACCAAACATACAATCAACAGAAACGTAACTTAGATCAACTTTAAATGACTGCTACAAAAAAGAGTAAGTGGATTTAAATAGAACAAACTTTCTTCATAGCAGATAAATTATCTACAATTACTGCAGATAAGTTATCTACAATTACTAGTAAGATATGAATTACAAATTCAAAGATTTCTTCTCAACTTGGAGGAAGAGAGAAATCAATAACATTAGAAATATTCTGCAATGGACATCTTGTTGAACTCTGGTTTCTAACATGGAGATCCTGCCTTATATTTTTCTTCCCACATTCACTTTTTTTATGCTGTCCATTTACATTGTCTGCTCTCACCTTACCTTCCACATCTAAGAAAGCCTGGCGTTTGGGCAAAACCCTCTTCAGTTCCCCTGTCTTACTGTTGTTAAGATTACTGTTACTGTTCTTCTCCTCCACAGTATTCCAACATTTTTTGTCAATCTTGTCTCGTTTGTCAGACCCATTTGTTGTCTCATGATATAGCATTGGGTCTGATTGAAAATGAGGATGAATTTTTAAGTGGGTCATCTGTGACTCCAAGTGCCACAACTTTTTCTGAGAGGAACGTGCCTTGTGCTGCCATTGCTGCACCTGATAAATCATCACTCACCAGTTAGCATGTCACTGTAATCACCTTAAAACATTATGCTCTGAGTTTTTTCATATTGTTAAAAATTTAAAATTATTAAACAGAATTTATTTTGATATAAGATAAAACAAGTTTTTTGAAGGACCTTAAACCGTACACATTTTAGAAATAGTTGGTGTATGAATCATATATTAATAGGCAACCATCCTTTAAACAGTTAGTGCTATGCGACAGTTTGAACTTCAATTTATTCTTCTAATTTTAAATAAATGAATGGAAGATTTTAATGATCTTTATATAAGATTAAGAATGTAACAGTTTAAGAAATCAAAAATCTTAATTTTATATTATGTTCAAATTTTTATTTTTATTTTTTCCCAGATCTCTTATTGTGAATCTTGATGGGGAAGCTAACAGTCTTCCTAATCCATACTTCCTCTTATAACAACTATAAGCTGCTAACTTTCAGACTGCTTTTGCACAGAGTACAGATGATGTCACTCATAAACTGTATCAGCATCATTGGTACATTTAGAATGGAAGATTTAAATGATATTTAGGAATTCAAATACTAACAGTTTAAGAGATCAAGAATTAGAATTTCAAGTAATGTTTAAACTCTTTTTAATGTCGAATCTCTTACTGTGGATCTGACCAGGAAGCTACCAGTCTTCTAATCCTTACTTCCTCAGATAACTCCTATAAGCTGACTTTGAGACTTTTTTTACCGAGTACAGATGATGTAACTCATAATCTGTGCCCACAACTCTGCAGTTTTTCCCAATTACAGTCAACAACCTCTGATCAGCTGTTGATGGGACACCCACTTACTTTTCCAATTTCAAAAGATACCAAGTGATCTATCTGACCGTACACTTTTACCTTAAAAAAAGTAATCAGCTGTTAATCAACAGCCTAGATAACCTTTTTTCATAAAATACAAACTCATCTACCCACCCTGAAAGGATCAGACTGTAGGTTTCTGGACATCAGTGATCAGTGTGGTGCTCCCTCTAAAACCTCAACCTAACCTCAACCTAACATTTAAGGTCAATTGTTTTTTAAAGCTAAACATATTGTAGAATGAAAAAAAAAGTGGGTTTAAAATTAAATATATTATAGAATGAATGTATGTTTTTAATAACGCCAATCAGATCAAACAATCTATCATGAATGAAGAGAAAAAGTGGGCACCATTTCTTTGCGTGCTTCAGCCTCTCTGGTAGCACGAAATGCTTTGCACCGCCATAAATCTCTAGAGTTGTGCAGCTCCTGCACTTGCTTATCCAAAACACCTAAAAGAAGTTGCATCTCCCACAGTTGTCCACTCTCTGCTTTCACCTGCTCTGCAACATTTCGAATGGCTGCCTGACAAGTATTTCTGCGGCACACCTCTTTGACTTCAGTTTCCCTTAATTCAGATTTGCTTCTTAACTTCTGCAACCTTTCTTGCAAAATCTTTATTTGAATGCTC
Source organism: Cryptomeria japonica (assembly GCF_030272615.1). Taxonomy (NCBI): domain Eukaryota; kingdom Viridiplantae; phylum Streptophyta; class Pinopsida; order Cupressales; family Cupressaceae; genus Cryptomeria; species Cryptomeria japonica. The sequence continues at coordinate 525,800,959 of NC_081405.1, forward strand.
GGAGTGCTCTTTTCAATCATATCCACCCCTTTGTCACAAGTCTCTCTTCCCTGAAGAATCAACACAGTATTATATGCCAACATAGGTCAATTGCTTGTTTCCCTGTTTATATATCAGAAACAGAGGTCAATTGCTTGCTAACATAAGATGGGTCATGAAATGAAAGATACTCAGAATTAAACTTAATGAGATTCAAGAGGATTTGAAGTTGCATTATATGATAAACAGAGCCCATAAAACTGAAGACATCTTAAAATTCAAAGGTAAGTGACAGTTCTTTCACCATATTAAATTATATGAGGATGATGAATGGAGACTTAATTATGCTGAGAGGCGAATGCAATGGTGTGAGTGATAGCAAGAGATGAATGCACTGGTGCGAGTGTGTTAATAAAAACTGTAGCTATTATAAAACAGAATATAAGTTTTAAAAAGATTTCTCACAATATTTTTACATAAATTTTTCTAAAGATAAATATACTAACAATAACTTTAAATTGCGCAACTGAGGAAGAAGGTGCAAAGCCAACCTGAGCCTTGGAAAGAACAGAGGTCAAGGAATGAACCACTCTCATGGTGCTTTCTAGTTTTAGGCTATCTTGTTCCTGCATCGTTACTGCTAAATCTTTCTGCACACGCAGAAATTTGCACTCTGTTCTCAGCCTTGTGCAATATCGAAGTTCTGTGCAGGGTATACTGTTGGAATCCATTGGGAAGATGAAAGTAAAATGGAATGTATATTGGATTTGTTTTTCTTTTAAAGTTTGGATAGGCAGAGAAAATGGGCATGTTTGAATGACAGGGTAGTTGGACTTGTTAGTAGAAGAAGGCAGAGAATTGCAGGCTGAGTGTGCATCCCATGCGTCTACCACTCATTATCGAGCTATGTGCCCCACAGTTCACCCACCCAATGTACAAAGAGCTGCCGTTTTAAAGTTCAAATTCAAATTAAAAAAATAAACCGCTGTCTCAATCTACGAACACGTTTATTGTAATCATATCTTGTTTATTTGGTTGCAAACCAAGTGTTTCTGCATGTCTTTCTGGTCGAAGACAAAAATGATTTTCCTGAAGATGGTGTTAAGATAATAATTGTTTGCATTCATTCTTTTTATAAAGATTCATTTAATATTTAAATCCATTCATTTCATTGTGTTCCTTATTGGTCCTCTATATGGTGGATGGAAAGTAGTCACTCATTAGGTTTAGGATTTTAATGTAGTGTTGAAATTCTTTTTAGGCTTGTAATGTATATTAAAAGGTGTTTCTTAGATTCTCTAAGAATTTATTTTGAAATACAACATTCTTGCATTTGATTATTATTTTATGCTTCAAGTCATTCAAAATGTTTAATTAGAAGAAAAAATTAAATCCAACATGAACTTGCATTTTAAAACAAGGGGATCATTTCTATGAGGGCAAAAGTGATCTAAATCAATTATATGATCATAGATTTGATCTAAAACAAGAAAGGGATAAATCAAGGATGAGGTCTAGACCTTGGAAAAGAGTGCAAATAGGAACAAAATACATAAGAAAATGAACCAAATTAGTAATATCTTGAAATCATTGCAAATAAGTATAAACTTAACTATTAACTATATAAAAAAGTCAATGCTACCACCTCTTGATAATTGGATATTACATACACAACTAACATGGTACCAAAGGTTGCAGGAAGAAGACCCTGGTTATTGAGAATCTGGACTCTGAGGAGGACCCCATTGGGGACAAGAAGGAGGAGGGCCCTTAAACTATGGGGGGCCCTGATGGGGATGCTGATAATGTTAATATGACTAGGGACCCCATAGTCCCGACCACTATTGATGTTGTTGATATGACTACCCCTGAAAGGAAAACCCAGGAACTCATTAATGACGAAGATACGACCCCTATGAACACAAACACTAATGGTCTTATGCGTGTGGAAATCCCTGACAACAATGCTCTGGATCCTAAAAATTTGGATACGGATTTAAACTTGGCTGAACAGGTGATGCATTCTATCCCTCTGATGGACCTGGTTAAGGATACTGATAACTCCATTGCTGGTGGCGAGCCCAAAGAAACTACTAAAACTATTGATGACTTGACTGCTGAGACCCCCAGGAGGCCCCTACTCTGTAGCAAATGGAAAAGTTGAGCACAAATGTGCTGGACATCACCCAAAGAATTGAAAACCTCAGCCTTGTTTTCAATCTGCAGTATATCAAGGAGGAGGTTAAACAGCTCAAGAACAAGATGGAGACTTGGGAAGCCCAAATGGTGGGCCTGAACAAATTCCATATGCAGGTGTTACACAGCTCCGCACTCACCCTCTCTCTGTTGAGGGAACGCTATGCTGACACTGAGGAGGACAAGCGGGAGGCTAGGGACCTCTACAAATTCCTGTCTAACGAATGGAGCAGTACTATGGAGGCCACTGGGGTGCGCAAGGCACCCCTGTAGTTTGTTTTATTTTCCTGTTGTTGTTTTTTATTGTTAAAAAGACTTGGTTCCTTTTTTATGGTAGTTGTTGTTAATTGTTGTTATAGTGTTGTTTCCGCGCTATGATTTTTGATAGTTATGCTATGTAAAGGGTCAGTGCCCTTATTCTCACTGCTTTTTAAATAAAAAACATGGTACCAAACAAGTCGCTAGATATTGCACTTTGTAGCTAGATAGTGCAAGCTCAACAACTGATTGTAGTACAATTGACAATTATATACTAGATAAGCATGATAATCCCTATAATTGCTTGGGAAAATATTATGGGAGAAAAATTGCAACAAAAAGGCAGTTATTATCATATTAATTAGAATCAAAGGATTTTTAAATGCATAGCCTTTATAGAGCCTCAATCTATAGTTTTATAGCATAGTATTCTATAATCAACCTTCTAACATCTATTATCCAATGTCCTTTGGTCAACCTTTTGTTTCGCTCATTTGCACTTGACCAACTTTGGTATATAGGCATCATCGTGGGATACTATCTAGCCAACCCATGGAATACAAAGAATCAAACACCTATATTATGATCCTAACATGATGCCAACATACCACATATGTGTCTCCAAGTGGATAATTAATATGTATAAATTGGTATTATCACACACAAAGAGTCAATAGTTATCTTCAACATATAATCTATATATGCATGTTATCTATTATAGCCACCACTACTAACATCAAGCTTGTGGTAGCATATATAAACATCTAACCATTTTGAGTAGATTGTGATACTTTAGAACACCCTCTTAAACATAACCATGTCTTTGGATTGTATCACATGAACTATCCCTAACTCTATCATATGTGTAGTTGGATCATTCTCCATGCCTCTATTAACACTAAATTTAGTATGTAGTAGTGAATTATCCTTCAAATGTCATGTTGTTCCTACCACAATGTCACCACATATAAATAAACATGCATCTTGTACCACAACATCTAAAGATTACTATTTTTTAGATGTTTATATAGCATGCTCTACAACTTTCTCACTCCCTTCATGTTTGAATTTGGTTTGCACATAGTGTTTTCTGTGGAAGGGACCCTTGTCCCACCACCTCCTATACCCTCTGAGACTCCCACTGAGCCTCCCTTATCTCTCTCTTCATGTGAGGGACCTACTTTTGAGAAAAATGTGGTACCTTTTGGTCCCTCTATCAACCCTTCTTTAGTGGTCAATAAGAGTCTTGTGGTGGTTTCAAGCTATGTTGTCATTACCTTTATAGATGAAGGACTAATTTTAGAAGATATAGTTGGGGCCTAAAGTTTGAAGACCATTCCCCCTAATGGTCTTGTGGATAGCTTGAACTCCAAGGGCTGGAAGAAGGTTCTTCTTGGGGAGGAGTCAAGACCTACTATCCTTAGGGCTACCTCTAAATATCTCAAAATTAAGGAGGGAACTTCCATTAAGTTGCTTGACTCAGTATTTGATCGAATCCTTTTCTCCATGAACAATGCTCTGGTTGGGAAATTTTTCTCATTCTGTGTAACCATTGACATGGTTCATCATGGACTATTGCAAGGTGGAAACTTAAAGGAAATGTCATGGGAAACACCATGTCAAGTGGCCTTTTGTCTTTTTAACTTTACTACGGAGGAAGATCTTATTGTTGTCCTCACCCAAGGGCTTTGGTCTTATGGTAAACATCTCTTATCTTTGTGCTGATAGAAACCGGGGTTTGATCTTGTTGCGGATTTGAACAAGACTACCCCTATTTGGATTTGTTTTTGTGGTCTCCCACTAGAGTTCTGGGATGAAGAAATTTTCAAGTGGATTAGTAACTCGTTTGGTCACTATGTTGTTGTGGTGGGGTGACTAAAGAGAAATTCAGGTTAGTTTTTTCTTGCTTCTATGTGAATGTGGATATTAATAAAACTCTTCGTAATTTTATATCCCTCCTGTCTAAATTAGGTAAGTGGATCCCACCCATTCTATATGAAAACGCTACTATTTTTTGCCAAAATTTCTCCAAATCAAGTCATCTCATTTCTAATTGCAAAGACCCCATTAAAAATCCTCCAAAGCTTAAAGACCCATTTCACCCACAAACGGATGTGGGGAGTGACTACCCTTTCACTCAGGATATCCTCAAAATAATATAAACCTCGCCTAAATAGGGTATTGTTAATCCCCCAAAGGGACTCTCCCCTTTTCTTTTTCAAATGGTCCCTCATATGGCTACTGTTGAACCTACTACCCCCCTAGAGGATGGAGAGATCCTTTCTAGCCCAGTCCAAACCCCTAAACCTAAGTGCTCCCAAGGGAATGAGGTATTTTCTCCTAAGTTTTTGATTAAGGGAAAACAGGTTTTGAAGGGCCCTTGAAACCCTTTACATCATTAGATCAAAAGATAGCCATTAAAGCACAACGAAAAAGAAAGAGACAACAAACATAGAAAATATAGTTGACCAGCAAACAAAAAGCCACTAGCAGAAAGACACTACAAACATGACCTACAAATAAAAATCCAAGGCTAGGTAAAGTTCTTTAGCAACTCGGCAGCTTCCAGCTCTAGTTGCTCCATGTTCTCAGTAGTCAACTTAATTTCCTCAATCTCCTTGCTTTGGCTTTTCTTTTTCCTGGTGCTTGCGCAAGTTCTTCTACCATGACTGGTCTCCTTATCTTCAGGGGTGTCTTCCTTCACCTCAGTGGTGTCCCTAGAGGCCTTTTCCCCTTGATCACTTTCAATCTTGCTAACAAGAACCTTAATGCTTTCAGAGGCCGCCTTTAAGATCTTATGACTCTGCTCCCCAATCTTTTAAAGTGTATTCTCAACCCCTTCCAGCCTTTTTTCAGTAGCCCGAACTCCGTTTTCCAAGATTTGGAAGCTATTATGTTGGCCATTAATGATTTCCTCAGCGTTACTGATTGCCTTGGTAAGCTCACTTAAACAATCAGGGAGGGAGCTGAATTTACCAGTGCCAATAGCTTCTAAAGTTTCAATTTTGTTGGCTTCCTGGGTTTGTTTAGCTTTTATGCAAGTTATTTCCTTCTGAACCCAAAGGTAAACCTTGTTGAACTTGTCAGTGTCATTTTTGAACTATAGGTCAATATCTAGATGGGAACCATCCTGGGCCTTGTCTCCCATAGGATCCAAGTTCACCTCCAGACCCACCTGCTTCAAAACTGCACTCTTAGTTTTCCTTCATGGAGGTGTCCTCCCCAACCAGACCCTTATCCTTAGAACCAGTAGAGAAGGGTGAATGACTCTTAGCTCCCACATCCTCATTTCTTAGAATTTTCCCCTTATGCTTTTGGCTAGAGAGGATTTGAACCTCCTCGTTGTCAGTCTCCATATCATCTTTAGTCTTGTCTTCATCCTCATACCAACTTTCATCATCCCCCCTCTTTTGCTTCCTTCTGGCCGACCCTTTACCCTGATCCTCTTGCCCTATTTTTCTTCTTCGCTTGCTCGACCCAGTGATATGGGGGTCGTCCTCAACATCAGCCTCAGTGTCATAAACTTCACCATCATCATCATCTGAATCATCCAATTCCTCGTCCGACTCAGAAACCTCTGCAACATTCAGTTGAACTGTGGTATTCTTGATGTGGTTGTACAAAACCACCATAAGATCAATCTCCACTAGGCTTGGTGTGTTTATGAAGTCAACCAAATTCACCATATTATCAATGTAATCAACTAGACCTCCCAGTTATTTTAAAGGACAAAGAGGGGTATTGAAATCACCAACAATCAACCAATAGGTAACTTTCTCCTAAGGTACCTCTTGTTAGCTCCTAACTTTTAAATAGTCTATCTTCACATCTGGTTCAGTCCCATAGTGCTAGTTTGAGTGTTTTTTTGGATGGGGATGAATAGACAACACAAAAAAAGAAGACTAGAAATAAGAAAATTGATGTGGGGGTGGATACAAAGGCTAGTTGTTCCTCCTAGTGTCTCACTTGACATAAGAGAGTTGTAACAGAGATTGCAAATGAAAGACAGACCTTGGATTCATCCTCAAATATTTGTAAATTAAGTTCCTCTCCTAGAATATGAGAGACCTCAATAGCCCTAAAAAATAAAATGCTCTAAAAAATACTCTCCTTGAGAAGAGGATTGATATCCTCCTACTCTAGGAAGTTAAATTGACTAAAGATAATTTCTAGTTTGTTGCTACCTACTTATGGTCGAATGCTAATTTCCTCATTAGTGATGCTAATGGGGCTTCACGTGGTGTCATTACTATGTGGGACCCCATAATTTTTTTTGGGATCCTCCCCCTCCTACTCTGCTAAGTAGTTTGGTTTTTAAGTTCTTCAACCCCAAGTGTTCATGGATCCTGATCAACTTATATGCTCCTAACTCTTGAAATGCTCCCAAGGCTATTTGGGAGGACATTTTATTGCAAATTCTAGTTGATAAAGATTCCTATTGGTTTATTGTTGGTGATTTCAATACCCGTCTTTGTCTTTTAAAATAACTGGGAGGTCTAATTGATTACATTGATAATATGCTTAATTTGGTTGACCTCATAAACACACCAAGCCTAGTGGAGATTGATCTTCTCAGCCAAACTTTCACTTGGTGTAACCACAAGAAATTTGCTAATCTAATTTAAGTCAAACTGGACCATTTCTTGGTCTCATCTGACTAGAACATTAGTATAAATTCTACTCTTCATTCTTTGTCAAGGATTGTTTCGAACCATAACCCCCTAATTCTCATTTGGGCTGATAAACTTTGGAGGGGACCTATTCTTTTCCATTATGAAATCATGTGGTCCACCCACCCCAACTTTAAGAATTGTATTTTGAGCTAGTGAAGTGCTCCTATCGAGGGTACTACTAAGTACAAAGTGTATTAGAAATTGAACCTCATTAAGAATAAAGTGAAAGGGTAGAATAGATTCATATTTGGTGACATCTTGCATAAGAAGAAAGAGTTGCATACAAAGTTGACTCGCATACAATAACAAATTTCTAATGAATACCTCTTTGATGAGACTCATATAGACAAGAGGGGGAAATGGAAAGAGAACTTAAAGAGAGATGAAATCATTTGAAAGCACAAATCTAGGGTATAGTGCTTGAAGGAGGGAGACATGCATTCTACTTTCTTCCACAAATTTTCTCTCTAAAATAGGAAGAGTTACACCATCTTATTGCTTATTGATGAAAATGACCAAATGATTATGGATGACACCCATATGTTACAATGACTTCTATTTACTTTTATCATGCCTATTTGGAGGATGTCACAACTTGTGACCCTATCATACGAGGAACAACTACTAAGTTGCTTACCCACAACTCTATCCTTAGAGGATAACACCCAACTCATGGCCCCTATTATTGTGGATGAGGTTATAATTTCCACCTTCTCCATGGGGGCCTACAAATCCCTAGGTCTAGATAGATTTCCCCTAGCCTTCTTTCAAGAAATATGGGATATTATGGATTATGATATTACTATGGCGACCAGGGATTTCTTCTATAATGGTAAAAAATAATACTTTTATTCCTCTGGTGCCTAAAATTCCTGATCCTTCCAACTTATCACATTTCAAGCCTATTAGTTTATGGAATACGATCTACAAGATCTTCTCTAAATTCCCAGTTTATAGAATTAAGCCCATGCTTAGTACTACTATTAATGTTAACCAAAAAAGGTTTTGTCCTAGGCCACCAAATATTGGATGCTTCTATCACAATACAAGAAGTTATGCACTCAATGGACAAGAATCATCTTCCAGATATAATCCTCAAACTTGATATTTCTAAGGCCTATGATAGAGTAAGATGGGAATTTTTTATTAAAGTCATAAAGAAAATGGGGTTTCAAGATAACCTAATTAGTTGAATAATCATGCTTAAGTACTTTGTCCTAGTGAATGGGTCCCTCAAGGTTTCTTTAGGGATGCAAGGGGAATTAAACAGGGGGATCCCCTCTCCCCTTACCTTTTTATCTTGTTGGTTGAGGTGTTAGGCAATAATTTTAAATATCTCGTTGCTAATAGTAGTCTCAAAGGTGTCAAAGTTTCATCCACAATTCCATTGTCCTATTTGCAACAATCTATGGATGATACTATCTTGTTTGATGTGGCTTTAGTAATGGAGGCCAGAGGATGGAATATTGAAGCACCATGCCATGGTCTTCGCATAGTGTTTGATAAGAGAAATCTAAAATATTTTAGGTTGTCAATGTGATGTCCTTCCTAGGGTGTACTTGGGGGCCCCCTTATTGTGAAGGAGGTCACCCCTACCTTCTAGAATTCTATCCTTGAAAGGTTGCAAAAGAAATTGGATAGTTGGAAAGGTAAACTCCTTAGCAATGCTGGTAAGCTACAAATTTTTGCTACTTCTCTTCAAGGCATACTTGTTTACTTCCTCTACTTATTCAAAATCCCCCTGAATATGGCTAAAAAGTTTGAGAAAATCTAGAGTAACTTTTTGTGGACTGGGACAGAAGAGAAGAAAATACTTGCTCTAGTAAGTTGGGATAAAGTTTGCATCCCTAATAAATTTGGTGGATTGGGAATAAGGAAAATTAACCACCTAAACAAATCCCTAATGGTGAAATTGGAAGACTAAAATTGTAAAACCAAATAAAGATCCAACCACATAAAACCCTAGTTCTACAATGAAATCCACCATACACCAATGAAGAACCTAAAAACATGTAAGCAACAAATATGAAAGATTACACTATTCACATGCTCATTAGGTTTTGATCTTCATTGTTTCCTATCTCCATTGATCTTGCTTGATATTGTTGCTCTCAGATTTTATGTGTGCACAAGAGCTTTGAAATAAAGAACAAATTGTGGTTATGTAGACGATTGAGTGATTGATCACTATGTCATTAGGGATTCGCATTAGGATTCATTAGGGATTAGGATTATGGATTAATAAGGATGAAAGGATCCTCTTATATAGAGAGTACCTTAGAAATGGAGGGATATGATTAAGAGGTGTAGAGATAAATGGTCAGCTCAAATTAGAGGGTAGGTATAGAAAATAGAAAAATAATAGAGAGGTGGTTAAAGGTTAATTAAGATATGAAGACAAGTGGCATGGGGGGGAAAAGCTAATGAATTAATTAAATAAATAAAGATTTATTTAATTATTAGAAGAAGTGGGGCCAATTAAATAAATAAAATATTTATTTAATTTAGGGAAAGGACAATTTAAATAAATAAAAATATTTATTTCAATGGGGAAAGGCTAGAAAAGATTAAATGAATTAATTAAATAAATAAAAATCTATTTATTTAATAAAGGGCTTAGGATAAAATAATTAAATAAATTAAATATTTATTTAATTAAGCTAGGACATTTTTAGGTGTCTACAGTTGGAATATTACTCTAGATAACAAAGACTGGGGGGCCATGATGGATGACAAATATCTTAACATCGCAAAATTTTATAGGGTCACATTTGATTCCAACTTCTTGAGTGGCTCTAGGATATGGAATAACATCCTTAAGATTCGTAGATTAATATCTAAGGGCCTTCAATGGCAGATCAAGAATGGTTGCATCATTCATTTCTGGGAGGATATATGGTTGACTGATATACCACTTGCTATTCGCCCCATCTATAAAGATCTTCAAGGCTAGGTAGAGGGTTTTTATGGCTCCTTTTTTTTAATTAGCTTTCACATCATAATTTCTGGGAGGACGTGAGGATGTGCTGCTAAAATTAGGCCCACCTACTATAAAAAGCCTTTATGTTGCAACAAGTTCTCTAACAAACTAGGCTCCTCATCTTCCTTAGTGAAGATAAGCTTGTTTGGACCAAGAGCTCCAAAGGATACTTTCCAATTAAATCATCTTACAATATGGTGCTAAAGGATGACAACATCGACAATTTCCAGAGAAAAGTTTGGAATCCTCAACTACTCCCTAATATCAACTTTTTTTGGTGGACTGTGATGCACAATAAAAACTTGACCTAAGTTAATCTTACTAAATGTGGGTTCCAATTTCCTAATAGATGTGTTCTTTGTAAGAAAGATGAAGAAATGGCCCCACATATCCTTCTTCATTGCACTTTTAATCTTAAGGTTTGGGGACTTGTGTTGCAGAAGCTCTAGATCAATTGGACTATGAACAAAGTGCTACCTCCCCTTATCTATGATTGTGTTGATCCTTATCACCATCCCCTCATTAGGGAATTATGGAAGCAAATACCTCTGCACCTTTGTTGGAGCCTATGGAAAGAAAGGAGTAATCAGATCTTCAGGAATTAAGAAAAGACCCCAAAGGAGGTGTTTTTGATCTTCTATAAGCTCTTCTAGGACAACATGTTTGTTTCCCCACTATAATGGTGGAAAATTAGGGTTAGGGTTAAATTATGATAATAAAACCACTAAGTATCCTAATTAACCAATTACATTAGGGAGGAGAGGAATCTAATAGATTTGGTCTTGATAGACCAAGATTCTAATCAGATTCCAAGCTTCTTGGATAGGGCCTTCTCCTCCTTGAATTGAATTAATTTGAATTGTTGGAAATTAGGGCAAAATAGATGATTATTGAGGCAATCTGATGGAAACGATGAGCTACAGATGTCATGTAGAGCCACCAACCCTAATATAAGCAGAAGAATATGTTTCATTTCTGTTCTTAGAAGTTCGGCCTGATTTTTCAAGACCAGGTAGTATCAATTTGTCATGGTCCTCTGAATTTCTTGTCATTGAAAGCTTAACCTGTTCGTCTCTATGAATCCTGTGAATCCTCTTGATTACAACTTTGTACCTGTTCATGCACATAATGAAAAGGGGAAATATGTTGGGAATAAGAGTTTGTCTAAGTCAAACCCCAGTTTGGAAATTAACCTTGAATGAAATAATACAAATATTGAAATAAATGTTGAATAGATATAGCTTAGATTTGCAATTACTGATGAGGTGCTTTTCTCTTTGAATGTAATCATAAATGTTGTATGAAATGGCATCATAAACACAAAACCCTAATTACACACACGTGTTTGCATAAGATTGATGGAATTTTGCTCTACAACGGTTGTAGAATGAATATGCAACCTTGAAGATATTTGAAAATGCTTCATGATGAATGCTTCATGGATGCACGAATGTTATAGATAGATGATGCATGTCAAATGAATTGATAGGATATCTTTATATAGAGGTTTATAGGTAAATTATTGATTAAGCTAACCTTGTACAGTCATGTATAGCCACAAAAATGAATTCCCGCCAAGGAAATACAACACCCACCCTATTTCAATTTTGGGCCCCTTTCAGGGGGAACATGGCATTTTAGGGCGCCATGGTTGAGACCAGGATGTACCACACCCTTGTCCCATTACAAGGGGGACCAAAACAAGATGATAGGGGGGCAAGTACCACTTCGTGGGACCCACAAAAGGTTGTTCATGACATCAAAGTTGGGTAATTAGTGCAAATCAGACCTGGAGAGGGGATGGGGATAGAACACACTAAAGTGAAGGCACTAACATGAGGTATAAATTGGACTGGTGACAATTTAAGATTCTACACCCACCGGGCTTGTCTATTTTACCTCTCCACTTCCTAGATGATGCTTTCCTTGCAAGGAATTGGAGTCTCCCTAATTCTTACTTCGGGTTTTCTAATTCTAAGAAGATGGACCAACTCAACACCAAATGGTTCACCCCCCCTGAATTGGATGGTGCAAACTCAATTTTGATGGGGTGGCTCAGGTAACTCAGGCCCTACTAGGGGGAGATAATATAAGATTCCCTTATGGGGTGATGTTGGAAAGTTATAAGGGAGGTATTGGTTTTGGAAAAAATAATCTGGTGAAGGGTATGACTCTATTTATAAGGGTTTAAGTTTTCCCTTTCTATTAGTATCAAGCATCTCATCATTGAGGATGATTCCAAATTAATTATAGATGCTATCAAAGGTTCTAATAAGTTGGGTTGGACCTTGGAAGATATCATCATAGACATTTGTAAACTCCTTATGGGTCTTGAAGTGCTCAAGCTGAATCATACCTACAAAGAAGGGAATAAGGTTGTTGATGCAATGGCTACCTTGGGATTTACTACTGTCTCCTTGTTTTGTTGGAAATATTTCAAGTGGTTACCTAAAAATTGCATGTAGAACACCAATAATAGCCATGATGGTCAATATAACTAATTCTTGAATTTCCTTGTTCCTATCTTTACACTAGTGTAGGTTGATTTGGGCCATATTGCTCTGTAATTCGATGGTGGATCATTACTAGTGGGATCATTTTTTGGATGATCATGTGGATAGGGATGAATATGTGGTTACCTCATCAACATTTATATAGTGTTGGTTGCATCACCCTGAGGATGTGGTTTCATTGTTGGGTCGACTTTATGGCTCCTCTGACTCTTCAAGAGTCTTCTTGGCCACATCAAGTTGTATGGTGGGCCATTGTGGTGATTTGGCGCTTTGCTAGTTGGCTTTCCAACATGGTGCCCACTTGGTGTCACATCAAGACAACAACGAGTCCTTTTAATAATGCCTATTGTACTTGCCACATATCCTAAGAGACTCAAATATATTTTAATCACCAAATGCATGAATTAACCCTTATCTCTAGTTATTTGATGGTGATCATTTATGTGAGGTTTTCCTCACCTAGCTTGTTTATGTAACACTAGCATCGAGAGGCACATTTGGTGCCTAATATGGATGGTACCTTGTAATAGTGATTATTACTGCAACACACATCACATCTACCTGTTTCCTTTCTAGATCTTTCCTTTTTTGCTACCTGCTAGTTGGTATTTGGTGAAATGGTGAAAAACTAAGTTTGAATTCTTTCTATTGTTATGAACATGGAGGGTGATATAGTAAGAATTGAGCCAAGGACCCATTATAAGTTTAAGGATGATGACATTGTTTGGCACATTTGTTCAAAGGGAGGGGTCTCTTAAATTATTGAATGCATTAATGGGTTTGATGAAAACCTCTCTATCCAATTTGCAACTTCATGGGAAAATAGAAGAGTTACAGTGGGTGGCATTTCATTTGAAATTAGTCTATCCACTAAGGGACAAAACTAGAAAAAGTAGAGAAGTGTTACCAACAACGAGAGGCTAGCCCTCTTATTTCAAGGATTGTAAAAAAACTATCAAAATGCATGGTGGGTTTGATTGTGAGGAGCTACCAAGGCCAAGGAACTAGGTTTGTTTGGTTATCATAAACTTATTTACTCTTGAAGGAAGATTTAAGGTGTATTATTGCTACCATCTCCCACTGCTTAATCATTTCCATCATAATTCCTTGATTTGATTTCCAATATTCTTGTTGAACTCTTTAGAAAATTCCATAAGGGATTCCTTGGATCCAAAAACCTTGATAAGAAGCCCATCTTGCTCCACCAGGGGCTCATTTTTTGTCTTTACCATTTCCACTTGGCCCTATGCCAAATGAAGCCTATAATAGTGGTTGAGGTTGCCCCCATTCTAATTCCCTTCCCACGGCTACCATCTTAGACTCCCCCAGTGGTCACAAAGAAAAAATAAGTGCTTACAGATCCCAACCACTAGTAAAGCCTCCCTTGTAGAAAGAAACCTAACCCCTAATGATCCATCATGGCTCACCACCCCACTTCTAGCCCTTTATCTCCTATGGAGATAAATCCACTCTTAAAATGAACCTCTTTGTTGACAATCTTAGAGTCGAAGGTAAATAAGTGCTTACAGATCCCGACCACTAGTAAAGCCTCCCTTGTAGAAAGAAACCTAACCCCTAACGATCCATCACGGCTCACCACCCCACTTCTAGCCCTTTACCTCCTATGGAGATAAATCCACTCTTAAAATGAACCTCTTTGTTGACCTTAAATGATATAATACTTCCACTAGTCTGGATAAAAAAGGTAAATTCAAGAATTCCATTTCATTAGACAAGAAAATGAAAAAAACCTTGGCTTAGTTTCATATTGAGGAGATTGACAACAATGGAGATGTGACCTAGGCCAATGGCGAGGATGGGAAGAAGGATGTCAGTGCATCCAACCCTCAAAAGTCTAATAGGATTGCAGGCATAACTATAGATAAAGGAAAAGAGAATCTAGACATGAATGACAATGATGAGGATTTTGCAATAGAGGAAGAGTATGAGGTCTTTGAGAATGAGGATATCTCAGAGAATATGACTAATGGGAAATCCAAGAACTCTCACTAGTTAGACAACACTAAAATGATTCCTTCGGACCTAAGTGAAGAAGCACACATGGACGAAGAGGCTGACATTATTGAAGAGAGCCACTAGGCTAGGAAGGCTCATAATTGCACTAAATGTGAGGCCATTGCTATATAAATTTTAATCTTGAAAGGGAAGTTGTTAGAACTTGGGAAGATGATGGTGAATCTTTTGAGGTTCAGTTCAAAAGTGAAGCACGGGTCTACTACTACCCTATGCCTATTGTAGAAGAAGATGCTCAAGAAGGAGGAGCAGGATGATGATGATGGAAGCTATAAGGACTTGTTTAAATTTCTCACTGAGGATTGGGGAGCTCTATATTCTTAGCTACTTGTTAGCTATTTTTTGGTCGTTTAGCTACAAAGACTATAAGAATTTATTATTGTTGGTTTCATTACTCTAAGATTGTTATATGATATTGAAGACTGGACTATTTTTAATATGCTATTAATGTGCAGTCAATAGCCTATTGAAGCTTCCTTCGGGTTGTTTTGTGTAAAGGGTCAACACCCTTGTTTTGATGCTTTTTAATATCAAAAACATCTAAAGCTTACTACTTACCACAAATTTAAATTTTGTAATTATTTACCAAACTATCAATAAAATCTTTTTATATATCAACTTACTATAGACTATTTCAACAAGTGAATAACACACCCAAGCTACTTAGTAGATATCACACCCAAGTCCCAACAATTTCCACTTACAAGTATTTTCTCAACCACCATAGCATTCACAACCACTCTCAATATCTTCATCTATTGGCATACTAAATCTTATATTTACTCATACACCCTTTATTTTTGTACATTCGTTGTTCTTTGTTCATGGTCTACCTCTAGATTGAATAGACCTTGTGTTATTTAAGGAAAAACCACATCACTTTAAAATGTTAAAACCCAAAATCAAATATCTCCATAAAATAAACATATTAGGCCCACTATATCATTACAACCTCTATCCCACATGGTGTACATCTCATTAAAATTTGTACATGTAGATACTCTTAACATTTATTGATTAGTCCAAGGGGCCAAAAGGAATTGAATTATTCTTGCCACATCTATATACCCACAAGATTGCTAATACACATGCTCTAGCCAATAACATGATTTCATGATATATCCCTTTGATCATTGGGCATAGTTGATACTTGTAATGGTCTAAGTCTCCTCAAGGAACTTATCTAACACAACATAAAATAAACTCAAGAAATCTAAGGATCATTTATCTCTAATGAGACAAATGGTTCCCTTAAATCATCTTTGATACATAGTAAAATATTCCTTATGACTTTTTAGGGCCCTCCAATTATCTAGCTCACTCTATAAATTAATGAAACTTGCATGATCTATGTTGACACCTCTATGTATTTTGAGAATAAGATTATTTTGCTGATGTGGTCACATGGAGGGCCATGCTACCAAATTAAATAAGATCTCATGAGATATTTGAGGATCATTGATCATACCACATCACATTCACATGTGATAGTTCTCAAAACCTAAATAATTTTTTTGATCAAAATCTCATATATGGTTCTTATGCCTTCCACTACATGGAAGTGCAACCACATAAGAAATGTGCTATGGTATTTGTTATATGATCAACCTCTAACTCATAACATCATCAAATCATTTCTTAGTTATTTGGATCCTAAGCACATGATATTGATATTATAAAAACTCCACTATTTAGTATATCCTAGGAGACAATATAATTAAACTATTATTCACATGCCATCATAATTATAACTTGGATCTAGACCATGAAACATTATTATTAGGGCAAGAAGAAAAGACATGGGAACGTTATTGGATCTTAGCCATGGGTAATTTAATATCGCCCATTATATTGAGTGCTCAAAACTAGTTATGAACGTCGAAGAAACCGAAATACTATGTAGAGCTAGGAAAGGGGAAACATGATGAGTGGTAGTACGACACAAACGTTTAAAAATAGAGTATAAAAATCACTATAAGTTTTGGTGAAGTTCATAATGCATTTTCTACTTGTGAGAAAAATTGAACCTAGAAGAAAAAGCATTAAAATTCAATCCAATGGTTAATGAATTTTGGTGGAGAAATATAAATAATACCACTTTTAATTAAAAATAAAAACACACCTATGCACACTTGAACATGGAAACCTAAGCAATAAAGCCATATCATGAATACAACACTAGTCAAAGGCTCAAACCTTTGTAAATACTTACTGAAAACATAAAAACTATTATTTTTAATTTATTTCTTTAAAAAATAATTGAAATTATTAATAGTATCTTATTGAACAAACAAATCCATGGGTAAGGAAAATTAACTTCTTATAAATATGCTTGACATGACTGTTAGTGTAGGTTTTTTTATTTTCCTTATGTTAGGGGGTATTTATTTTTCCTACACATATATTATTAAGCTTGCTTAGGTTATTAGGTGTGGTTAATATGAGGACACGTGGCGGAATACATTAGCTACATGTGTAACTCTCCACCTCACATGGGTAGTTGAGTTACACACCCTCTTTTGGCTTGTTGTGCCACCTCTCATAACCACTATTTTGTCATTTCCTAAGTGGGTTATGGGGTAGCTGGGTTTCTCACCCTCTTTTGGCCTTATGTGCCACCTCTTATAACTCCTTTTTTGTTTTCATGTAAGGAGGTTATGCCACATGTTTTGACATTTACCAAGTAGGTAAAAACCTCCCACCTTTTATGGGGTAGTAGGTAAAACCTCCCACTTTTTATGGAGGTGGGAGTTAATGCACCTCTTGGTTGTATATGCTATTATTTTTATATATAATAAGCAATATACTCTCACCTTCACTAGTGAAGTGATAGCTCGGTGAGAGTCTTCTCTAAATTCTCTTCTTTATCTCTATTTTTCTCTCATATCAGATTTATCTTCATTCAGCTATTTTGATCTTCGATCATCCGTTGCTTGGAGTTGCATGTGATCTATGACCGACATCAGATCCTGGCTCGATTCTTGCTTCTCACAGAATTTAACAATGACCAAATTTGAGAATATTTGTTTCATCCTCTGATGATGAACTGGATTTCTTGAGATCTGTATAACACTCTGATTATCACAAAAGATGATGGTAGGCTTTCTAACTGGAATACCAAACTCAGTAAGAATATTTTGAAGCCAAATAGCCTCAGTGGTGGCATTGACTGCCCCTCGATACTCGGCCTCTGTCGATGAAAGAGCAATTGCAAACTGCTTCTTGCTTGACCAACAAACTGGACCAGAACCAAGTGAGAAGCAATACCCAGAAGTAGACTTGCGATCCTGAGAATCACCTGCCCAATCTAAATCCGTATATCCTACCAAGTCAATATCCACACCTGCTACATACTGAATTCCATAATTGTGAGTACCTTGAATGTAGTGGAGGATCCGCTTAGCTGCTTTCCAATGCAACTCATGTGGCTCCTGCATGAATCTAGAGACCATGCCCACAGCATAAGAAATGTCGGGTCTCGTATGAGTCAAATAAATGAGGCTTCCAACAAGCTGTCGATATAAAGTGCCATCAACCAAGGGTGAAGAGCACTTAGCCTCAAGTTTGACCCCTAACAAAAATGGAGTAGGTGCAGGCTTACAATCAGCCATGTGAAATCTGGAGAGCATATCAAGTGCATACTTGGGTTGTCCAAGGAAGATTCCTGAAGATGATTGAGTGATCTCAATTCCCAAGAAGTAATGCAGAAGAGCCAAGTCTGACATCAAAAATCTATCATGTAGAGCAACTTTCACTGCTTTGATGGTGGATGAGTGACTCCCTATGAGTAGCAAGTCATCAACATAGAGAACGAGAAATGTGAGAGTTTCATCCTGTTGCAGAATGTATACGTTCGGATCAGAATGGCACCGAGTGAAACCAACTGTCAGAAGGAATGAGTCCATCTTGGCATACCAAGCTCGAGGAGCCTGTTTGAGGCCATAGAGAGACTTTCGAAGTCGACACACAAGTGAAGGATCTTGAATAAACCCCTGTGGTTGCTCCATGTAGATTTCCTCCTGAAGGTCACCATGAAGAAATGCACTCTTCACATCCATCTGATGAACTTCCCAACGATGGGCTGCAACTATAGCAAGAACAAGTCGGATGGAATTCATCTTAGCAACTGGAGCAAAAGTCTTAGAGTAATCAACCCCTGGAACTTGGGAAAAACCTTTTGCTACCAAGCGAGCCTTATACTTATCAACCGACCCATCCACTGCAAATTTTGTTCGATAGATCCACTTGCATCAAACAAGTTTCCTTCCCTTAGGAAGAGGAACTAAATCCCATGTGTGATTCCTTTCCAAGGAATTGAACTCTTCTTGCATTTCAGCATCCCACTCAGGAACACTTGAAGCTTCTCGAAAGGACTGTGGATCAGAAGCTGAAGCAATGAAGAGATGTGGAGCTTGCTGAAATTGTGACCTTGTTCTTCTAGTATCTAATGGATCACCAAGCCAATCTCCTGCTGACTCAAATGTTTGTCGAGCCCAAAGAGGCATTGAGGCTGGAGAGTCTGGGGGAGAATCATCAACCTCTGAATGATGACTATGAGAGGAATGTGAATCCTCATCATCACTGTCACCATCTGAAGTAGAGGAAGAAGACTCCTCATCAAGATTAGGAGGATTAAGATCCTCTGAAGAGCTGTCATCATAATGCAATTTCTCCAATGTGATAGTGGATGGAGAAGTGGTATGAGAAGAACTAGAAGAACTCTCCTCAAAATGAACACTCCTCTCAATGAACAACTCATGAGTAGTGGGATGGAGAAGCCTATACCCTTTGACATCATCTGGATATCCAACAAATATGCAAGGCTTACTCTGCGGATCCATAGCCTTGCGTTTTTCAACTGGAATGTGGGCCCATGCAAGAGAACCAAACACTCTAAAGTGTTTAACTGTGGGTTTTCGACCAGTCCAAGCTTGAAAGGGAGTTACCCCCTTCACAGCTTTATGAGGAACTCGGTTCTGGATGTAACACGCACAGTTGATGGCCTCTGCCCAATACTGAGGTGCCAAAGACTTGGAGTGAATCATACAATTAGCCATCTCCTTCAAGGACCTATTCTTTCGTTCTGATACACCATTTTGTTGAGGACTGTATGGAACTGTGTGCTGCATGTTGATACCTTCTGAAGCACAAAACTGTTCAAACTGATTATTAACATATTCACCCCCATTATCTGTACGCAGAATCTTGATGAACTTCCCAGATTGTTTCTCTGCAAAAGCTTTGAAATCTAGAAAATTTTCAAAGACTTCAGACTTTTGTTTGAGAAAGTAAACCCATGTATATCTGGAAAAGTCATCAATAAATGTCAAGACATATCTAGCCTTGCTGAAAGATGGTTGTGGAAATGGTCCTGCCAAGTCACTATGTACCAACTCCAATAGTTGTGTAGCTCTCCAAGCTTTACCTTTATCATACTTCTCCTCTGGATGCTTACCAAGAATGCACCCCTGACAAACTCCATCAGAAAATCGAATAGAAGGCAACCTTGAAACCATTCTTTTTTGACTGAGTTGTTGCAAGTAACGGTAGTTCAAGTGGCCAAACCGTTGATGCCACAAACAACTCACCTCATCTGCATGAGTGAGTAAAACTGCCGAAGGAGAGTCAGGAACAAAGTGAGAAAACTGATATAATCTAGAATGATGATCTGCTTTTCCCACAGCAACAGTAGACCCATTATGCATTTCGCTGATTACCACTACATCTAGTGTGAACTCAACTCGCTTGCCAGAACCAGTGTGAGTGATCTGATAAACAGATAGGAGATTAGTTGATAAAGATGGAACACAAAGGACATCTTGAAATGTTCCTTCACCCACATCAACAGACCCTCTCCCATGCACTTCAACAGGAGTGTCATCACCCATTAGGATGGAAGGCATAGAACATGGCTCTAAAGATGTGAAATCATCTTCTGAAGAAGCCATGTGGTGTGAAACACCTGAGTCAATTATCCAAGAATTTGGTTGTGAAGCAATAGCAACTAGGGCCTTACCATTTCCTTTCCCCTTACTCTTATATATGTCCTTAGAAGATCCTTCTGATGAACTCTGTTTGACTGAATCAGGAACCTTGATATTATTCTTTTCAAGAAGATTTGAAAGGTGATCAATTTGTTTCTTTAAACACTTATGTTCATCATGACCAGGCCTCTTACAATAAGAACACTTGACGACCTCCTTCTTAGGTTGTTCACCTTTTGATGAAGAGGTCTCATTGTCTGCTTTTGAAGTAGCAGATTTCTGATCTTTCTTCTTCTCTCCTTGGTTCTTTTGTTTCTTATCTTTCTTACTAGACCCTTTCTGTTCTTTTGTGCCTTGATTTACAACTAAGGCATGTGACTTAGAGGGCTTTATTGTACCCATTTGAACCAATTTGTCCTACTCCATAGTGAGTTCTGTAGCAAAATCATCTAAAGAAGGCATTTTGAATGTGGTACCTAGGGCACATTCGGTAGCATAGAATGTAGAAGCAAACACTGAATAGTTAGGACCAAGCTTAGAAAGAATACTCAAGATCAGTTGTTTATCATCTTTCTTAGTTCCACACTGTTCCAACTACAATCTTATAGACTTAAGTTTAGTGAAGAAGTCTTGTATAGTATCAAAATTGGTTGGATTCAACCCTATGAGTTCATTCTCCAATTGATGACCTCTTAGTTCATCCTGCTTACCAAAGAGGTTTCCCAAAGTAGTCCATACTGCATTTGGTGTAGTAGCAGATTTAATGTGAAAAAGAAGGTCAGGAGAGACTGACATGCACAATGTACCAAAAGCTTCATCACATTTATTAAACCATTTAATCTTTTCTGCAGCATCTTGAGGTTCAGTTTCAAGTCCCATAGTAACACGATGATATCCATGTCTTTTTCAGATATATTATCATCTTAGATTTCCATTCAAAGTAATTATATGGTGTTAAAAGTGGAACTGTAGATGCATCCATGATAGCAGAAAAGAAGATTGCAAAGAGTCAGGAAGAGTGCAAGAAAGAAGACACAAGAGACACCCCCCCTTTCCACTAGTCTTTGAAATCACCCCCCCCAAATATTACAAGGTTGGCACTTTATAATTAGTGCATTTACAAGGCTTTTGTCAGATTACAATGCTTTCTAAGGCTTTAATGGCCAAAATAGAAAGTTTAAATACATATAAATTTAACACAAAATCTGAAAAAAATATCCTTATAGCTGCTCAATGTATCTTAATACCTTTCCAACAACTATTCGTTTTTGTAAAATAGAGTTGTGAGAAGAAAGATATGATCTATAGAAGGGAAAAAAAAACATGCAGCTGATTCAACCTACAATATCTAACAAAGAAGGGTAGAATATTTCAATAAGACCTACAATTATGAAGAGTGCCCATTTCCATCTTTCTGTCAAGTACTCATTTGCAAAAAACTGACACCCGAGGCAAAAGTTATGCAACTTTTAAGAAATGCTGCTGAATTTTCCTGATAGAAAAACAGCTTAAATCTTGTTGAAACTCAATTTCTGCAAAAATTATTAATTTTATAGAAAAACCCTCCAAAACCCAAAAGTTTTTCGATCCTGGGAACAAAACCCAGAAATTTTTTTTTCTGAAAATGAACGGAGGTTAGAACACTAGGGCCGAAATGAAAACAACTCTAGTAAAATATTTCACTCTGATTTTTTTTACTGTGTTCTCCAAACTCTGAATTTGGTGAAATAAAAGTCACTTATGATTTTCATAAGCCTTCTGGACACTCTGGAAATGCTAAAGAAGCCTCCAATATTACCAAAAATGTTGCAATCACCCAGATCTCAAAGAACACATATATAAAACCAAATTTAACTAGAAGCTTATTTTCCTTTAAACTGTTCTGATTTTCCAGATCACACGAAAATGCAGGAGAAGAGCATACTTGGTTTTTAAGAAAAATATTAGCTATCTAACAATCTCAAATCTCTTAAATAAATCAGAAAAGCAATGAGTTATACCAGACAACACGACTCTGATACCATGTTAAATTCTGTGAGAAGCAAAAATCGAGCCAGGATCTGATGTCGGTCATAGATCACATGCAACTCCAAGCAACGGATGATCGAAGATCAAAATAGCTGAATGAAGATAAATCTGATATGAGAGAAAAATAGAGATAAAGAAGAGAATTTAGAGAAGACTCTCACTGAGCTATCACTTAACTAGTGAAGGTGAGAGTATATTGCTTATTATATATAAAAATAATAGCATATACAACCAAGAGGAGCATTAACTCCCACCTCCATAAAAAGTGGGAGGTTTTACCTACTACCCCATAAAAGGTGGGAGGTTTTTACCTACTTGGTAAATGTCAAAACATGTGGCATAACCTCCTTACATGAAAACAAAAAAGGAGTTATAAGAGGTGACACATAAGGCCAAAAGAGGGTGAGAAACCCAACTACCCCATAACCCACTTAGGAAATGACAAAATAGTGGTTATGAGAGGTGGCACAACAAGCCAAAAAAAGGTGTGTAACTCAACTACCCATGTGAGGTGGAGAGTTACACATGTAGCTAATGTATTCCGCCACGTGTCCTCATATTAACCACACCTAATAACCTAAGCAAACTTAATAATATATGTGTAGGAAAAATAAATACCCCCTAACATAAGGAAAATAAAAAACCTACACTAACAGAAAGAACATATCTAATTTGGATGTGTATATGTCATCCATACAAATCCTTTAATGTATGCCTTTAGTTTTTTATTAGTATTTGTATCTATTTCCATAAAAAGGTTGATTATGTGATTGAGAGTATGCATATGACAAGGATAATATCTCCCTTCTATTAAACCTCCTAAGGATCTTGAGTCAATAATTTTTTGAAATGATTAAAGACAATAAATGGACACGCAACATACACCTAAATGTTATTGCAACTAAGTAATGCAACAATAAGTTCTTTGACTATAATAATTAATGTACCTTGAATGTTATCAAATGATTCTATGATAATCAAAATAAACTAGAGTTATTGTTTTAAATATGACTTCAAGGGACACTAATGGAATATTTTGCACTTCAATTCAATACATAACAACTAGTTGGAAGGTCCAGTTAGCCCTGAATTTGGATTTGAAAACTTAATTTACATGATTGTGCATTTGACCAAGGTCATTCTCACACAATCACAAATCTAACCCAAGGTGGAAGATGGATGAAATTGAGTGTCATGTCTCATATTTTGGATTGATTAACTAAAATGAAATAAATTGGATGGAATACTGGTTAATCATCTTTGATTAAATTATTATATGATTAAATATGTAAGGATTACTGTTATTATATTTAAATACAAATAAAAATTAAATGATTAAATTTTAATGTTAATATGTTTTCCCTACCATGTATATGTTTCGGCTATGATTTTGAGAACTAATCTATTAACATGTGTAAGTAAGTGTGATTGAGTGCATGTATGATTCGAAGGCAAGAACATGGTCGAGGAGAAGCAATCTAGCCACTTGGTAAAAAATGGTCATGATGGATACCTATGTCACTCACCATGTGGTTTCATATAGAACTTTCATTTAAATGACATAATAGATGTTTTTTGAATCATTTAATGATGCCTATATATAAATTGTTATCACATTGTTTCAATTAGTTTCTCTAAGCTATTTATTTGCCATCAATTTGATGTCATGGTTTCAACCCACGTTTAAAAACTTATTACAAACTAAATTCATTGAACTATTAAGTTCAACTGTCAATATAGCTTCCAACATTTAAATTTTCTATGTAGCTGATATCACAATCATTTACCAATGAACCGAAATAAGTTCAAATGCTTAATTCTTAAACCTTCTTAATACCAATTTGAATTGATTGCAACGTCTATGTTCAAAATAGCATTATTCTTTGTGAATATGTAGAATAATGCCCAACTTATGGGAAATCCTATTTACCATCCACAACAATATTCTTGAACTGCACCACTTTATGAGATTCTTAGGTGTAATTCAAGTTTACGAACCCAACCTACACCAGGTTAATATGATAGTTTTTTCCTAAATGAAAATCAAACTTACAAGTTCGATATGCACTTCATGAACTACACACCTATATTAGGTGTAAATCGGGTTTGTAAACCTGATTTACACCAAGTGCACACACATGTAAATCGGGGTTACAAACCCAATTTACACCTAGAGGAAATTTTGTACTACCAAATGTATTAGTGTATTTTGGAACCCGAATGAAGTAAATCTAGCAAGATAAACATAGTGATGATCCTTTTCAAATGTTGCAGTTACAGTCACAGTTAGATGACAGAGTCATCTCCAAGTAAAAGAAAAGAACCATGAAGTTTAAGAAGCATGATCCTCATCCGGTCTTTCCACCTTCTTCAATGTCATCTAATATTGATAACATTAAAGACACAAAAATGGATCATGTGGATCTAGAATAATGTATTAAGAGGGTTAAAGAGCCACCCAAATATTACAAGATGGAGGCAACTATCAGTATTGGCATTCACTTAGTTGCAACTTTCCCAATGTCATCACAAAACCTTGAATTTGTGTTAGAATTGGCCAATAGGTTTGATCCAGCGAGAAGGACTATCAAGAATGTAGAAGGCAAAAATACTATCATCAAGTTGAATGAAGATTTCTTTGATACAATTTTTAAATTTCCAAAAACTGATCACTATGCCAATATAGACATGCAGTTCGCTCAGACATACTATAACAATAATTCAAACAAATGCAAAAGAAACATCAATGGTAATTGGTTAAAGTCTCCGAGGCCCACTATTGCAAGATGGCCTAAGAATCGAAGTGATTTCATTGAGGAGGTAAATGACTTGATTACCCTTCTCAGGAGGGTGAAAGGACTTCCTGTTTTAGATGTCATATCATGAATGGATATATCAATACATCCATATCATTTGAAAAAATAAGAAAAATATCTTTTGGGGCAAGCAGATAAGTGATGCCTTGTGTGATCAACTTAGCAAGCTACTAACTAATTTGAAGTTCTATATGACTTAATATCTAGTATATGTAACAACCTTGATGAGGCATTTCCTAGGATTGTCTACAATAGGAGAAAGAAGTCAGATTCCAATGTATCAATATTTCTCCTAGTTGACTATAAGGAATAATTTACATCATTTTATGAGGGCAAACGATGCTTTCTTCTACCACTACATGTGTATGTTTGACAAGGATCTCCAAAAGAAGAGGGTGTCAAATAAAGCTTGAAATGTAGTGAATCAGCATGGGTGCATGTTCTTACAAATCCCTACCTTCGCCTACTCCAGAGTGGTATGCTATGATTATGATGAGCCTTTTATGCTCCCTAGGTACCCATCAGGCAAAAATGTTCTCATGGAGTTGGCCTGTCAGATGGTAGCAGTACATGAGCGCCAGTCAAGTTCACATAAGTTTGGATTCAAGTTTTCTCTCACCATTGGGAGATAATCAATCAATTCCATTTACAAGGATAGAGCCACGGATGAGGAAATGGAAAGGGTTAAAATTAAGGTTTTGAAGGCAAGGAAAGATTTTGACTATAGGGGCATGAAGAACAAGTTAAAGAAAAGCTACACTCATGTTCATCATGTAGAAGATATTTGGATAGACTCCATGATAGAAGAGGATATTAGAAAGATTTATTATTGTCATCTCGCTATTGAACGAATTGAAAACCTAAATCTTGTTGATATTCTCGAGGATCTTGAAGATGACGGAAATATTCTAGATCTAGTGTATGGAAAGAAAAAGATTGTAGATAAACCACTTCCTCTCATCTAGCGATCACAGAAGGAAATGACTTCAATAAGGGCCAAGTTCTAGAATATTCTGGCAAATACTAACATCTGGTTGACACAAAAAGGAGGAAAAATGGTAGAACGACACATTGTCTGTAGGGAGGGTGCATTCCTATAAAAAAAGGAGGAAGAATGGTTTGCAGGTAAGTATTTCATTAGTAAAAATATTAATAGGATGTTTAAATATATAAAAATTATGCAAATCAATAAAATATGTGAGTTCATATTCATTGCAGGTATAATACTCTTTGGCCATTGAATCTGGGGGGATCCAGATTATATGAAGACATAGAAACAGGAGACAAAATTTTTGAGCCAACAAGAAATGATCAAATAGTCAATACACATAATCGCTACATACTATAATTGTGGAGAGAAAATATAGAATGGAAACCTATTCTTTCCAAACATGTAGTAATAAAATATATTGCAAAGTATGCAACAAAAGCTGAGAAAAGCTCAGAAACATACAACCAAATGTGGATGCGTTTGTCAAACATGGAAAATCCTGATGATTTGGCTGTATGAGCATATATAAGACTTCTAACAGAGACAATTATAAAAGAGACTTTGGAGCTCAAGAAACATGTCACGTTTTGCTAAAACTTCCATTAGTAGAGAGCAACAAAACATTTGTTAATCCAAATGTTTCATGTGAAGTACTCAAACCTGTAGCTGTACATATTGAGAACAATGAAGAACAAACGATATCTCTCATTGATGCATATAAAACAAGGTCTCCTTCTATGGAAGATGTCTCATTGATTGATGAAGCCAGATCATGGATATATAATCCTAAACAAAGAAGAGATAATAAATGGGAACCAAGACAAAAGCCATCTATTTCAAGGTTTTCCCTAGGTTTGTATTCATTCCTCCACATGAGTCAGATAAATGGATTGACTTTTGTCTATCAGATTTATTATTCTACAAACCATTATGTGACATAGAAAAAGATATTGGTCATTATAATGACTTTATAATAGAAAAAATGGAATCATTCAATTACAATCCTTGGCATGCGAAATGAACAACAGCTGTAGAAAATGTTGAAAATACCGAGGATCTTGAAATTGAAGATGATGAACCTGTTCACAGAAATACCACAGAGCATGAATAGGAGATTATATCTGGATTGTATCATGGTCAAAATATACAAGTTTTTGAAATAGATATGTTGGGTAGAAGAGACATTGATAGACATGCAAATTGGTCTCATGAATATCAAGGTGAAGAGTACACAATTAGATCAATTAATTTCATAACCAACATGAAAGATCATGAATGGCAATGTACCACAATCCATCAACTATGCAAAACTTAGTGCTAAACAAAGAAAAGCGATCAACATTATTATGACACACTACCATACAAATAAAAATGGAGAGCCACTATTCATGATAATACAAGGAACAATAGGAACAGAAAAATCATATTTAATTGGTGCCATTAGTCAAGCTCTTCAAAATGAAACAATACCATGTTTTTTCTCCCCTTCTATTACTTGCACCAATAGGAGTTTCAACATTCAATATAGGAGCCTATAGAGTTCATTCAAAATTGAAAATCCCAATACAAAATTTTGCTAAACTAGAAGGAACAAGACTTACAAGTTTTCAAGGAGAGATAACACATATAAAATATATTTTGATTGATGAAATAAAATTCATTAGTCAAAACATGTTGGAAAACATAGATTCTCAACTTCGACAAGCATTCCCACAAAATACACATAGAAGCTTCGCGGGTACACCTTTCATCATAACTAATGAAAATAACTATTTTATATAATATATAATATAATTCATATCTAAGAAACTTCTATAATATTACTATATAGTTTTGAAAATATATTTTGACAATTATCTTTCAAGAATATCTATGTTCAGGAATATCTATGATTTTGGTTGGAGATTTGGGCCAGATACCTCCATTCAATGATAGATCGACATATGACTGATAAACTTATAAGGCATTGAGAGGGGGGGTGAATAAGTGCAAGCAAAAATAGTATAAATCTGATCACCACTTTAATCAACTTGAAACTTAACAAACATGCAAGGGAAATAACCACATAAGCTAACACTCAATAAAACATGCACCACATAACACAATGTTTTTCACGTGGAAACCCAAATGGGAAAAACCACGGTGGGAATTAGTACCCACAAGATCAACTATCTGTAGAATAAAGATCTGGCCGATTAAGGTCATACAACTGCTCTGTTAGGAGCACACACAGTTAAGAGTGTCTTAGCCTAGTTAAGAGCTATTACAATAAGGCCTGTTAGGACTATCCCTGTTAGGAGATACCCAACTATGGGATTTTAAAACACAAGCTAATGTGTCACCCTGGTAAAGGATTTAAACCTTCAGACCTGTGAGGATCCTACCGCACCTTGTTAGAGGATTTTATCTTGCTGCAATTGTTAGGGGACAACAAGTGACTGATATGCATATAGCACCTTTGTGCCTAATTAGATCCGCTTGAGTTATGCTTCTAACACCGACTAAACATCAATACAGAGCTTCACCTTTCACCGCACAATTAAATTCTCACTATAGATCTCATCTCTAATACATCATCACACAATATACACCTTTTTATAAACAACTCTACTAAGTCACTAAGAACCCTTGGAACAATTTCCTAGGTTCATTGAATCTAGTCAATCTTGCTCATCACACTTTCCTTATGTCGGCAAAACATAACACAACACAAAAACATAACATTATGTCTACCGGTTTATCGATCAAAGTAATTCTGCTCTACCGGTTAACTGTTTTTCCTGACTGTCACTGTTCTTCTCATCATAAATCGCTCCATACTTTGAATCTACCGATGCAGTTCAAGTCATATATCCTTATCAATGTCATAAACATGCATACCAAACTGCAACACTTAACTCTATACCGATCTTTTGTACTGGTTGCTTGAACATAGCTCTGTCACTGTTTATCGGTTCACTGTTTAACTGCTTCCACTACTGGTTAGGCTTTATCAGTTGGACTAAATGACTTAGATGACTAACAAAGCATGGTTTCCATCAATTAAAATACAATACAAGTCATCAATCAACCTATTACATAGATAACATTATCATCAAGTCAACAATCTCCCCCTTTGGCATTGATGGCAACACTTAGGAAATTTTTTTGTCTAAGTGTCACATTACAAAAATTATGACTCATCATGACTCAAATACATAACATGACTCCCCCTTAGAAATTATATGCTATTACAAAAATTACAACATATATACCACTTCAGAAATTATATAATACTTCCCTTGTTACAAAATTTTGACTCATACTACTACTCCCCCTTTGACAGCAATGACAAAGGTAAGCAAATACATGAAAAGATAAATGCAATATATATCAAAATTCGCATTACCAAATATAAGAGTTCAAAATGTTTTACAATGCCATCTTATGAAATACATTTGCAAAACTAGACTTCAAAAGTGCCAAATCATTGTGCCAAGTCTCCAAAAGTGTCGCTGTGATCTCAGTATGTGTCCGGATTTGAGATGCAAGCTCCTCCATGGCATCAAGTATGCTCATATTTTGTGTAGCCAAAATTGCTTTAGTCTCCTTGTAGCCTCTCTGCAAAATTTTAATCTTAGGAACTAATAAAGTTTGTAACTCCTGCAGTGAAGTTGTCCTTTTAACCTGTTCAGCTTCATAAACCTTAAGCTTTTGTTGTAGTGCAACAACTGATCTACCAAAATTGATTTCATAATTATTCAAGGGATTGAATGATTCACTCAAAACTTTAAGCTCCTACTAAGCTTCATGCTTCTCCTTCTCAAGATCATCACAAAACAATGAAAAATTGGCAATAGTGGAAAGGATTTTACCTCCGGTTTGTAATGCTTATTTTATTAGGTCCATGTTGACAGTAAGACCTACCCTATCTCTGTCAACTGCCTTCATCAATTGTTCAATTTTTCTCTTCTCATATTCTTTTTCCACATTCTTAATAGCAGTTTTTCTAGGTTTTTCATCTGACCTCCTGCTGTTGTGACCAGTTGCTCCAGTTTGTTAATAGGATTAGGAAGACTATCTATATCAATCTCTGGTAATATACTGGATAGAATATCAACAACAACCTGAATTGTTTGTGCTTCTTTTCTCTGAGCCTTCATTATTTTCTTTTGTGCCTTAGATTGCATGGTAGATGCAATCTCCATCATCTGAATTGGACTCAACATGTCCATATTAATTGGTCTTTGTATAAATACAATATTTTGTTCCTCATCATCATCAACAATCTTCTTGGATGTAAGTGATCAGGGTGTCACTTTCTGTCCCTATTCTTCTTCCTTCTTCTCTTCTATCCTTACTAGTGGCTCTTTAGTTTCCTCAGCCTTTGTATTCACTGGTTGGTCAACATCTATGTGTAAACTTTCCTTTTGCATTTCTCCTGTATTCACCAGTTGCTCAACATCAATATCTGTCAAATACTCTTCCTTTGCTAGGGGCTCTGAGGTTTGCATATCATCAACTTGTGTATCTACTTCAATATCTTCCTCATTTTTATCCTTAGCCTTACTGGTGGAAATGTCTTTTGTTAACACTCTCTCTTCATCATTGATAATGATTGGTTCTTGTATAGTGTTTGTATCAGCAAACACAATTTCATCTGGTATAATATCATTAATATTCACATTGTCAAGGAGATCTTCTCCCTTAAGTCTCTCTGGTTCCTCTTCTTCTTCTTTGGGTACTAATCCTAAAAACTTCTTCAAAATCTCCTCAGTAGCATCTTGTACCGACTGGTATTCTCTAACAAATAATCTTTTAAGCCTTTTCTTTGATCTAAAGAATGGTTTTGAATTCAAAAATATATTTTGCAAATCCTCCTTTGAGGCTTCTAGTTGTAAGCTTACAAGAACAAATTCAATAATCTCCTTGTCTTATTTTATTGTAGCTTGCCATCTTGCATCTAATTTACTTTACAAATAATTTGGTATTTGCCCTTGCAACTCAATCAAAGCTTTACTGAACTTATTCATTAACAAATCTATTGCATCTTCAATTTTCCTTTGCTCTTCTTCACTAAATTTGTCATAAAGTTTATTCAAACTAGCTAGTATACCATATTCCTTAATTCTACCTATCAATTTTTCAAAAGGAGTAGGTTAAGTTACCGGTTGTTTTACAGATTTGACTGTAGATGCTCCAACAACCTTAGATTTTTTTCCATTGGCTCTCGTCTCTTTCTTCTCTCCTTTTGACTCGGTATCTTCTTCATCAACAACTCTCTTTGCTTGCTCCTTCTTCCTCTTATTGGTGCTTTGGGTGCAGGGGGCTTGATTTCTTTAACCTTTCTTTTGAATTGAATTTTAGAAGGTTTCTCCTTAGCAACTGTACTTCTTGTTTGTCTACTAGTGCTGGTACTGACTGGGGCACTAGAGGATTCAATCTTCCTAGCTTCAAATTTAGCTCTAGCCTCTGCAATCGCCTCTTTTGTAAATATTTGTTCAACTGCAAATTGTTCAACCTCTTTTCTAACTTTCTTAGCAATAATCGGGCTTGCTAACTCAAGATGAACTTTTAATTATTTCTCCTTGAAGGCTCCAAATCTTGTAGCATTAGAATCTACCGGTTGTGCTAGGAGATGATCAACATACATAGTCACAATATCTTCCTCTACTTCATATCCCATGGGCATCACCCATGATGTCCTAGGATCATCTGCCTCCATCTGACATGTGTTAGTATCCACCATGAAACAAATAGTATCTTCATACCTTTTAACAACGTTCTCTGGTATCCTTTCTCTAGCGTGCATCCTCTTCTAGAAGTCTTTAAAATATCCCCAGATTACCTTCGTAAACTTATTACTGATCATCTTGATGTTTTTCTTTATCTGTAACATTTCCGGTGTACCTTCTAACCACTAAATATCACTGATATCAGGAAAAGAGTTATGAAAGTAGAAAAACAAACCTATGATCAACTGTCCAAACTTGAACTTTTATCTCTCATCTTTATTTGTTGATTCAAGGTTTAGTATCAACTGGGTTCTCAAGGCTTCAACAAGATCATAGTTTGCATTTTTTTTTATCATGTGGTAAGCTATGTGGATTGCAGCTCCAAGAATGCTATTTGTTTTGCTTGAATGATAAACCCTATATTTGATGACCATAGATGCAAATTTCACCTCGAGGTCTTTAATCTCATTTATAGTCATTGCTTGACCATCCCATTTAGACATTGTCAGTTTAGTTACATCATCCTTAGGAATTGATCTTAACACAGGAACTTCACCGGTGGTAGACAATCCGGTGACAACCTAAATAGCTTCCTTTGTAATCTTATCTGGTCGATCAAGCCACATAAATTGATCATGTATTATGCTCAAGACATATCTGATATGGCCTACTTCGAATTCATCAAGAAGTTCAACGCATGGTGAAAACCCTTGTCAGTAACCCTTGGGAATTGATCCTTTAATACACCTTGTTTATCACACAGTGTTCGAAATTGGTTAAAGATTGCAAACGTTCCCAAATCCTCCAGTTTACAATAAATTTAGGATCTAACATCTTCAACATGCAATACACCATACAGTATGTTGGATAGGGTTCCAGCTGGATCGGTTTCAATTGACTTACGTGGATGCCTCTTGAATTTCGGTCAAGGCCTTTTAGTAACATCTACAAAGTGTGGTGTATGCATTGCAAAATATCAAACATAGACTTAGATTCTCAGATAAATACCTTTTCAACTTCTTCACAGCTAGGGTTTTTGGTCACAATGCACTTTAACCGATTCAGTTCTCCACAAATCTCTTCAATCCATAATCAACCTTGCCAATGTAACAATCAAAAGCTCTTCTTTGCTTCAGTTGCTCTCCAAATACTCTCAAGAATGCAAAGGTAACGAATGAAACTTGTAAAACACTTTTTATTTACCTTTTACAAACTGCATTAAATGCTATACCTGGTTGAACTTACCCTAATCACAGTTAAACCCTAAAACATTTTACCGGTTCTCATAACACATCCAATATACTGGTTTCACCACAAAATCTCTTCGTAACAACATAATGCATCAAGACATGCATATTTAACTTACCGTGCGGTCCTTCGGGGGGTCCAAAAATAGATTTGACAATAATTTCCCCCTAAGATTTATAACAACTTAGTTTACCGATGATGAATTCTCCACATTAGGTGAAGAATGTGAATCTTCCGATGATTTGTCTTCAATTTTCTTCCTCTAGATCTTGTTCATCTCTACTTTAGTCTCTTCCACATCAACTTTCTTCTTCCCTTTCCGGTCAGCAGACTGATTTACCGACTGGTTCATCCTTGCTCTACAAAACCTAGCAATGTGTCCCAGTTTGTGACAATGAAAACCTGACATTTCAGATGCTCTCCAATGTCCAACATTGCCTCTACAAGTTCTTCTCCTAAAATTCATAACAACGTGAGCATAGTTGTGACAAATTGAGCAAGTCACATTTTGTTTATACTCCATTTCATAAGGACTTGACTGGTTTACATAAGGTCTCTGCCAAGTAGGGTTTCTCCGATCATTGAAAGATCTCTGCCATTCACCAATACATCTCTGATTCATGTAAGATCTCTGAATGTTTGCTCCAGACCTGCACTCAACAACTCTATGCCCATACTTGTTGCAAGTGTAACAATAACCATCCAAAGTTCTAGTCTTGTAACCCTCATAAGCATTAGGTCTATAACCATTAAAAGAACTAGATGCTTCTACAAACATTAGTAGTATGACCTAGATTATGAAAATTGAAGCATACTAGTTTGTAGGGTTTCTTATCAGTGGTTTTCATGTTCTTAGGTGTAGATTTATCTTCATGCAAGATGTCATTTGTACCGGAAGGCTCACATTTCTTAAAGGTAGTGTATCCCAAGCCTTGTGTCTCTCCTTTCTATCTCTATGACTGAATCTGCTCATTAAGTTGTTGGCATTTGATTGAAGATTGCATTGATGAACTATTGTGTTGTCATCAATGTCAATTGTAACTGGTAATGATATTGTTTTGCAACCGGTAGTTGAGCAAGTGAAGGAAACCGGTATTACTTTAGAAGCAGTGAGAGCAACCGGTAACCCTAACCGATGGATCTTGGTGAATCGGTTGTATTGATTTATGATCAAATGGTGATCGGTAATGATTATGCCATGTATGCATTTTGTATGTGATGAGTTTCAAGTGGTTTTTGGCGCATAGAGATAACGGTTTTATCTTGGGAATGAGCGAGTACATTGCAGGAAGAGGAAACCGCATGATGAGTTATAGGAATTGATGAGCGGTGATCAAGGAGCGGTCGAGGTTGTCTTGAACAATGTGCAATGATTTCTATGTAATCTAATGGTCATACTTGAACCGATTTGTTTGTAATCTCTATGAGATCTTAGGTTTGTGATGTGTTACTGACCTATTATTTTGCTTATAAGGTCGATGAGTTGTTTCGTAGTAGTGTTGGAAAATTTGGTTAAGTGTCAGTGTGATTGATTGTCGAACCAAAAGGAGTATCTGCAGTATGAGTGAAGGCAGATAAGAGCATGAAAAGGATTTGATCAAGCATAGTAGTGCTATTTACTAGATCAACAAACCCCTATTGTTCTCTAACATTACAACAGTTAAATCCCTTAACTGGGTAAGATTTAACAGGCTTAGTGCTATCTAAATCCTCTAACCCGATGATTCATTAGCATGGATTTTAGATCCTTTATATAGGTTACTCCTAACAAGGTATTGCTTCTAACAGGGCATTATAGTCAATCCCTTAACCGAGTGGTCCCTAACAGGATTTGTTCCTAACAAGACATTTTGTAAAGCTTTAATATGCTCAGCTCCTAACAGGGTGAACTTCAAAAGAGTTCAGAATACTTGTGGGTATTCATCCCCACTGTAATTTTTCCCATTTGGGTTTCCACGTCAAAAATCATTGTGTCAAGTGGTGAATGGTTTTTGTGGTTATGTTTTGATATGGTTAATTTGCTTAGTTATTAAATCCACTTAGATATGTTAAGATGACTGACAATAATCTGAAATGTGCTTTTACTATTGTTAGTAAAGTATTTTGATGTTTTGGTTAAATGGTTTGGGAGTTTCAGATCTGTTATACTATTATTTTGATATGCCAGTCAATTGATAAATTGTCAGTGCTATTGCAGTTTATTACTCAGTGTTTGAACTAGTTAGTTCAATGATTGACTTGTGAGATTATTTTTGAGTTTGGTGAAAGTTTAGTCGATTTTCCATCTACTGATTTACCCCCCTCTTAGTAGTTGTCTGGATCCTTATTGATTCATCATATCATCAATTGGTATCAGAGCATTTTAGGTCCCCTAGTGTCTAAGCCTAACAACTTGAGGTAAAGATCTAGAAGAACATGATGAAGAAAGAAGGTCCGAAGTTTAATAAGGAAAACTACAAAATATGGAGTGATAGGATGAAAATCTATATCAAGAGTCTAGGAAGTCAACACTGGGAACATGTTGTTATAAAATATACTGCACCTAGTGGAATTCTGTCTGATGATCAAAAGAAAGAGAAACAAGAGAATAATCAAGTATTGGAGGCCATTATCAGTTCTTTGTCTGATTCAAAGTATGTTGATGTCCATGGTCTGGAGATTGCTTATGTTGTGTGGAAGAAAGTTGAGGATATCTATAGTGGTGATGAGCATGTGAAGATTGCCAAAAAGAGAGTCTGAGAGGTAAATTTGATGACATGCAGATGGCTGAAGGTGAGAATATTCAATAGTATGGTCAAAGGATCAAGGAGATAGTTAGTGAGATCAAGAGTGTTGGTGGTAAAGTGGAGGATTCCACAATGGTTAGTAAGGTATTGAGAACCCTTCTACCAGTCTACGCTATCCGAGTTGCATCCATTCAGGAGCTAAAGTCTATTGATAAAACTAAGGTAACTCTTGACTCCATCATTGGTAAACTTACTGCATTTGAATTAAATAGTTTTGATGGAAGTATTCAAAAAATCGAATCTGCATTTAGAGCTTCAGTCTCTAACCCACCTATGAGGAAAATTAGATGTTAGTCACAGTTATGAGTCTAGATCCAATGGAGAAGTTGATGATGAAGACATTTTGATAGAGCTTGAAATATTGTTGGTTAAGCGGTTACCCAGAGGTACCGGTAAGTACAAAGGTAAATTACCTTTGAAGTGTTTTGCATGTAACCGGATTGGACATATTGCTGCTAACTGTCCTAATGGTGACAATGAGCATAAGTGTGAGAAGTACAAGGAGTACAAAGGAAAAGGCAAAAGAGATTACCTTGTTGCAGTTAATGGTGGAATCACTGATGAGGAATCCGAGGGAGATGCTAATGAAGACATTGTATTTGTTGCCATTTAAGAGGAGACATCTAATCATAAGGCATTAGTTTCTTGCATGGATAGTTCTAATGATTGGATCATAGATAGTGGTTGTTCACACCACATGACTAGTGACCGGAGTAAATTTCTTACTTTGAAGGAATTTGATGGAGGAGTTGTGAAATTTGGAAATGACTCACCTTGCATGGTAAAAGGAAAGGGCACCATTTCTCTTCATGGAAAGAGAAGTGCAGATGATGTCTACTGGGTTGAAGGATTAAAGCACAATTTGTTGAGTGTAGCTCAACTCAATGACAAAGGTTATCCATTGGAATTTAAGAATGGAATGTGGAAAATCTATGGGAGCAAAGGTGAACTGATTGCAACTGGCAAGCAGACAAAAGGTAACCTGTTTCACCTAAATCCTAAAGTCAACAACTGTTTAATTTCTAAAGTAGATGCTAATTGGCTTTGGCATCAGAGATTTTGTCATATAAATTTTGATAACATTGTCAAAGTTAGTAAGTCCAAGTCAGTAAGAGGTTTTCCTGAGTTAGACAAACCAGTGAATTCTCTGTGTAAGGAATGTCAGTTAGGGAAGATGACATCCTCAACTTTTAAGAGAAAATCTTTCTCAGCAAAACATTGTTAGATTTGGTTCACATAGACCTCTATGGACTAGTAAGAACTAAAAGTATTCAAGGTGATAGATATTTTATGATCTTCACTGATGATTTCTCAAGAATGATGTGGGTCACATTCTTGAAGGACAAAACATAAGCCTTTAGTAAGTTTAAGGCATTCAGGGCCTTAGCTGAAAATGAAATTGGTAAGAAGATAAAGTGTCTGAGAACTGATCAAGGAGGTGAATTTACTTAAGAGGAATTCACTAGATATTGTGAAGACAATGGAATTAAGAGGCAACTTTCTGCACCTAGGAGACCACAACAAAATGGTATTGCAGAGAGGAACAACCGACCAGTTGTTGAAGTTGCTAGAACTATGCTGATACAAGGAGGTGTAGCAAAACCTTTATGGAGAGAAGTTGTCAGCATAACTATATACACTATGAACTAGATATTGGTTAAGAGAGGTAAGGATAAAACTCCTTATGAATACTGGTATGGTAGATCACCTAATGTCATTTATTTTAAGATTTTTGGTAGTAAATGTTTTATCAAGAGAGGTGACTATGTTGGTAAGTTTGATGCTAAGAGTGATGAAGTCATATTTCTTGGTTACTCCACCAAGAGTAAAGCCTACAAATGTTACAACAATCGGACAAAGAGAATCATTGAAAGTGTTGATGTTCGAGTGGATGAGTGTCTTGAAGTTTCAAGAGAAACCAGTGAGGAGAAGAAGGAAGATGAACCTTACATTATGATTTTGGAACTAGAACTGGTGAAGCCAGAAGTTGGTGAAGTGAATATTGTAGTACCAGTTCAACCGGAATAGGTAGATTCTACAGAATATGAAGATAGTGAGGAATAAGAACCTGAAGATAATGATCATGTCATTCCAAGGTATGTGAGACTCAATCATAATCCTGACCATATTATTGGAGATAAAGATTCTGAAGTGTTAACCAGAAGAAGAATTAGAGAGAATTCTTGCATGATCTCCACTATTGAGCTTAGAACTGATAAGGAAGCCTTTGGAGATGATCATTGGATCAAGGCTATGGAAGAGGAGCTTGACCAGATTGAGAAGAACAATACATGGACCCTAGTACCTAGACCGATGAATACAAATGTGATCGGTACTAAATGGGTATTCAGAAATAACCTGAATGGGGATGGAGTAGTAGTTGGAAACAAAGATAGATTGGTATGCAAAGGTTATGCACTGGAAGAAGGAGAAGACTATATCAAGATATTTGCACTAGTTGCTAGATTGGAAGGTGTTAGAACTCTACTTGCATTTTCAACATATAGGGGATTCAAAGTATATTAGATGGATGTGAAGTCAACATTTCTAAATGGAATACTAGAAGAGGAAGTCTACATTGAACAACCTGATGGTTATGCTTTGACATATGCAAAGGATATGATGTGTAAACTACACAAGGCACTATATGGTTTGAAGCAAGCACCACGAGCATGGTATGAAAGACTACATTCACACCTGATGAAGATAGGTTTTCAAAGAACTAGTGAAGACAACAATATATATCTCAAGATTGAACGAGCTAAGATATTGGTTAGTAAAGTGTTTGTGGATGATATCATTTTTGGAGGCAACGATGACATGAGTGATGACTTTGCAAATGAGATGAAAAGTGAATTTGAAATATCTCTGGTAGGAGATATAAAATTCTTCATAGGTTTTCAAATTCAGCAGATGAAGAGTGGTATTTTTATCACACAGTCCAAATATGTGAAAGAGGTATTGAAGATTGTAAACCAGTTGGGACACCAATGGTTACAGGTTGTAAACTGTCTAAGGAGGATGATGTTGCATCTATTGATGAAAAGGAGTACAGGTCTATGATAGGAAAACTGCATTATGTTGTTCACAACAGATCGGATATTGTTCATGCAGTTGGATTAGTTGCCATATTTCAGAAGAACCCAAAGGAAACACACATGATTGAAACTAAAAGGATATTCAAATATTTGAAATGTACTATTGATTATGGATTATGGTATCCATATGCAGGTAAATTTAATTTGAACGTTTATATAGATACAAACTAGGTAGGAAATGTTGATGATAGGAAGAGCACAACCGATGGTTCATTCTTTCTTGGAGGAAGACTTGTATCTTGGAGTAGCAAGAAGCAAAGCTATATATCACAGTCCACTGCTGAGGCTGAATATATATGTTTCAACATATATGAATTGTACCTAGGCAATCTAGATGAAACACATTTTGGAAGGATTCAAGTTGAAGATCACAAAACTGGTAAAGATTTTATGTGATAACACCAGTGCAATAAATATCTCAAAGAACCCGGTGTGGCATGCTAGAACCAAGCATATTGAGCTGAAATATCATTTCTTGAGGGAGAAATAGTAGAGTAAAGATGTGTTATTGGATCATGTATCTACTGAGGAGCAGCTAGCGGATATCTTTACTAAACCTCTACCTAAGACTACTTTTGAGTATCTTAGAGGTTAGTTAGGGGTTGTGCCCCTACATGAGGTTAATTGAGAAGATGTGGATGACATCAGTCCCAGAGAAAATTGAAGAATCTTGAAGCAGGATTGGTGTAGAGTGGAGCTACTCCACAGGGGGAGCAACAAGCTGCATATCATTGTTGCAGAATAGTGAAGTATGACATTGCATATTTTACTTTCACTTTGGCATTGTTGTCAAAGGGGGAGAAGAACTATATGATTATGGGGGAGAAGAATTGTATGATTGATAGAGAGAAGGACTGTAGCCAGTTACTAGCTGAAGACATGGAAGAATCATTTGAAGGAGAGTACATGGTAAAATGTAAACCAGGATTCCTATACCTATGTATGTGCATTACTCTCAATCATCACAATCAAAGGATATTGATATTCGTATTGCCATCAATGCCAAAGGGGGAGATTGTTGGCATTTGATTGAAGATTGCATTGATGTCAATTGTAACCGGTAATGATGTTGTTTTGCAACCGATAGTTGAGCAAGTGAAGGAAACTGGTATTAGTTTAGAAGCAGTGAGATCAACTGGTAACCCTACCTATTGATGTGCCAAACCCTAACCGATGGAGCTTGGTGAATCAGTTGTATTGAGTTATGATCAAATGGTTATTGGTAATGATCATCCCACGTATGCATGTTGTATGTGATGAGTTTCAAGTGGTTTTCGGTGCGTAGAGATAACGGTTTTATCTTGGGAATGAGAGAGTACATTGCATGAAGAGGAAACCACATGATGAGTTACAGGAATCGATGAGTGGTGATCAAGGAGCGGTTGAGGTTGTCTTAAACAATGTGAAATGATTGCTATGTAATCTAACGGTCATACTTGAATCGATTTGTTTGTAATCTCTATGAGATCTTAGGTTTGTGATGTGATATCGACCTATTGTTTTTCTTATAAGGTTGATGAGTTGTTTTGTAATAGTGTTGGGAATTTTGGTTAAGTGTTAGTGTGATTGATTGCCGAACTAGAAGGAGTATCTGTGGTATGAGTGAAGGTAGATAGGAGCATGAAAATAATCTGATCAAGCATAGTGGTGCTATTTACCAGATCAACAAACCCATGTTGTTCTCTAACAATAATAACAGTTAAATCCCTTAACCGGGTAAGCTTAAACAGGCTTAGTGCTATCTAAATCCTCTAACCAGGTGATTCATTAGCTTGGATTTAAAATTCTCTATCGAGGTTACTCCTAACAGGGTATTGCTTCTAACAGGGCATTATAGTCAATCTCTTAATCGATGATCCCTAAAAGGATTTGTTCCTAACATGACATTTTGTAAAGCTTTAACAGGCTTGGCTCCTAATAGGGTGAACTTCAAATGAGTTCAGAATACTTGTGGGTATCCATCCCCACAGTGATTTTTCCCATTTAGTTTTCCACATCAAAAATCATTGTGTCAAGTGGTGAATGGTTTTTGTGGTTATGTTTTGATATGGTTAATTTGCTTAACTGTTAAATCCACTTAGATATGTTAAGATGACCAACAATAATCTGAAATATGCTTTTACTATTGTTAGTAAAGTATTTTGATGTTTTGGTTAAATGGTTTGGGAGTTTCAGATCTGTTATACTGTTATTTTGATATGCCAGTCAATCGGTAAATTGTCAGTCCTATTACAGTTTATTACTTAGTGTTTGAACCAGTTAGTTCAATGATTGACTTGTGAGATTGTTTTTGAGTTTGGTGAAAGTTTAGTCGGTTTCCCATCTACTGATTCACCCCCCCTCTCAGTAGTTTTCTGGATCCTTATTGATTCATCATATCATCATAAGCATGGTAGTGCTCTTGTTGGATTTATCAAGTATCTCATTAGCATCAACCAACTCCTTAGTAAGAGCTTCATTCTTTTTCATAAGACTTTCTCTAAGGGACATAGCCATGTAGATCAACCTTTATGTCTTCTTTTTCTTCTTTTTCTTCTTGAAGATATGCAGTCAGGGTTCCAACCTCTTGGTTTAGTTTAAAGATCTGATACTCTTTTTCTCTGATTTTGTCTTCAGTAGTCCTCTTGGCTTCCAACTCTTGATTCATCCTGATGGTCAGGGCTTCAAGATCTCTCATCATATTTGACTTCTCATCATTCATATTTTCTACCTCATTATCCAATGCATTAATGTTTGCTTCCTCAGATGAACTGCTTTCACTAAGTTCAAACAACTGTTCAACTAGCTCTCTTCTCTTAGCCAAAGAGGCTTTGTGCTTAACCCTAAGTTCTCCAAGGGCTTCTTCATATTCTGCAAGCCAATTAGACAACTCTTTGTAACTCATTCATTTCCCTATGTTAGTCTTAAGGATCCTTCCCAAGTGGTTAAGCTTTAAGGGAATTAGACTTTGATACCAATTGATAAACTTATAAGGCACTGAGAGGTGGGGGGGGTGAATTAGTGCAAGAAAAAATAGTATAAATCTGATCACCACTTTATTCAACTTGAAACTTAACAAGCATGCAAGGAAAATAACCACATAAGCTAACACCCAATAAAACATGCACCACATAACACAATGTTTTTCATGTGGAAACCCAAATGGGAAAAACCACAGTGGGAATTAGTACCCACAAGATCAACTATCTGCAAAATAGAGATCTGACCGGTTATGGTCATACAACTACTCTATTAGGAGCACACCTGATTAAGAGTTTATTAGCTTGGTTAAGAGCTATTACAATAAGGCATGTTAGGAGCTACCCAACTATGGGATTTCAAAACATAGGCTAATGTGTCACCCTGTTAGAGGATTTAAACCTTCAGACCTGTGAGGATCCTACCACACCCTGTTAGGAGTGACTTTGTT
This sequence comes from Cryptomeria japonica, assembly GCF_030272615.1. Lineage (NCBI taxonomy): Eukaryota > Viridiplantae > Streptophyta > Pinopsida > Cupressales > Cupressaceae > Cryptomeria > Cryptomeria japonica. The sequence continues at coordinate 525,843,666 of NC_081405.1, forward strand.
AGAGGATTTTATCTTGTTGCAACTGTTAGGGAACAACAAGTGACTAATCTACATATAGCTCCTATGTGCCTGATTAGATCCACTTGAGTTATGCTTCTAACATCGACTAAACATCAATACAAAGATTCACCTTTCACCGCACAATCAATTTCTCACTATAGATCTCATGTCTAATACATCATCACACAATATACACCTTTTTATAAACAACTTTGCTAAGTCGGCTAAGAACCCTTAGAACAATTTCCTAGGTTCATTGAATCTAGTCAATCTTGCTCATCATGGTTTCCTTATGTTGGCAAAACATAACACAACACAAAAACATAACATTATGTCTAACAGTTTACCAATCAAAGGAATTCTTCTCTACCAGTTAACTGTTCTTCCTGACTGTCATTATTCTTCTGATTATAACTTGCTCCATACTCTAAATCTACCGATGCGGTTCAAGTCATAGACTCTTATCAATGTTATAAACATGCTTACCAAACTGCAACACTTAACGCTTTATCGATCTTCTGTATCGGTTGCTTGAACATAGCTCTGTCACTGTTTAACTGCTTCCACTACTGGTTAGGCTTTACCGGTTGGACTAAATGACCTAGATGACTAACAAAATATAGTTGCCATCAATGACAACATAATACAAGTCATCAATCAACCTATTACATCAATAACATCAACATCAAGCCAACAATGACAACAACAAAAGACAAAAGTTACTCTAGGAGGAATTCAAAATCATGATTACATCAGATACAAATTTTAGACGAGATGGAGAAAAGATACAACAGCAAAGATTTCGTCCACTTTTGACAAATCTAAGAGATGCAAACACAAACATTTAGGATTGGAGGTTTCTTATGGCAATAACCCCTTCTAGCATAGATGCTACAAGTAATGTCGAGTTTAACAATACTATCCATTTGTTTTCCAGAAATGAAAATGTTCGTAACCATAATAAGAAAATGTTATATTCATTGAAGCATCTCGTTGCACACAATGTTGCAACAAAAGTAGCAAGTGCACATCTAGTAGAAGATTTCTCAAGTGATGAACTTGATCTAGAGATATTGATCCAGAAGAATTCAAGGGTCATTTTGACTTCAAATATTTGGATAAAGGAAAGACTTGTAAATGGAGCTCTAGGATATATTTGAAATATTGTCCACAAACCAAGCAATTCCCCACCTAAACCACCAACATATGTGATGGTTTAGTTTGAAAATTATTCAGGATTACCATTTGAAGATAACCGTCCAAATTCAATTCTGATAACAACAATTCATAGGGGCAGAACATATCAATTACCATTAAGATTGGCATGGGCATTGACAATGCATTGACAATACATAAATCTCAAGGATTGACTTTCAAAAGCCACAATTGATATAGGAATAAAAGAAAAAATGAGATTGAGAAAGCTTGAGAATAATGTCGACATTCACATATGACCGTTATCAAAAAATGGAAAAAGGGTATACAACTTGCCAAGCGCAAAGTTGAAGAAAACATATTGCAATTTTTATACCATAATTGATGTAATATATTTTTCTCCAAATTTCCTCCATGACTTTTAAGTTTTTTAATATAAATATCATAGCTAATAGCACTTTCTCAAAATATTATTTATAAAAAAACCATTCATTACGTTGTGTATAAAGAAAATGACAATTCAAAAATCTCAAAAAATAATGTAATATATTTTTCTTCAAATTTGCTTCCATGACTTTTATGTTTTTTAATATCAAAGAAATTAAAACTACCATGAAACAAATTATCATTAATAAATGTCTTATTTTTATCACAATAATAATTTCTAACATTTAATGTGCAATCATACGCTTTCACAATGTCTATGAAAGAACCTTACATTATTTTATAAATAAAATTCATGCAACCTATTTCCTATTTAATTGCATACATTTACTTCGAATGAAAATGTCTATAAATTTATCTTTTATATTGTTTAAAATATTTATCTTCTACTATTCAATATTGATTTAAAAGCTAAAAAGAATTTCAAATATGTATCATTTTCTAAACATACTTCATGTAACCTTGCATCATTTTTTTTGTTATGATATGTAGAGAAATGTTACCTATGTTGTTCTTTTCTATTTCCATGTAGGTGAGCAAGATGTCAAGTAATGCACATGCATGGGTGTCTAATTGGTTGAAAAAGTACCACCATCATCTTCCAATCAATGTCATCCTTCGCATAGAGGAATTAAGTGTTTGCTTCTAGTCGAGACAAAAAATGGTCAATGGAATTGACAAAAATGAACCAGAGAATAATAGACATCAAGTTTCCACAATCCATGAGATATTGATCTTGATTGTTTCCAGATTAGATTGTGTATGAATTTTTTGCATCAAGATTTTAGATGACACTCTGTGATCTATCATCAGGATAATAGACAAATAGAGAGCATGCAAAATTGAAAAGATGACCAAAAAGCAGACCAAGGTAGCTAAAAAGGAGGGAAGGGGCACAAGGAACAAGAAAGGGTGACAAGACCCCTAAAAAGGGAAGGAGGAAAAGAACATAACAAAAAGAAAAAATAACAAAAACCAAAAATACAAAAAATCCCAAGACAACTAACAAAAACCAAGATAAAATAAAAGAGAAAAAATAACAACTAAACAATAAAAATAAATAAATGTGGATGTGTGTACATGTATATTTATATATAAGAGTGTATATATATATATATATATATATGCAAACCTATGTATAAAACATATATACATACCTACCTACATACATACATACATATGTATGTATGTATGGCCCACAACAACTAAACATAAGAAAGACGAGGAAAAAAAAAAAGAAAAAAGAAATTAACAAAAAAGGCAAGAAAATAGAAATAACAAAGAAAGAAAAAAAAACAAAAACAAATATATAAAAAACCAACAAGAACCAACAAAGAGAAAATAAACAAAGGAGGGCATATATACATATACATATACATATGTATGTATGTATGTATGTGTGTATATGTATATGTATATATATGTGTATGTATACACACACACACACATGTATAGATACATATATGTATATATACATATTGATGCTTTGCAAAAAGGATTGGAATAGTAATGCAAACACAACAACACAAGAAACAAGTTCAAACGTTAGTGTTAGCAACAAAAGATTATCCTAAGCAAGCATATCAATAGAGATATTAAACATGAAATGGAAAGCATGCAAATATAAAATAGATAAACTACATTCCTCCAAATGCTAACCAAGATGCTTATAGTTGCTCCTCCCTTGTTCCTCTCCTCTCCAAGTTCCACATGAGTGTAGCTCTCAACTTTGCACTACCATGGAAGTCTTATGGAGATTCAAGATTGAAGATGATTATGAATATATGCAAATGCAAAGCTAGTTAGGAATGAGAGAAAATGAGTTTAATTAAGCTATTATCAATTTTAACCAAAAGACAAATGTGGGTTATGATTTTACTCTAAAATGCTCTCTCAAATTCACTATAACTTAGATGCATACAAGATTTTTGGATTAAGGCTAGATGTTCTTAGATGCTTGAGAATTTTTGAAAATGAGGAATGAGAGCTCTATTTATAAGTAAAATGGAGCAATGGATGGTTGAGATTGAGTAATCTCAACAAGGGTCAGGATTGATGGGTTTATGATCCATGTGGGGGTTTTCAATCCAATCCCAGGATGACAAATGTCATCATGAGATGGCTTGAGAGGAGAGGGAAGAAGCATTAAATGCTTGACATGACTTGAAGGTTAACTTGGGAGGTAAGGTTAGTGTTGAGTTGAATGAATAAATCCATTATCCAATAAATAATGCCTTTATCCAATCGATAAACTCTTGTGCAAGAGTTAGTGAGGATAACCATGGTCAAAGCAATAAATGCTTGAAGAGACCCATGAGTCAAATGAGGGTCGAGTTAGAGGTAAAGCTTTTAACCATGTGGGCAAGTGGAATTAACCATAAATGGTTATGTAAGAGCCATTAATGGTCATGTAAGAGGCATTAGTGGTTTGGAAGACTTTAAGGGTTAACTTGTTGAATAAATAAAGCATTAAATGCTTTTCAAAGACTTTGGAGGCTCTGAGAAGTGACTCCAAGTTGCTTAGGAATGTGACAATATTTAGGAGATGGATTAGGCTAATTAGGAGTTGTAGTCACACAAATCTGTCTAGCTTAATTAAATGAATATTTTGTATTTATTTGATTAAAAATCCACTAGCCATCAGTTAATTAAAATTAATATTTAATTAATTCATCTCCAAACATTCTTCTATTAATTCAATAAATTATCCAATTTATTTTAATTAATTCATTAAATCAAATTCCAATCAATTAAATAAATAAAATCTATTTATTTAATTAAAAATCCCCTTTTCCTCTTTTAAATAAATTAAATAAAACATTTATTTAAATCATTATCCCCACCCCACTTGCATTTTCCTACAAATACAACTTGCACACATTTATTAAAATAAATGAATTTTTATTTTAATAAAATCCTATTTTCTTTCACCCACCAATTCCACTTGCAAATCTAATCCCCTTCTAGATTCTTCTAACCCCTTCCTAATTAGCCTAATCCATCCTCTAAACTTTGTCACATTCCTAAGCAAAATGGAGTCACTTCTCAAAGCCTAAAAGTCTTTGATAACCATTAAAGGCTTTCAACCTTCAACCACCAAAATCCTTAAAGTCTTTGAAAACCATTGAAGGCTTCCAACCTTCAACCACTTAATCCCCAAAGTCTCCAAAAACCATTAATGGTTAACCCAAACCCTTCCACATGGTTAAAACATTTGTTTTGACTCAACCTCTACCCAACCCAAGGGTTTCATCAGGCCATTAATGCTTTGACCATGATTATCTCTTAATCATTTGCACAAAGGTTTATTCTTGGATTAATTCCTAATCCAGTGGATAATCTTAATTTAGGCTTGACCCTTAGCCTTTAGATAACCATGAGGTCTTCTCAGGCCTTTAATGCCTCCAACCTCTTCTTTCAACCCAACCCTATGTTGACATTTGTCACCATTTCATTGGTGTCAATTGAGCACATGGATCCCCAACTTTCAAGCTTGACCCTTGATTAAACCTTTCAATCCTGGCCATCCATTGCTCCATTTTTCTTATAAATAGAGCCCATTCCTTCATAATCCAAATCCTGAAAACTTGTATGCATCTAAGCTATAGACATTTTAGAGAGCATTTTAGCATAAGCAATCTAACATCTTGTCTTTTTGGTTAAAATACATCATTTTAGCATTAGTATTAGCTTTTTATTTCACATTTAGAGCTATACTACAATCTCAATCCTCCATAAGCATCCATAGTGCAAAAAGCTACTGAGAGCTACACTATTTTGGAACTTGGAGAGGAGAGGAACAAGGGAGAAGAAGCTAAGGCCATGCTAAGAGGCAGTTGGAGATGTCTCATGATCTTTGTTTTACTTATTAGATATATTAGTATGTCTCTTTGTGTCTCTTTTGGAATGCCTTCATTTGTTTAGTTTTAGATTGACTAACACTAATGTTTTGTATGTTTTTGTGTTCTTTGATCTTAGACTAACCTTGTGCCATTTAGGAGGGCATCATTTGGTGAACCCGACGTGAATCGAAGAGCAATCATTTTTGAAGACTACTAACTTTTGAATATTTTAATTGACACACAGGTCGCGCTTTGGCGCTTTTGTCGCGTTTTAGCGCTATTGTTTTTTTGTCTTTTAGCGCTTTTGTTCTTACAATAGCGCTATTGTCAAAGAATTAGCGCTTTTGCCAGTATTTTGGCGCTTTTGTATTTATATTAGCGCTTTTGTATTGTTGTAAAAATCTTTTCTTTTAGCGCTTTTGTAATATTTTAGCGTGTTTGTGTTAAAGTAGCGCTTCTATTTTCACACAGACTAGCGCTATTGCAACAGAATGTTATAAAAACGGCCTTGTAACCAATAAAATTATTTTTCTTAGGCTTGTGGGAGGTAGAATATATATGGAATATAACATTTAAGTATAAGTGACATTTCATCTTCTCTTTTCTCTTTCTTATACTTTAAGTTATATTCCATATATATTGTCAGGATGTTTGAGAGGGGTTTCAGACCTCTAGGAGTTGAAATGCAAAATCTAGTTTTTGGAAGATCCTCCAAATTTTAGACTTAGTCAAATTTCAGGGCATTTCAAGATCAGGATTTATAAAATTTGTAACCAAAATCAAAATTTAGGCTTGTGTAAGCCCACACTAACATTTGATCATTGACTATGTGCAGGTTCTAATCTTTTTTTTTGCAAGGGAAGGAGTTAGTTTAGATGCTTAAAAGTTTCTTTTTTACTTTCTTTCAAACAAAAGTTGGTTAAAAAGAATCCATTTTTCCTTCTTGTACAAGATAAAATAAACCTCACATCTCATTTTGGAGTGCATAAAATGAACCTCAAACTTATTTTTGGTGCTTAAAAAGAAAATTCATCTTTCTCTATTGCAAGGTAAAAAGAACAACTTCAAATTTGCTTTCATTGCAAGTTAGGACTCATTTTCTTTTAGTGCTTAAAATCAAACAAGACAAATTTTCTTTCTTGCATCAAACTTAAAAATCACAAGCCACACTTCAATTTTTGGGCAAGTAAAAAGAACAATTCACTTATTTTTTATTTTTGCAAACAAATTTTACTTCAAGCAAAACGTGTTTTTCATTAAGTTGACTAGGATTTCCAAATTCTAGATTACAAAACACATTGCCTTTGAAGTTAAAAAGAACACCATGGCTGTTGGAGCAACATCTCCAAATAGTTAGACCACATTTTGCAATGATGGATTAAAAAGAACAAGTGAATTTGGTGTTTGGCACGCTTGTGCAAAAGGTCAGTCGAGTGGACATACTTCTAACACACTATCCTCTCCCTTGGCTCTCGTGGTCCTAGGTGCAAGAGAAAAGTGTTAGTAACACTCAAATTTTATCTTTTTAAGAGAGGTCTGCCAAGGGATCGATACTCTTGGGAACGACCTCGAGCGGTAAATCCTTCGAGCCGCTATAGAAATCAGGTGAGAGCGAAAGCTGTAGCCTTGGGTATAGCTGTTCCTACAGTGTAACTGACCGAAAGGACAAATGGACCCCACCACCAGTTACAAGGCTCTTAAGTGAGTCACTGCAGAATGAACTTATGTCCAAAAACATCGAACATGACTAAACACCTTTAAGTAGTAGCCCACCCGTTCTATTGATTGAGGATATTTGAGATATAATTTAGCGCAAGAGCATAGATGGTTTTGCTCCCAAGATACTCACCATACATATTTCCTTGAGTAGAAACATAGCTTTTTGAAAAGTCACTTGTGGCTTGATAAAAGTGGTGATTCCCCCATCATAGGGATCATCTATTTGTTATGCTCATGCAAGACTTAGTATATCACATCCTTACCTGCCACGGCGGGATTCATAAGGTATGTAGTACCAAAGTCGAAGAAATATCAAGATGTGGGCTAAATTTATCACAACTGGCCATTTGACCTTAGGGATAAAAAGTGTTTGAAGTGTGTTCGTTTTACAGACCTAGTGCAAATTGAGCCGACTTTAGGCTTTGGAAATACACCTTAAAATAAATCTAAAGGAAGGGTCATATAAGAAGTCCAAGGATTGGGTTGATCTAGACCCATACTCATTTGTGCCTTTTCGGCAACGTTCTTGTGTTTGTGTGCTTGCTTTGTTTTCTTGTCAAAGAAAAGTCAGAAGATCAATCCCAAAAACAAAGTATTCTTCCAACATTTCTCAAAACAACCAAACACATCAACAAAGTGCAAACAACAAAGAGTCAAATTTTATGACCATTCTTCACATCTTGCGAAAGAAGAAGCGTCATTAGAATATCAACTTGAAAAGAAGACCATTAAGCTCAAAGGCTTTGATCAAAAGAAGAAAGTTCTTCTATCTAAATAGACAAATCTTTGTCTCACATAGAGTCTTTCTACATCGCATGCGTCTATACCTTCAAGGTAAAACAAACGAGTTTGATTCAGAATCATTGAATCGTAGAGCTTTTATGCAATATAGAGCTATGAGTTATCACAAAAATCAAGGAGGAAGGATTAATCCCAACTTCTTCCCAAACATCTGTATCACATACAACACAGCTCGAGAAATACCACCAACACCTGAAAGAGAAGAGGTAGAGTTTGTCCCATTTGTAACACAAAGTTTTTATTGAAGTTGAAAACATTTTCATCCATCATCTCACTCATACATAATCACTCCATCATCAATCCGTCCCAACTCTCAAAACATTAAGAGGTTTTTGTCCCAAGTTCTCTTTTAGATATTGCTTGAATCAAACATATCACATCACTCTTTAGATTGTTTTTACATCTAGGATAAGCTCATCCTAAGAGACACATCTACGCAGGTTAAAACTAGTTCATGAGTGAATCCTCTCATTACTAGGTAGTTACATCTGTAGCACATCTCAGATTTCTCTACACCTTATCACATCCAAACTCCTCAAACAAACAAGCAATTCAAAGAAGGAATTTCGGTTGCATCTACCTTAAAGTGCTAGAGATCCACATACAACACAAATCACCAACCATCAATCTTTCATTTCATCGACAACTCATCATCATCTTCAATCAACTTCAAACAAAACTTGTAAACAAAATGGCTCAAACTTGATCGCGATTAAGGCAACGAGAAATAGAAATTGAGGAAGAAGAGGACAACCTCAATGAATTTCAAGAAGCACTTGGAGGAAATGTGAATGACGAAAACCCAAGTACTCCTACTCCTTCAACAATCGAAAGGGTTCAGCATAACCCTCATTTTAATAGATTATTTGATGAAATACTAAGGAGCAATGCGGATGCTCACTTCTTAAAACTTGCTCAAGAAGGAGCCAAACTTCCCTCTGACTTTGATCTTGCCCAATTAAGACAAGCATCAGAAAGACAAAGTCGCCATGAGGAGGAAAGAGGTAGAAATCACACCAGATATAACATTCCTTGAGGTAACCCACCACCTCCTCCTCCAAATGAAATGGAGATGTTGCGGCAACAAGTTGAGAATCTCGCCCAACAACTTCATAGTGGTGTTAAGACCAATCAATTCTCACTTAACGACATTTGTCCCTATCCTTTGATAGGAATCTTTATATGCCACCCTTTCCACGTGGGTTTGAAACACCCAAATTTGAAAAATATAGAGGAAAGGGGGATCCCCGTGATCATGTCCGAGAATTTCATTCTGCTTGCCTCGAAGTGGCATATGAAGACACATACCTAATGCGCCTTTTTTCCCAAAGCTTGGGAGGAACAACCACATCATGGTTTTCCCGACTACCAGGTGGCATTAGAACATTTGAGGAACTCATCCAGAAGTTCCTATCTCATTACTCTTATAACATTGAACGCGACATCACCATGGCTGATCTGTGCAACACCAAACAAAAACCAGGTGAACTATTCTCAGTATTCCTGCAACGATGGCGTCAAATGTCTAATAGACGTTCTCTTCAGTTACCTGAACGAGAACTAGTGGAAATTTTCATTTCCAACTTAAACGAAGAAATGGAATTTCACCTGGATGTCAAAGACACAGACTCTTTTAACGATATGATCACCAAGGGTTTAAAATGTGAAAGGGCACTCATCAAGAAAGGACTCATCAAAATCTTTAATGAACCAAAAGATGGTCCTCGCCCGTGCTTCAATAGTGATAAACCAAACTTCTAGAACAAGAATAAGAATATCGTCAACGATGGGGTTGTGGATGCTCGAACTATCCAAAATGCACAACCTGTGGTTCGATTTGCAAGACAAAATCCTCCACCTCAGAATAACACAAATGTTCCTCCTAATCAAGGTCGCATCACATCTCAGGATGAACCAAGACCTCGTTCACAAAAACAAAAACGTACATACACTCCCTTAGGGGAACCCATTGAAACAGTGTTGCGACAACTCCTTTCTCAAAATTTGGTCACTCTACCTAAGCTTTCAAACTATGAGCCTCAGGTCAAACCGGCATGGTGGAGAGATACTGAACACTGTGAGTTCCATCAAGGACGAGGACACAAGACAAGTAACTGTCACCAATTGAAAGATCTCATTCAGGATCTTATTGATCGAGGAGAAATTGAGATTGAAGGACATGACCCAAAAACAACAAATAATGATCATCTGATGTTTAAGAATCCACTTCCATCACAAGATCAAAGGGGTCCTTCCACTTCCCGGCGAGGCACTGATACCACTGATTATACGCAGGCTGCGTATAACTACACTGTAAATCACCTATATGATGCCAATGAACAAGTTGCAACTATTACCTTCAAAAATCCCAACTCCAATTGCAATGTTGTTACGCGTCGCGGCAAAGTTACCATAAAGGCAGCTCCACAAGGCACCACCTCCATCCCAAAGCAATATAACCTTGTGGAACAATTAGACAAAACCCATGCGCTCATATCCATTTTAGAGCTATTACGCCTATCACCATCTCACAAAACTATCTTGGATCAAGCACTCCAGGAGGCGTCAGTCCCTGCAAACCTAAATATGGACCAATTTCAAGCCATGGTTGGGAATCTAAAGTCATCACCTTGTCTCACTTTTTCCGAAAGTGACAACTCTTCGTTCCAACAACCTCATAACGCTTCGCTACACATTGAAGGCTTTATCAACCAACACAGGATCAAGCGAGTCTTGATAGATAATGGAGCAGGCCTAAACTTTTGTACACTACAGTTGGTCACAGCATTGGGATATGCAATAGAATCAGTGGATCCTCGCAAGAAGATCACCATCAAGGCCTATGATGATGCAGAGCGTTCATCCAAAGGAGCTGTGGTACTACCAATCCGAGTGGGCCCTGTGGTAAAGCACATCATTTGTCAGGTTCTGGACCTTCCTCTGCCATATAATCTATTATTAGGGAGACCTTGGATACACGCCATGCAAGTTGTTCCATCTACTTACCATCAATGTATCAAGTTCCCACATAACGGTACAGAGATCACAATCCTGGGTGATGCCAATCCCTTTGCTTTTTGCCATAATATCAGCCATCAACTAGAGATTACTGTTCCTAATAATAGGGAAGCCATTTCCTCTACATCATATGTAAGTCCCGCCTCTCTTGCCAGTTCGAACACCCCTATACCCAAGCAAGAAAAGCTTAAGATGAAAGTAGCAGAGGAAGGTCCTGGAGAAAACAACTTGAGTCAGCTCTTTTGTGTGGGACAAATGCCCACTTCTCCTGGAACACATGGTAAACCACAACAGTTACTTCAGCAACCACTAATCAAGCCAGCATGTGCCTTGACGCCTTTCATCCTTGGAAAGAGTCAAGAGGAAGAGACACAAGATGAAGACCTAGCGGAATGGATCTATAAAGATCCCATCACCACTGATAAACCGTGAGTTACACTTCCTACAGAACAGTATGGCAAAGGCCTCCTCATTATGCAAAGAATGGGATATGATGGTCAGAGTGCTTTGGGATACTGCAAACAAGGACGACATGAACCTCTGCTACCAGAATTCAAGCCCAAAGGTAATACAGGCCTAGGCTTTGAAAAAGAGATCCTTCCTAAACTCAAATTCAAAGGAAAACCCAGCAAACCATTTTGCCCACCTACTGCAAAGAGGACACCTTTCATAATCAAAGCACCATCAAGCACTATCCCCACTGCCCCATTGAGGCTCACAACCCCACCGCAACCGTCATCAATATCATTCATCCCACCAAACGAACCAGTAATCCCATCAGCAACACCATTTGTAGCAACAACTGTATGGAAACCTACAGCAACATCTATGGCACCAGCCATTCCAACAAAAGCCACTAAGTCAACACTGCCGATACTTTCAGCAACAAAACCTTTAATCCCCATCACAGTTCCTGCAGCACCGGTCACTACAAAGGTACATAAACCGATCACGCCTGCAGTATTCAACTCCAGCGACATCCCCGTATGGTATAGTAATCGGATGCTGGAAAGTGATTCAGAAACTGACTCACATGAGTGGGAATTTGATTCTGTACAGCTTAACACTTCAGATGAGGAAGACACATCACCACCTCCGCCACGCAAAGACATCCCTATTTACGGAGAAGCACAGATAAAGACCACTTGGGTACCTGAGCTGGAAACATCTTCCACAGACCCTATGTCTCATCCTACGCCTAATTCTGACAGGGAGAGTACCATTAACGACCTTCACCATAACGTCTTAACCCTCACTGATACATCTCTCGCACTTAACCTAATCGATGAAGTAATGCCCATTATCCACCCTGAACTCATCGAATGGAACCAATCAAATCCTCCATGTCTTGACCTCTTCCAAAACAATGAGGCTATCATTGACTTTTTGGAATTACGGGATAATCTACCAAGCGGGGATCACAAAGCTGGATTCACCATTGAACTTAATAGCGCAGCATACTTCGGGGCGGATGCCAAACCTTTCAGCTGCAAAAATATAACAATGAAACATGGATCTTCCAGTGAAAAACACACTGTGGCATTGTTTGATCCCACACAAGTAAAAAGAAAGAGCGTATCCAACGGTGAAAACCTCTTTGAGGCACCTGAGGATGAAGGGTTTGACATTCTCCCTGCTAATGCACAACAGGAACAATCAACAATTCTCATCGAGGAAACCAAAGAATACAATGTGGGGACTCCTGAAAATCCTCATATCATACATCTGGCATCTCTTCTCACTCCAGAGTAACAGCCTAAATTTATCGAGTTCTTCCAGCAGCGCCAGATCAACTTTGCATGGTCATATGCAGACATGCCTGGGCTTGATCCGGATTTAGTCATGCATCACCTCACAATAGCAGAAGGAGCCAAACCTGTCAAGCAGAAGCTTCGTAAGATGCATCCCCAGATTGCAGTGCTAGTAAAAACAGAACTCAAGAAACTCCTAGATGTTGGTTTCATTAGGTCGATTGATTATGCAGAATGGATCTCCAACATTGTGCCTGTCGGCAAACCAAAAGGGGGCATCCGCATTTGTACTGACTTCAGAGATTTGAATAAGGCATGTCCTAAGGATGACTTCCCCCTACCAAATATCGACATCATAGTGGATTTAACAACAGGACATGCGATGCTTTCACTCATGGATGGCTTTTTAGGATACAATCAAATAAAGATCGCACCAGAAGACCAACATAAGACAACCTTCACCTGTCCATGGGGCACATATTGCTGGAATGTAATGCCCTTTGGTCTAAAGAATGCAGGAGCAACCTATCAAAGAGCAATGACCACCATCTTCCATGACATGATGCATACTATGATGGAAGATTATGTGGATGACTTACTAGCAAAATCACTCACTAGAGATGGGCATCTCCACATCTTAGATAAAATCTTTGATAGACTGGAACAATACCATGTACGACTCAACCCAAAGAAATGTGTCTTTGGAGTGACCTCCGGGAAGCTTCTAGGATACATTGTCTCAAGCAAAGGCATTGAGGTCAATCCAGCAAAGGTTAAGGCAATCATGGACATGCCACCTCCAAAGAATATCAATCAGCTAAGGACATTACAAGGGCGGCTTCAATCCATCTACAGATTCATTGCACAATTGGCTGATAAGTGTCACCCATTCACACACTTGCTACACAAGAATATCCGCTTTCAGTGGGATGCCAAATGCCAACAAGCATTTTAGGCACTTAAAGACTATCTCATGAATCCACCATTGCTGATGCCACCAGATCCAAGAAGACCGTTGTTACTTTATATCTCAGCAACAAATACAGCATTAGGTGTATTATTGGCACAACATGATGCAGAAGGCAAAGAGTGTGTTGTATACTACATCTCTCGCACACTGGTTGGCTATGAACTCAATTACACACCTATTGAGCGAGCTTGCCTAGCAGTAATCTTAGCAGCCACTAAATTGCAGCACTATCTGTTGACGCACAAGGTACAACTCATTGCAAAGATTGATCCACTCAAGTACTTACTCAGCAAAGCAGCATTGACAGGTCGCTTGGCCAAATGGGTAATGATTCTAAGTGAATTTGACATCGAGTATGTAGACTGTAAAGCTATCAAAGGTCAGGTTATTGCAGATCAGTTGGCTGATGCACCTCTCATAGGCAATCATCCTCTTATTTCCAATTTTCCAGATGAAGAGATATTCATGATCACAGAAGCACAGCCATGGAAACTATATTTTGATGGTTCATACACTAGACACGGCTCAGGGGCAGGCATTCTGTTTATCACACCTCAGGGTGATAGCATTCCGAAGTCTTACAGGCTCACATTTCCATGCACAAATAACATAGCAGAGTATGAGGCTTTGATCATAGGACTTAGATTAGCCATACAATGGAAATTACAAGAACTGCAAGTATATGGCGACTCACAACTAGTCATTCGACAAGCAACTGATGAATATCAGACCAAAGATGATAAACTCATGCCATATAAGCAAATGGTGGACACTTTAAAGACATCATTTACTACTATCACCTTTGAGCAGATACCAAGAGATCAGAATCGAGCTGCTGACGCTATGGCTACCATCGCATCTCTACTAGATCTTCCACAGAATTCAACACGCTACGAGTTCTTGGTAGAACAGCTTTGGATCCCGCTTATGATATCCCCGAATCTGAAATGATATGTTGCCCTGTTGGTTCCGAATCCCCATGGTACGGTGAGTTCTACACCTATCTCCGCGATCATACCCTTCCTCCCAACCAATCAAATAACCAACGAAAAACCTTCATTCGCCAAACTGCTCGATATACCATTATTGCCGAAACCCTATACCGACGCGGTCTTGATGGTACTCTCCTTCGATGTCTGGAACAGGATGAGATAACAAAGGTTTTGGAAGAGGTACATGAAGGAATTTGCGGGACTCACTCAAGTGGTCCATCACTAGCCAAGAAGATCATGCGAGCTGGATACTATCGGCCATCTATGGAAAAGGATTCCTACTACTTTGTCAGGAAATGTAAGAAATGTCAAGTTCATGGCGACCTGATACATGCACCAGCCCAGGAACTGCAACCAATCACAACACCATGGCCTTTTTGTCAATGGGGCCTTGACCTTGTGGGTAAGATTCATCCATCTTCATCCAATGGCCATAAATTCATTATTACCGCCACTGAATATTTCACAAAGTGGATCAAAGCTGTTCCACTTACTCAAGTCACCGGAAAGCAGATCGCCTCATTCATCCTCAATTACATCATCTGCCGGTATGGTGTACTCATGTCCATCATCACAGATAATGGTCTTCCTTTCAAAAATCAGGATGTCTGTGAGCTTTGTGAGAAATTTCATATCCAACACCGCTTTTCCACTCCCTATTACCCACAAGGCAATGGTCAGGCCGAAGCATCTAATAAAAACATATTGAGAATCCTAAAGAAGACAGTCAATGATGTCGGTCGTGATTGGCATGTTCAATTGAATCCAGCATTATGTGCATATCGAACTAGCATTCGAACCCCTACAGGTGCAACTCCTTATTCATTGGTCTATGGTGCAGAAGCTATCTTACCTATTGAGGTTGAGATACCATCATTACGAGTTTCCTTGCATAATCTCATTGATGATGAAGCCTACAGAGTCTCACGCCTTCAGGACTTAGAGTTACTTGATGAGAAGCGACAAGCTGCATATAATCATCTCAAAGCCTATCAGCAGCGCATGAGCAGAAGCTACAATCACCGAGTTAGATCTCGTACATTTGAGGTAGGTGATCTTGTTCTTCGAGAAAATCCTTGCAACCAACCAAATAGAGAACATCAGGGAAAGTTTGAATCAAACTGGCTGGGCCCATATGTTGTCACTGCTGTATTCGGGTTCGGGGCATATCAGTTGGCTACATCAGAAGGAGAACCGCTCGCAGATCCAATCAACAGCATGCACCTAAAACGGTTTTATACCTAAGCTGTACAGAGCATCAGGCTCCCCTGCATATCAGAAAATACCAAAAACATTCAGAAAAATATCCTGAAGAAATACAAAAACATTCAAAAAAGTAAAGAAAAATCATGCATCCAAACGGTGAACAACCACTCCGGTGGCACCTTGGGTAAGTGCGATGGTAAAAACCTGGCAAACAGGCGCCACTCGTAAAGGCAATGGCTCCATTATCATTTCAGACTTGTTGCGATCACATTTATTTCATACATACATCCATCCAAAGCCATGGCTTGTTATTCATCTGTCATTAAGCAAGTACTCCATGCGTCTAGCATCCCACCTTTTCATAGTTAGGTCTAAAAAAACTGGGGGCAATACCCTTAACCTATTGATGGAAGTGGATTCTACATTGTCTTATGTGTCATTACGTTCTTCATTCGAGCAATCATCAAAATAACAAAAACATTCAAAAATGTCTCATCAAAATCCAAAAACATTGCAAAACCATCGAAAATCACAAAAAGACATGGCAACACATTGTACATATTCATCCGCGTAGATACAAAACAAACATTGACACAATACTCACACAATGACCACTTATCAATCGACCAAAACAAACCACATAAACAATCCAAACTGTCTTTAAACAAGGATGTATCCTTCCTTACCAAAACAAAGACAAAAGTGACGTTTTCTTTGACAAGAAAATTATGTTAAAGCTATCAAATACTTGGTTGATTTGTGAGTACAATCCTTTGTTTATCTGTATCGGGATCTTTTCAGCATTGTTTTATATCGCTTGTGCATTAATTCTGATGAAGTTCTGGGGCATGTACTAATGGTGTCTACGTGGGAAGTTCACTAAGCTACGTGATCTTATGCCAAATGTAGTCATAGATCACTACGGCTTGCTGACTACAGCGTATATCTCGACCATATGGGCATGAACCATTACCAAGGATCCTTATTCTTTATTCTTTATGTATATATACTGTTTGGTTATAGATACAATGCTCATCCTTTGGTTCCTCTTCCTCCAAAATTGGATAACGATTTTATTTCTTAGTACGGTATGCACTTGTCTCAGGATCTGATCAGCCTAAGATCAAGGAGGACGATCCAAGTCATGCACGAAAGGAGATAATCCTTGTCTGTTCCGCAAGCAATACTCTGGTCGACTTGACCCTTATATCAAGTCGTTTGTATTAACTTGCTATATTAAAATCCATGAAAGAAATACTCAGGTCATCTTGAATCATTGTGTCAAGATGCTTGTATTCTCTTCCAACATTTTAAAGCTCAATGATGAAAATAAAGCACTATGGATCATCATCTCATCTCATCTGTTTATACATTGCATTCCGTTGCATATCACCCACCCATTCATTCATATGAAGGATTTACACGCAACAAATGACCAATAAAAGCTGATCTTGGATACAATCACGACCAAGTACTCTGATACATCATCAATGCATCACGCAAAGTCTGACAAACCTTGCATTCCTCATGATCATATCATCCTCACATTTAGTTGCATCTTGCATTAAACATTTAAGTTGCATCTTGCATTAAACATTTTTAGTTGCATCTTGCATTAAACATTTAGTTGCATCTTGCATTAAACATTTAAGTTATATCTTGCATTAAACATTCATGTCACTTTTTGCATATCGTTCATTTTGGACATTAAATTTTCATTAATCATTATTTGCATCATTACATTTGATCATAAATAAATAGATCCATTTAGGGGATTAAATTGTCTTTGATTATATTTAGTCCTTTACTCAGCATTCATATAGTATTGATTATTCATCATCATTTCATTATCCTTTATCATATATCATTGCATCCATTCGTTTATAAATTAAAACATTGCACTCATTCATCCAGTTATTAAAGTATTTTATTATGCTCATTTTAGGAGTCATTCACATCGCATTCATTATCCTCTTTTTAATTGCATTAAGGTGCAGTTATTACAAATATTAGTTATAAGTATCATCACACTTTCATATTTTAAGCATTTTAGATTCATAAGTCCATTTGTTTCTAAAACATTGGTTCATATTAAAACTATCCATTATATAAATACATTCATTTACACATTATCATATAAACATTTGTACTTTACATTTGTTTATCCGTATGCATTCATTTAAACACATTCTCATATAAACATGTGTATCTTACATTTTGTTTCTCCATATTACATTCATCTAAACACATCTAGATGCATATCCATACATAACATCATTCATTCAACCCTTGAATTAACATTATCTCATCATTACATCGCAATAGGAAACACCAAAATCCTATTCATACATCAAGCATAAGTATATATATCATCATGGCATTACCTACATAAAGCATTACATCAAAAATCAAATACATATATAAACCTGCATTCATATGTCAGTATACAACATCATAAATCATCATAAAAACATGCATATAGGAAACATCTCATCAAATGCATACATGTACACCTATCCATCTAAGCAATAAATCATCATCATGCATAAACATCCATACATAAATCAAATGCATATCATCACAATATGGGCTCTCCTCATATATATCATCTCATATATCAGAGTACAATGAAGTCTACAAAATCGGCTATCAAGAGCCATCCAAGATACAGTCCATAAATAGACAATGATACAATATATATATGCAAAAATGCTCTCTCAAATGTCGCTCTGGCCAGATGCTGTACCACCACCACCTCTACCTGCTCCACCACTGGTACCTGCACCACCTGATCCATCTCTCCGTGGAGGCCTCATCGAACCCCCACTCCCTCCTGCATCCCCTGATCTCTCCTGTCGCAGAGGACCCATCACACCCCCGCTGCTCTGCATCCTCTGTGATCGCTCGGATCTGGTCTGCCGCATCTGTGAATAGCTGAGAGCTCGTTGGCTAACCGGTACCACCTGTTCATATAACCCCCGCCAGTACTCTATCTCCGCCTGAGCTCTCCGCATCTCCCTCATCACCTCCCCTGAAGGCCCCTGTGCTCCAATCCGCACTCTCTCCTGCAGCTCCGCCAATCTCTCCACCGCAGTATCTCTCTCTCGCAGCACCACCATCAGCTCTGACTCACGTGCAAATAGCTGCACATCCCTAGCTGCTACCTCCTCCTCTAATCTCTCTACCCGAGTCTGCAAATAACCTATCATATGATCCCGCAGATCCCCAGTAGCTCCCTCTCCCGTGTCCATGGCTGCCGCACCTGTATCACCCCCTCCAGTAGGTCCCTCCCCTGCACCACCCTCCCCTGCACCTGTATCCATTGGGATCTCTCTCTCCATCCCCCTCCCACTCAGCTGTACTCCTCCCTGCATCAAAGGTCCCTTTGATATCTGAAGAGGTAGTCCACCTCTCCCTCTCCGTTGCCTCGGCATCCCCAACCCACCCCCTCCTCCTCCACCTCCTCCACCACCTCCATCTCCTCCACCTCCTCCGCCACCTCCATCTCCTCCTCTCCGTCCTCGTCCCCTCTCATCCTTAAAAGCTGGGATCGGCTCTGCTGGGTCTGATATCCATCGGATCGGGTGTGCTGCTCGGTACTGTGTATACTCCGCTGTCACCCCTGCATCAATGAATCTCGGTCGTAGGTCCCATGGCCTCGCCTGCAGTGTCCGAAACTCTGCCAGTGCCTGATCATACGGTAGCACTGGACCCCATGCATACCGCTCCCGAATCACCCGTGCATACTCCCTTGATCTGCTAGGCAGTCCATGTTGCCGTCAGAACTGCCTCATCACTCGGCCAGGCACTTGTCTCTCTACATGATAGGAGGTCCTCCCAATCAAGAATCGGGTCATAAACACATACGGCAGTGCCTCCGCATCATCATCCCATGGCTCACATTCCAAGTATGGCCGCCATATCACTGCATCTAAATCATCCAA
This sequence comes from Cryptomeria japonica, assembly GCF_030272615.1. NCBI lineage: Eukaryota > Viridiplantae > Streptophyta > Pinopsida > Cupressales > Cupressaceae > Cryptomeria > Cryptomeria japonica. The sequence goes on from NC_081405.1 coordinate 525,863,508, forward strand.
TGCCCGCCGCCACCACTCTAACTTCCCCAAGTGGGGCTGACTCATCATGCCACTGTACATAAACATGTATGGCTGGTCCACGGTCAGAATCTGAGACTCACTGGTCGAGTCACTGGAAGATGCTCCCATGCCCAAACATGTAGCAGCGTCATGCCCACTGCAAGAGAACCCCTCCCTCGGTACACTACCTCGTGTAGCTCCTGATACATGTGCGCCAGCATGCACGGCCCCCATGCAAATCGGGTCCCCTCGGTCATCATCATCTCTATCACCTGTCCCCATCCCACCGCCAATCCATGTGACCGCCTGTCTGGACACAACAGTCCTCCCACAATCCCTGACAACACTGCTGGAAGGGGCTCATATAGTGCCGCTATATCCTCCCATGCGATCGAGCCATTGTCAATATATACATCCTCGTCAAAAATCCTCTGACACGACACGGTCCCCCAGGATCTATCATATGTAACCAGCTCCCCTCGAATCGGAATCCGAAGGATGCGCCACACATCCTCCAACATCATAGTCATCTCTCCCTATGCCAAATGAAACGTGCACGTCTCACTGTGCCATCGCTCTGCCAATGCTGTGATCAAGCCGTGATTCATCCGAATCACGGGCATGTGCATCACCTCGTAAAGCCCAGTCGCTGCTATACAGTCTATCTCCGCCTGCGTCAACCGGTCCCACAACCCCTGTGTCGCAGGATGACGCTCGCGTAACTGCAACACGCGCAGATCCTCCTGCACATAGACATTCATCAAATCACCATTAGTTGTTTTGTTTTCAAACTTTCTTAAGTTTAAACCTAGACTATCATCAGATACTTTGATCAAGTATCTTCGGGTCTCAACAGGTAAGCAATCATGGCCACCTAGACTTCCAACAGGCATTTATTCTAACAAATGACCTAAGTCTCATCGGGCTACTATGGTTCAAAACAACTCCCACTTCACCTCGCCATCCATCAATCATTGGCATCCGGAGATTCGTTTTGTCCAACACTGGGGCATCTCTTTATCCTAAGCAAAAGCGCTATTTTATCTACAAAAGCGCTAGTTGTCCACAATAGCGCTACTACCTTATCCAAAGCACTCAAACAACTATGCAAAAGCGCTAAAATTTCAAAGGCGCTAAAAAAGCTATACAATAGCGCTCATTCATGTCAATAACGCTCAATTAACCCTGCAATAGCGCTACTTGGTCAAACGCGCTGAAACTTGCATACAATAGTGCTAATGCATGGCAAAAGCGCTCAAACAAGAGCACAATAGCACTATTGCGACACAATAGCGCTAGTTTATGGAGCAAAAGCGCCAAAACCAGAGTTTCAGCACTCTTGCTCCGACTTGACTTGGACTCAACTAAAAACCTATCAAAAATGCATGAAAAATAAGTTTTCGAATTTGCGTACCGTTGGTCCGTAGTCGTCTGGCCGCTGGAACCGTCGGACTCGCTCGAATCTGTGCTCAGTGATCGGAATCGGCATAGTCGCTCCTCCTTGCTCCTCCAAATGTCACTGTAAGAGCTCTCGTTTTCAACTGGTCGCGGTCACAAATGATCCTATTTTCACCCCTTTCACCCCATTTATACCCCCCGCCGTCACCGTAACTTCGCCCCGCTCATCGCCGTGGTCCCCGTGAACTTCCCGAGCCCCCCATTTGTCCATGTTTCCCCTAATTTCTTCTATTTTTTTACCAGTATGCCTAACTTCTTCTCTTCTATCACCCTACCAATTTTCATTCTTTTTCGAGAGATCGCCCGATTTTTTCAAAAAATTTTGGCCCATCTCTCGAGGGGGCATACCACCCATTAAATTTACATTTTATGAGGCATTTCTTCACACCAGTTTTTCTTTCTTTGAAACGATGCGATAAACTGCACCGTCTCAAAGAGGGGCAAATGTAGTCACACAAATCTGTCCAGCTTAATTAAATGAATATTTTGTATTTATTTGATTAAAAATCCACTAGCCATCAGTTAATTAAAATTAATATTTAATTAATTCATCTCCAAACATTCTTCTATTAATTAAATAAATTATCCAATTTATTTTAATTAATTCATTAAATCAAATTTCAATCAATTAAATAAATAAAATCTATTTATTTAATTAAAAATCCCCTTTTCCTCTTTTAAATAAATTAAATAAAACATTTATTTAAATCATTATCCTCACCCCACTTGCATTTTCCTACAAATACAACTTGCACACATTTATTAAAATAAATGAATTTTTATTTTAATAAAATCCTATTTTCTCTCACCCACCAATTCCACTTGCAAATCTAATCCCCTTCTAGATTCTTCTAACCTCTTCCTAATTAGCCTAATCCATCCTCTAAACTTTGTCACATTCCTAAGCAAAATGGAGTCACTTCTCAAAGCCTAAAAGTCTTTGATAACCATTAAAGGCTTTCAACCTTCAACCACCAAAATCCTTAAAGTCTTTGAAAACCATTGAAGGCTTCCAGCCTTCAACCACTTAATCCCCAAAGTCTCCAAAAACCATTAATGGTTAACCCAAACCCTTCCACATGGTTAAAACATTTGTTTTGACTCAACCTCTACCCAACCCAAGGGTCTCATCAGGCCATTAATGCTTTGACCATGATTATCTCTTAATCATTTGCACAAAGGTTTATTCTTGGATTAATTCCTAATCCAATGGATAATCTTAATTTAGGTTTGACCCTTAGCCTTTAGATAACCATGAGGTCTTCTCAGGCCTTTAATGCCTCCAACCTCTTCTTTCAACCCAACCCTGTGTTGACATTTGTCACCATTTTATTGGTGTCAATTGAGCACATGGATCCCCAACTTTCAAGCTTGACCCTTGATTAAACCTTTCAATCCTGGCCATCCATTGCTCCATTTTTCCTATAAATAGAGCCCATTCCTTCATAATCCAAATCCTGAAAACTTGTATGCATCTAAGCTATAGACATTTTAGAGAGCATTTTAGCATAAGCAATCTAACATCTTGTCTTTTTGATTAAAATACATCATTTTAGCATTAGTATTAGCTTTTTATTTCACATTTAGAACTATACTACAATCTCAATCCTCCATAAGCATCCATAGTGCAAAAAGCTGCTGAGAGCTACACTATTTTGGAACTTGGAGAGGAGAGGAACAAGGGAGAAGAAGCTAAGGCCATGCTAAGAGGCAGTTGGAGATGTCTCATGATCTTTGTTTTACTTAGTAGATATATTAGCATGTCTCTTTGTGTCTCTTTTGGAATGCCTTCATATGTTTAGTTTTAGATTGACTAACACTAATGTTTTGTATGTTTTTGTGTTCTTTGATCTTAGACTAACCTTGTGCCATTTAGGAGGGCATCAGGAGTGATTAGAAGAATTTACAAAGTGGTTAGAAAAGTCTAGAAGGGGATTTGGGATTGCAAGTGGGTTTGGTGGGTGAGGGCAAATAAGATTTTATTTAAAATAAATTAATTTATTTCAATTGTGGTTGCAACTTGCATTTGTAGGAGAATGCAAGTGGGGGGTAGTTTAGGGATTTAAATAAATGTTTTAATTATTTATTTAAAAGAGGAAAGGGAGTTATAATTAAATAAATATGATTTATTCAGTTAATTGATCTTGAGTGTGGCTAAATGAATTAATTTAAATAAATTGAATAATTTATTTAATTAATAGGAGAAGGGTTTGATGATGAATTAATTAAATATTAATTTAATTAACTGATTATTGAAGGTTAGATAATCAAATAAATAGTAAATATTCATTTAATTAAGTGAACAAATTTATGTGACTACACACACACACACATATACATGTATGTATGTATACACACACACACACACACATATGTATGTACACATATGTATATATACATATATTTATATATATACACATATGTACATACACACACACACATATATAGATATATATACATATGTATATATACATACATACATATATATACATATATGTATACATACATACATACATACATACATACATATATGTACATATATATGTACACACACACACATATACATACATTCATACATACATACATACATATGTGTATGTATGTATACACACACATATAGTCAAAGTAAATTTGATAATTATGCTTTATACTTTAACTTCATCTATGGTTCCAAGGTCAAAATGAAGATAGATGTAAAATTTTATAATCTAAAAATTGACATTATAAATTTATGTGTTTGGTCAATTTATCAATACCACAAGCTCCAAGATCTTTACCTTGTTGGATGCATTTGGAAGGTCACTATTAACCCAATAGTGACAATCAAAAAACATAACCTATCTTAACAACTCAATATGAAGTTTATGTGATTTATTAAGGGACAATCATAGATAAGTTACCAGACAGGACCACTTGAAGAATGGTTACTTGCTACTCTTAGGTTTAATTATTCAATCAGATTCATAGTGCATCGGGTTATGCCATAATTTAGGTTGTCACATGCACACTATGGGATACCTACATTATATGATGTCAAGTCCAATGTAACAATCAAAGTTTGGGCCTTTCTTGATGATATTGAAAATGAAGAGATAATATTATTAGTGCATAAATGGTTAACAAAGTGAAAAATTACTACAAATTTTTAAAAACTATTTACATATTGTATCTTTGACTAAATTCAATGCCCGCAATATAGTATATATGTTGTTTGACAATTATTACTACTGCATGAATGATTAACAAAGTAATTTTAATTCCTTTTTAAAAATCATTTTGATAAATCAGTCCAAATTTTTAATTTGCATACCATTTTACAAATGTTGTTCTCATAGCTCCAAAAACTATCTCATTTTGATTATCAATGTAGACACCCAAATCTATCCACTTAATTAAACATGAATACTTGGTATTTATTTGATTATTTAACCACCATTTAACTATTGATTAAATTAATATTTAATTAATTCACCTCAACTCTTTTCTTCTATTAATTAAACAAGAGACGTAATGCAAGTTCCTGCCAATGGTGTTGTTATTTTGAAGTAAAAATAAGAAAAGCATTTGGTATGATGTGTTACTACTTATCAAATTGCCATTAGTTTTATATACAAAGTCATTCTATATACTCTAGTCAGTTACCACTACCGAAATATTTAGTCGGTATGAACAGTCTAGTCGGTTACAGAAGGAAAACAGTCACAAAGCCCAGTATACACTGAGCTATCTACCGAGTGTTATTTCATGTCTACCGAGCAGTAAAGATAATACATCAGGTGAAATGTGTTACCAGATTCATTGAACCTGGACACACATATGAAAACGTGTTACAAGATCGAGGCACATAGAACCATTATCGCATTGGAAATTGCACATATAGATTTTGTATAATTTTGAGGTCATCTAACCAATGAAATATTTTGCATGGTTATTTATTCGATAAATCATGTTTGTAAGATCGAAGCAATGAATCAGATCACCGACATAAGAAATCTATTTATACAACATGAATTTAGGGTTAGAGATATATGTGAATGAGAGAAATGTGTGTGCATATGTGTATGAAGCAAGACTTATGTGATCCATTAGAAATCACAGAGTATTATGACTGTTACGGAGACACAAAGGTCACCGAGAAGGTTATCAAAGAACAGTCAAAGAAAAGAGTAAACAAAAGGGTTTACTGAGTTACTTTATGAGTTACCGAGGTATGCTATAGGCAAGGTAATCTTATTTTGAGCACATAGAATCTGCTACAACATTTTAGATGTAAAGTTGCAGATATTTGTAAAATCTTATTGTAATATTTTGAGATTGTAAGAGAAACCTTTAACAGGGTAAAAGACTCTAATCAAGTCCATAAATTGTAAATCCTCTAACCAAGTGCCACATTTATGTAGTGTTGTAAAATCCTTTAGCAAGGTAGATCTAACAGATCTTGTTACTCCTAACAGGGTAAGCTATCAGAAATAGCTAAATATGTAGCTCTAACCGAGCACTCTTTATTATTGCAGTAGTGAAGTTGTGGGTGCCATCCCCACCACAGTTTTTCTCTCTAACCAAGAGTTTCTGCGTAACCAAAATATATGTGTTATGGAGTGAATCATGTATGATTGTTACTCATTTGTTTTAGCTTTATGTTATGTTACAATAGTTTTTGGTTTATGCATAACAGTAAAGATATTGTTGATAAAAGGATTTGATGTACTGATTCGCCCCTCCCCTCTCAGTACATTAGCTTTCCATATTGGGCCGAACAATTGGTATCAGAGCTTGAATCTTGGAAAAGGGTTTAACTACCTAAAGAGAAAGATCTTATCAATGGAAGGCTACAAACAATCTCGGAGGATTGTGTATCTACAAGAAGAATTGGATCATGCTAATCAAGTGATTGCAGACATGCAAAGGCAAATGCAAAAATCTCTGAAAGTGGAAGAAGATTATCTGATGATTTGCAAGACTCTCAAGAGTTAGTGGAACAAATTGAGACATCATCTGAGAATAGTATGTCTGAAGAGATTGAAGAAATGATTGGACAATTGAAAGAAAAGAACAAAGCACTGGCTGATCAACTAAGAGCAATGAAAAGAGAACATGAACATTTCAGTACACAGATGACTGAAAATCTTGATGCATTGAGGACAACCGAGGACAAAGTAAGAGATCTATAAAGAGAGAAACAACAACTTGAAGCTTTAGTATCTGATAAGGATGATGAAATCATAAGGTTGATTGGGATTCAACAAAATATGACAGATCAACTAGGTTATGCACATCATGAAGCAAATCTGAAAGATGATGAGAATCAAGCATTGAAACTTGAAGTATCAAGGTTGAGCAATGAACTTGAAACAGAGAAGAAATCCAAGGAAACACTGAAGAAGAGTTATGAAGCACCAAAGATGTTGGATGAGCAACTGAACACAATATGACCCTACAAAGAAGGAGGACTCAGTTACAAAGGAAAAGACTCTACCGAGAAGGGAATCTGCACTACCGAGAAAGGAGAATCATCAAACAAGCTGGAAAAAGGAATAACATCAAAAGGAAGAAGCCTATTTGCTACTACTATGGAAATCAAGGTCATACTGCCAACATGTGTTAAACCAAAAAAGGTAAGCAACCGAATGCCAGTAAGACCAATGGTTATTGCTACAATTGCAATAAATATGGTCACACATCTAATCAATGTAGGACAAAGTCTGTTAATAATTATCAGAAGGCAAAATTCAAAGGGTTTTGTAAAAACTGCAATAGATATGGACATAGGACTGAGAAGTCTTGGTTTAAGCAAAAGAACCACATGTGGTCTGCACACCAAGCAAATACTAGAGGTTACCAAACTCACACAGATCCTTACCGACAATATTCTGTAGTACCATGGGATTACAATACAAGGATATGGTGTGAATGTTGTGGAAGATATGGACATATAAGTGCCAACTGCTTTATAAGGTTTGGAATGAATAACCAAAGATCATGGAGAAATCCTGGTATGGCATGTTTTCATTGTCACAAAGTTGGACACTTGGCTGGAGATTGCAGAGATCAACCTAGAGAAGACACTGAGGAAATAAAAGAGAAATTAAAGATGATTTGGAGAAAGAAGGAAATTGTGTCAAATAAAGAAAGCACCTTACCTACCAAGTTAGGTGCTCCCACTCCAAATTAATCGGTAAAGGTATGAAGGGACTGCATTCTCACAAGGTTAAATCTTAAATAGTTCCTATTTTAGTATGTACTGAATTCAAAATCTGCATAGTAAGATGTAGTAGTAAGTTTGAAATTCTATCAAAGTCTTTTGGAGCACTTTACAGGAAATCTGTCAAGTCGGTGAATTCAGGAAGCCTGTCAAGTCGGTATGTGAAGGAAATTTGGTTACTCGGTTAAAGCGCAAAAAGGGAAAGAAAGTTAAGTGAACTGAGTGCATTTAATGTCTTTGACCTAACTTGCACAAGGCCCGATAAGGTATTTTTGAGTACTTAAAGGTTTTTTGCTGTCATTTTCATTCACCAAGTTTTCAAGAAGAAGAGCAGAGCGAATCAAGGCGATCAAACCATCTTCAAAGTAAAAACTAAGGTATTTACATGGAATCTCATCACATTGCTAAGCTGGTTTACCAAACTCATTAAGTTGTTATTATTTGCTGAGTGTGAAGCATCTGTTGTTTGTTAAAGTTCTCAAACCCTAAGGTTCCTGTGTCAATTTTTATCTGAAATAAAAATGGCACCTAAGATCCAAGACCCCATTGTTGTCAAGAATGTAGAGAAGCCCTCACTAAAATGCTCTTTGACTCCCAAAAATTGCATCTGAACCGGATGACAAAACTGCCTTTTCACTCATCCCGAATCGAGTCTTGTTAGTCAAGGATGTGAGATTCTTCACAAAATGCCGTGTTGAAGAACTCGGTCATGTTGAGATCAAAGATACATATGATGAATTGTGCACAGATGGTAAAATGGATAGCAAGTATGAGCATATCAAAATCAAGGGATTGACTGAAGTCCTAACCTATCCCCGTGTGTTCAAACCCCAGTGGGTCAAGTTTGTACTAAGTCGAGTGCATGATGATTTCATGTGGCTACAAGAGCAACCATTTAAGATCACTAAAGAAATCATTCATCTGATCACCAGTTATCCTATCTATGATCATGCTCTAGCATAGAAAATGATATCACAGAAGGAATTGATCAGTTTGACTGGAGTAGAATCTGATTGCAAAGGTCTGAAGTTGAACAATGTCATTGATCCTGAACTCAAATTTGCCATTAGAGTAATTGGTTATTGTTTCTTCCAATTGGCAAGGGAAAACAGTGTACCCTGTGCAGCAGTGGACTTAGCATACAAAATTGTTAAGAAAGGCATGAAAATTGACTTGTGTGAAGTATTGTTGAAGAACTTGTTTGAAAACGTGAACACAATCAGGAAGCCGAAGAAGAACAACTCGGCAAATACGCTAAAATTTGGATCACTACTTGTATATATGTTTTTCTACTTTGAGAAGTTTTTTCCAACAGTCGGTAAAGTTGTTTGGGAACTACACCGACCAATCACCCATCAGACCAATGACTTCATCAAGAAGTTAGGTGATAACTTTAATGATATAATGGATGATTACTTCAACAAGTTCCAAGAGAAAATGCATAACAGGTACCGGATTCCACCACAGCTGGTAGAAAAATACAAAGATGAAATATGTTTTGAGGTCGACACCGATTACTGTTATGTGAATGTTGTGGAACCAAGGACTCAATCTTTGTCACCTATGGGTTACGAGATTGATTTTGATACCACACAACATCAAATTGATGCATTTATGACACTACCAAGGCATGCTACCGAGCTGAGGTATGGAGCCTATGAAGAGGTGAAAGAAAAAGTAAAGATGAGCATTGTAGTACCCAAAGCTACAAGGAAGGCATCAAAGATGATTAAGGCATTAACTGAGAAATTCGGAGAAGAGTCTCCCTCCACACCTGTCAAAGGCGTTCTAGCCATCATCGAAGAGGAGACAGAAGCCCAAGAAGTAGCCATAACACTTAGCACTGAATTGCCTAAGGGAAAAGTGTTGAAGAGAAAGAAACAGGACACTTCAATGGCCCTACCGACCCCTCCAACAAAGAGACCTAACACAAGGGCATTTGCTGCATCACCGAGTAAGAAACAAAAGACTGTTGTCGTTCCTAAGGTAACTAGAACTTACAAGAAATCTACTCGGAGACTCATTTTGCCAAAAGAGTCAAGTGATACCGAATCTGAAGATGCAAGTAAATTTTAGATTATGAAAAGCAAGAAGGTAGATGTAAATAGTGTAGAATTTTTTTGTAATAATCTAAAGGAATATGGTGGATTCAGATTTGTCACATATGAATCCAAATTTGCTGATGAAAAGAAGTAAATTGAAGAAGCTGTCATTTGCACACTTCTAAAATTCTGAGTGGTCCCATTAGAAGTATGTAATTCTATTCCTAAGGAATTATATGCACATATTGAAACTAGATGGCAATATGCCCTAGACTCGGAGAAACAAATCAGAGAAAGAAGTCTGGTGCATCTCTTTCCTGATATGTCGGTTGATGAAATACAAGAACATCTGACAAACAGCCAAACACAATTTACAGTAAAACAAAAAGCCTTGAAATTGATGAATGGCCTGTATATAGAAGTGGAGAAGGAAATAAAAGAGCAATGGAAGGACATCTTTCAAAGAAAGAATGCTGCTGAACAATCTACAGTGGAAATAGTCGATATCACCGACCAAGAGCCTGATGTCACCGAGCAAGACCCTGCTGACACCATTCAAATAGATGAAGATATCATGGATGCAGAGGCACCTGAACAAGAAATGATAGAAGGCAATGCTTATGCAAAACTTGTCTCCAATGAATCTGTTTTGGAACAAGTTCAACCTTACCCACCGATCAATCAACCTGCTACAACCGAAGCTCCTCAAGATACAGGTGAAGGCACCAAAGGTCAAAAGTCTATAGCAGAAGGTACTTCACAAGAACAAACCTCTCAACACCTTCTAGCACGGAAAATGTTACAACTGAGACACCAAGCACCAAGACATCGAAGGACACTACCGAGGCTAAAGAAACCGACCAAAGTGTTGTCTCTACCAAGCAACCTACCGAGGGTTCTCAAGCCTCTCAAGCTATTGTAGTGGTTCACCCGGTGAAAGGTAAAGAAAAGAAGTTGAAAAAGCATAGTTTCAAAATTGATTTATCGAAACCGATAGTGTTGCCCAATGTAGACATCTCCAAATTGAAAGGGCAAGCACTCACTGAATCCGGTGAACTATGCAAAGCAAAGGCCAAACAGGAGAAGCAACTGGCCATACAAAAGAAGAATAAAGTACTTCAGAAGGTAAAGACCTTACTATTAGATATGCTACCTTCAGCTACGGTATCAACATCCATATTCAATTGGATGAACTCCTAAATTAGATTGAGACATTTGGAGTAGATGCAACTGAATACTTGAGCAAACTAAAAGACAAGGAGCTAACTACCAAAATGATAGAGGAAGTACAGAAATCCATTGTTGTTGGCAAGGTAAAACTTGTCAAATTTATTGCTGAGTTGTCCCCTCAACTCAAGCACATTCTTTCATTATTTCAGAAGCTCTGCACATTTTCTTTATTCCTTAAGGACATTAAGAATAAAACAGAAGCAATTGAGAAAGAGATCACCGATCTCTCAAATAAGTTGACCCCCGAGCCCAATTCAGTTCAGAATTGTTATACTAAGCTACAACTGCTCATGGCCCAACAATTGGAACTGAGGAATGAAGGACACATCATCAAGATGGACATAATGACACTTCAAACATTATTCCTTCCTCATCTTTCATTCGTTCGAGAACAGCTAAACCAAGCCACTTACCTCTCTACTACACAAGAGGGAAGCACTTTAGATGGCTTAATTTCATTATTGGCTGATATTAATGCACATAATTCTTTAATGGACAATGTAAAGGATGCACTCTCTGTCGCTCCCACCAAAGCCAAGACAAAGTACAAATCCATTTTTGATCAGTTGCCACCTCCAAATGGTAACTAAATTTTGGTGTTTGTCAAAAAGGGGGGAGTATATCATCAAAGTATATATAGCATCAAAGTACAGAGGGGGAGTGTATAGTATTCAAAGTATCAAACAACCAGAGTGTAGTATACAGGGGGAGTATACCGAGCAGAATGAGCAGAATAAGCAGAGTATCCAAGAGCAGTGAACCGAGCAGTGAACAGAGGAAAGAACAGTGATTATAGAGTATTGATCACCGAACACACATAATCATAGTTTTGTACAGCATATTGATAAGGGGAGTATATTTGATTATACTATTTCATTGACTAATGTATATACTGTATGTTTAGTCAGATTTTGTAAAGTATACAGATTTTTGAGTAATGACTTTGAAAGTAGTTTTGTCAAACATCTCAACTAATGTCAAAAGGGGAGATTGTTACTACTTATCAAATTGCCATTAGTTTTATATACAAAGTCATTCTATATACACTAGTCGGTTACCACTATCAAAATATTTAGTCGGTATGAACAGTCTAGTCGGTTATAGAAGGAAAACAATCACAAAGCCCAGTATACACCGAGCTGTCTACCGAGTGTTATTTCATGTCTACCGAGCAGTAAAGATAATACACCGAGCTGATATACACTGAGTGAAACGTGTTACCAGATTCATTGAACCTGGACACACATATGAAAACGTGTTACAAGATCGAGGCACATAGAACCGTTATCGCATTGGAAATTGCACATATAGATTATGTATAATTTTGAGGTCATCTAACCAATGAAATATTTTACATGGTTATTTATTTGAGAAATCATGTTTGTAAGATCAAAGCAATGAATCAGATCACCGACATAAGAAATCTATTTATACAACATGAATTTAGGGTTAGAGATATATGTGAATGAGAGAAATGTGTGTGCATATGTGTATGAAGCAAGACTTATGTGATACATTAGAAATCATAGAGTATTATAACTGTTACAGAGACATAGAGGTCAACGAGAAGGTTATCAGAGAACAGTCAAAGAACAGAGTAAATAGAAGGGTTTACCGAGTTACTTTATGAGTTACCGAGGTATGCTATAGGCAAGGTAATCTTATTTTGAGCACATAGAATCTGCTACAACATTTCAGATGTAAAGTTGCAGATATTTGTAAAATCTTATTGTAATATTTTGAGATTGTAAGAGAAACCTTTAACAGGGTAAAAGACTCTAATCAAGTCTATAAATTGTAAATCCTCTAACCAGGTGCAACATTTATATAGTGTTGTAAAATCCTTTAGCAAGGTAGATCTAACAAATCTTGTTACTCCTAATAGGGTAAGCTATCATAAATAGCTAAATATGTAGCTCTAACTAAGCACTCTTTATTATTGTAGTAGTGAAGTTGTGGGTGCCATCCCCACCATACTTTTTCTCTCTAACCAAGAGTTTTTGCGTAACCAAAATATATGTGTTATGGAGTGAATCATGTATGATTGTTACTCATTTGTTTTAGCTTTATGTTATGTTACAATAGTTTTTGGTTTATGCATAACAGTAAAGATATTGTTGATAAAAGGATTTGAAGTATTGATTCACCCCTCCCCTCTCAGTACATTAGCTTTCCATATTGGGCCTAACATGATGTTCATGAAAAAAATTAGAATTATTATAAGTAAAAACTAATTTGAAATATATTGTGACATTGTAGAAGATGAACAAGTAAATATCGCAAAAATCTAGAATTATTATTGGTAATAAAATAATTTGAAATATATTGTGACATTGTAGATATTTGCCTTTGAACAAGTCAAGATGAACAAGTAAATATTCAAAAGTAATAAAGTAAAATTCTTGTCATTTGAAAAGTAAAATTGAACAAATAAATAAATCTTTTAAATTTACAATCTATTAATAAATTTTGACGGAGGATGGCGCCTGTTGTGTGGAAAAGGAGGGTCATACGCAGGCCGCGACTTGCATGACTAGCCTCATACTCGTGCATGGCTGGCCTGATCCAGTGGATTTGAATGTTGCAGAGGTGGTTGAGTGCAGAGACGAGGGTTTTTGAAGCGCGGGGGTTGTGTTTTGGGTGTGGCTAGCTGGGGTTGGAGCCAGATCTCTTTCTTGACTGCATCCTTGGTTCTACCCTTTTGCTTCTTTTCTTCTTTGAGTATTGCATGTTGGGTGTTTGGGTGATGGTTGGTCTACCCTTCTTCAATGGGTATGGCATCGAGAGATCCATTGGGGGTTAAAGCTTCCATGGATTTTCGTGTTGTGATTGGGGCTTCACCCTTGAATTCAAAAAATAATATTCTTTGATAATAACTTGTTCGCAAAAGAAGGGAGTGATGGAGGATTGATGCCTTCCGGAGGCCCTCAAATCCCAAAGGTGAATGGGTGTCTTGAACGGGCTAAGGAAAGACCCGTCTTGGTGATTCAACCGGAGTCTATTGCTGAAGATGTTGAGTATTTTTTGAAGCGTTCTTTTCTTTGCAAATCTATGGGGATGAGGGTTTCATACCAATTTCTATAACCATGGACGTAACAAACTTGGTCGCCTGAGGGTGAAATGGAGATAATGTTGTTGGCGAACTGTTAGTTCATGGTAGTTTTTAATTGCATGGAAGATTGCATTAGGGTTTTTGAAGGTGGACCTTATTTCCACAATCAAGTTGGCTTGTTTATGAAACCTTGGCATGTGGGCTTCAATTCATCCAAGGATCTCCCAAATCGGGTTCCTATGTGGGTGTGTCTCCCTAGATTTTTCAGTAGAATATTGGCACAATGATATCCTATATAATGTGGCTTCTATACTGGGGAAACCAGTGGGTGCTTCACATCAAACTCAGGAAAGAAAGGTAATGACCTTTGCTTGAATTTATGTTGAAACTGATTTAAATAACCCTCTTCTAGATTCTTTAGAGATTCGTGAGGGATCCTATTCATGGATTCAATAGTTGGATTATGAAACTTTGCCATTTTGTTGCTAGTTTTGTCATGAATATGGGCATCTGTAGAGGAGATGTCCCAGGTCAAAATCTTCTGAATATCCCATGCCTCAAACTCCTTGTAACCCCATGAGGGATGATAAAGGCAAAGCTCCTATGTCCAGTGAGATTGCATCTGGAAGGGTTTTATTCCAGTCAAGACCCGTAATAAAAACAGGGGACAAAAGAGGACTTTTAAGGAGCGATAGGAAGAGGAAACCTTTAATCAGTTTGATATCTTAAATGAACTTAACCAGTAAGAGGTGAACCTTGGTTTGATAACAATGGATCAAGGAGTTATGGAAGTGGTTCAAGAAGATAAGGCCCTAGATAGTGTGCAAAATTTGCAGATGGATGGTGATTTACAGATGGACATGGCTCTTGGTGTGACAGACTTTGGAGCCCTTGGTTGTTTGGATATTATGGTGACAAGAGGAGGGGGAGTTGATTTAACTTCTATAAAATTAGCCCTTGACTCCACAAAAGGTAGAAAATCTTCCCCGACATTGGGGATATTACAAAAAGAGCAAAAAAAGGGCCCTTCGAAAAGCCCTCCAAGGTTCGAAGAAAGAAGGATGTGGAGAAAATTAAGCTGATGGGGGAGTCTTTGGTGGAGTCTGGCAGTGTAATGATGCTATATTCTCACTTCTTGAATCCTAAAAAATGATCACACTCTCATGGAATGCAAGGGGCTTGAACAATGGCCCTCGACAAAAAGTTGTTTGAGATTTGGTAAGAATTCATTAACATGATATTCTTTTCTTACAGGAGACTAAGTTGTCTATTGAGAATATGACTGGCTTGTTCCCAAAGATGTGGGGTCATGGGGAGTGTCAATGTATTGGGGCCCATGGTACTGCTAGTGGATTGGCTTGTTTTTGGAACCCGTTGAAGATTTGCCCTCTTTGGTGGATTTCTTTTAAGTCTTCCATCTCCATTGTTGCTCCAAGTCTTGAGACAGGAGAAGCTATTCTCCTATCTAACATTTATGCACCTATTGATTTTTTGGGCAAGAAATTGTTGTGGACCCATATTATGGCTATTCGAAGCCTATTTCCCTTGCATCCGTGGATTATGGTTGGTGACTTTAATGCTATTATGGAGTTGGCTGAGAAGCATGGGAGTATTGTGAGATTTGAGCCTTCGGCCCTCCTATTGCGGGAGCACATTACTGTCTTGAACCTTGTGGACGTCAAACCCAACAATGGTCAATTTACTTGGAACAATTGGAGGACTAGGAGTTCGGTATAGTGGAGCGCTTGGATTGGTTTTTGGTTTCCTGGTTTTTGGTATGTTGCAGATGGTCCACTAGTTTTGAGATTTTAGACTAGCATGGGTCAGACCATTGGCCTATTAAGCTTTCAATTTCCTCGATTAGGATGGCTCATTATCCCCCTTTTAAATTCCAACTCATGTGGTTATGTGAGACTTCATTACAAGATTATGTTGTAGAGTGGCGAAGGTGTGGCAGGCCGGCACATGGTACCGCTATGTATACCTTTGGTAAACTTTTGCAATTTGTGGAGTACCAACTTAAGAGATGGAATAATCATTGCTTTGGAAAATTTTATCATGCTAAAGCTGCAACCCAAGATGAGTTAGATGGTATCACTAGAGAAATTAGAGAATGTGGTTTGTGTGAGACCTTGTTGCAGGAGGAAGCCAAAGCTCTGAAATCCATTGAGGAATGAGAACCGAGAGAGGAATTTATTGGAAACAGAAAGCCCGAGTGGACTAGCTTCAAGAAGGAGACAAAAACACTGCTTTCTTCTTCAACTTGTTGAAAGCCAGAATGTATGGTAATGCTATTCAAGTCCTTGTGAATGAAAGGGGTGAGCAATTTTCTTCATTACAAGATATGTCTAGAGAGGTTGTGCATTACTGTGCTTCTTTATTTAGGGAGGACTCTCAAGGAGGCTCAATAGAGAAAATTCCGGTGCTTTCTTGTATTCCCCATTTGGTTTTTGGTGAGATGAATGAGCATTTGATGAGCAATATCTCCATTGAGGAATTGGAGGAGACTGTCTTCAATATGAAAAAAGGGAAAGCTCCAGGTCCAGACTGATTTTTGATTGAATTTTTTCAGGAATTTTGGGATATTATTAAGACATATTTATTGGAAGGTGGTTCGGGAATCTCATAAGAACAAGCAAATTCTTAGGGCATTGAACTCCACCTTTCTCGCTCTCATCCCCAAATGTGATGGGGCAGATAGGTAAAGTTAGTTTCATCCCATTCCCCTTTGTAATGTTATTTATAAGATCATATAAAAGCTGATTGTTGAAAGGTTGAAGAAATGGCTTGAAAGTCTTATCTCAGAGGAGCAAAGTGGCTTTGTGGTTGACCAACACATTTTGGATGGAGTAGTGGTTGCTATGAAGACCATCCACTGTATGGCAACATCTAAAGAGAAGGCTATGTTCATCAAGCTGGATATGGAAAAGGCTTATGACAAAATTTGGTGGTCCTTTCTTCAAAAAAAATTGGGGGCTTTTGGCTTTGCGAAGGAGTGGATTTAGTGGGTTATGAGTTATGTCACATCGACCTCTTTCTCAGTTTTGTTAGATGGGGATCACACTGAGATTTTTGGGGCTTCTCGGCTGCTTCAGCAAGGGGACCCTCTCTCTTCTTATCTTTTCCTTCTTATGGCCGAGGGTCTAGGTAGATTGGTGAATCATAATGTGTATTTGGGTCTTATCTAGGGATGGCGGTGGGGAGAGGGTTTGCCTCCGCAATCCCACTTGTAGTTTATGGATGACACAACCTTGACGGGCATGAATATGATTAGGGAGGATACCAACATGCGCAAGGCACTGGATGTTTATCTTAATGCTTCTAGTCAGCTGATAAATGAAGATAAATTCTCCATTTTCTTCTTCAACACTCAAGAGGCTATTTAGAGGAGGATAGTGCAAATCATGAGATTTCAGATTGGATCTCTTCTCGTAGGCTTCCTAGAGAGTCTTGACAATATATCCTAGATAAATTCTGCATGAAGGTTACTCATTGGACACATAGATGGTTGTCCTTTGTTGGTCGGGTTCAGTTGCTTAAATCTATGATTCAGGCTCTCCCACTCTATAGAGGTATGCTCCAGGTGGCTCCAATGGGATTTGTTAGAGAGTTGGATTCTATGGAACGACAATTATTATGGGCCAGAAACTTGTCTTCTTCTAAATGGAGCCTTGTCAGATGGGATATTGTTTGTAGTCCAAAACAGATGGTGGTCTTGGGTTGAGGCAACCATCTTTCTCTGGGCTAGCCTTGGCTGCTAAGATGTTTGGAGGTGGTGTGTGGAGCAAGATCAAATTTGGGCTAGAATTTTGTCTCATAAGTATCTTCCTGGGATTTTGAAGGAAGATGTTCCTTGCTACCCTCTGGTGGGAAAAGGATCAGTGATTTGGGGAACTCTTAAGAAAGGGATTGCCTTGATTAAGGAAGGTTTATTTTGGATATGTAGGAGGGGGACTGAAGCTCTCTTTTGGTTGACTCATGGGATGGTTTTTCTCCCATTGTTTCACAGTATCCTAATTTGATGACCCTTTGCCAGCAGTTCCTGGAGGTGGATTGGTCAAGGGTGAGTGATTTTAAATTATTATACTTGTGCGGGCAAATGGAAAGCCCCGAATGAGTGGCTAGCAGTTATTTTGGAGGAAGAATGTGTTGAGATCCATAATATATTATCAGGTAGACATTGTAGTTCCCTTAAGGACAAAGATGGCCTTGCTTAGCTTCTAGGTCCTAAGGGAGTTTATATGGTTGCGAGTGGTTATCAGGAAATGTTGGTTGGTAAGCATAATGGAGAGGAGGTTCAATGATGGAAGAATGTTTGGAATAAGCTCTCTTGGCCAAAGTATAATTGCTTTGTGTGGATTGTGGCTTGGAACAGATGTTTTGAAACAATATTCGAAAGCGGGGCTTTCAAGGCCCTTCTATTTGTGTTCTTTGTGGAGCTAGTGAAGAGGATTCTCCCCATTTGTTCTTTTGATGCTCTTTCTCTATGCAAATTTGGTACTTCTAATGGGAGGTTTGGCGACATCCTTGTGTGCATGTGACTTCTCTAGTGGAGTTTTGGAATAGCTTGGGTAAGCCTCTTATGACATCTTCTTTTCTCGAAATTGTGTGGTGTATTGGGCCTATTCTTTGGCAGCTTTGGTTGGAAAGGAATCATAGGATTTTTAGGGGGGAGAGGTTATTGGATCAACAAGTATGACACATAATTATGGGGATGATCTGGGAGACGATGGAGGCCAAATGTAAGGTAATTCTCTCGCTTGACAAGATAGATGCAGATAAACAGAGAGACTGGGTATTCAGGTATTGTCTTCTGCCTCGGCTTGTGTCAAAAGAGGTAGGCATGCCGAGAGGAAGATTCAAAGAGAAGGTAGATGGAAGCCTCCCCTGAGGACTTTTTGAAGATCAACAAAGATGACTCATCTTGTGGATATCCAGGACCAACTGGGATTGGTGGTGTTGGTAGAAATAGTTTGGGAGAAGTGGTGTTCCTTTTCTCTATCCATAAAGGGTAGTAGGCTACTAACTTTATGGAGGGACTAGCGATCCTCTTTGCTTTGAAACGTGCTTATGCTTTAGGATGGTGCAAGGTTATTTGTGAATATGATTCACATGTTATGGTGAATTTGTTGGTTAGTCAAAAGGTGAAGGATGTGAACTCGCAACTATCTTGGACTGTTCAACAAATTTTGCATATTAGTAGTAGGATGGAGATTGTGTCCTTTGTCCACATTCTGTGTGAGTGGAATAGATCTGCTGATTGTTTGGATAGGTAGGCTTCTAAGAAGAATGATTGGAGGATTGAGGAGTGGGGGCATTTGTCCCCTGTTTATTGTGAGGAGTTGGAAATAATCTTTGGTGTTGATATTTGTAAAGTGGAAAATTGGATCCTAGTGACTCCCCACCTAGGAGAGAGAAATGAAGTCAGTAGGATGATTTTCACTTGGGAAAAACTTTACATTCAAAAGAGGGATGTAAATCCACTAGATCCAAATCCAAGGGGAATAAGGATGTGAATTCCAACTGGATTACAAGGGTTGGAATGTGATTTTCCCTCTTTGTAAATATACATATTGACTATGTAGAAAAAAGAGAGATAAAATGGATGAAATGAGGAGCTACCGGTTTGGGATCGCGCTGTAATTTCGGATCTGAGATATTCAGACTAATACGGATCTGCCCTACAAATTTGGAGAAAAGCCGTCGGGACCGTGTTGAAAGTGCACACAGTCCTTCAAAAAATCCGTGTGTCGAAAAGGGTTTTTTTGTCTCTACAAATGGAGTCCAAAGCTACAATTATAGCTGCGCACCTGCAACCTACACACAAAAAAGAATGAAAGAAGAGTTGTGGATAGGGGTTTGCCTCAGTCAAACCTCGGTTGAGGAATCAACCTTGAAAGAAAGTAATTGCAAATGCTTAAATGTAAATGATAGAAATGTATACCTTCTAGATTTGCAATTGATTGATGATGATTGCTTTGCTTCTTGAATGTTATCACAAGTGTTGTATGAAATGGCATGTAGCATGACAAAACCCTAACACACACACACATGCTTGCAAATGAATGTTGTAATGTTGCTCCAATAGATGAATGAAGAAGGCACATGAAGGAGAAGACTTGATGATTGCTTGAAGACTTGAACGCTTGAATTTTTCCTGTCATGTGTTTCATGTATCACATATCTGGAAATGAGAAGACTAACTCCCTTTTATACATGCCTCAGATAATTAATTCATCTCACCAAAGGCTGACATCGGGGAGATTTGAAATCTTGAAATGCAGATAGGGCTAGAGGGACCTATCTTGGGGCCACCCTAAGAGGGAGGGACATGGGCATCACGCTTGTCTTGCCCTATCTTGGGGCCTGGACTGGGTCTCGAGGCAGTCTTAGGGTTGAAACAGGAGGAACTTGGGGTGAAGGTGCATAAAAAGGAGGTTTTGATTGAGAGAAGAGATGCTGTCACCTAGGTGAGGGCCTCAAGTGTGGTTAAAATTGCAAGGGACCCCTTTTATTTATATTAATAAACTTTGACTTAAGATTCTAAATTTTTAATGTTGAAAATTGTATTTAAAAAAAAACAGTTACTCTTAATAACTACTTTTAATAAATTTTTTATTAAGAGTAGTTATAATGTTTATTTTATTTTTAAATTTTAAAAATAAGTTAACAGAGCTTAATTTACTATTATAAATTTGTAGTGTTGAAAATTGTATATTTCAAAAGTAGTTGCTCATAAATTAAATTTTAAGATTAACAACACTTTTAATAAATCAATTATTAAAAGTGGTTACTATGTTTATTATATTTTCAAGTTTTAAAAATAAATTAAAAAAATTAACTATTATAAGTTTTTAATGTTGAATACTGTATATTTAAGAAGTAATTATTTGTAAATTGAATTTTAAGATTAATGATTATTTTAATAAATCAATTATTAAAATTAGTTATAATGCTTAATTTTTTTAAAGTTTTAAAAATTAATTTATGAGTAATAAATTATTCATAATTGATTTGTTTTTAGAAAATATTAAAAATAAGAAAAAAATAATTAGTAATTAAAAATTAATAAAACTTAAATTAAGAGAAATTATTTTTTAATAAAACATGATTAAGTTTTTCCAAAAAATATTAAAATATAAATAAATTATTAAATAAATATTATGTCACCCATTCAAAACCTAAACAAATATTGCCTAAAAATTTAAAAATTCTTTAGTTAAAAATATCTTCCATAAAACTATTTTCTAATCGGCCTTCTTCTCAATGATAAACTTTTATTTGCATTGGTAAGCGTTTTTTTAGAATGCATTAAATGCATTTGAGAGACGAGAGGGTAATCGGTGTCCGTAAAATTGCGATGGGTAAAATCGCTATTATAGCTT
The DNA here is from genome assembly GCF_030272615.1 of Cryptomeria japonica. Lineage (NCBI taxonomy): Eukaryota > Viridiplantae > Streptophyta > Pinopsida > Cupressales > Cupressaceae > Cryptomeria > Cryptomeria japonica. The sequence continues at coordinate 525,884,877 of NC_081405.1, forward strand.
CTTTCTTTTTTATATAATTATTTGTGATACATATCAGATATATATTTAATTTGATTTGATTGTACCAGATATTATATAGTTTTTTTTCCTTTTATAATTATTTGTGTTACATATCAGATGTAAATTGTATGATATATTTTAATTTGATTTGATTGATGTAATGAAATATGTAATATTTTTTTAAAAAAATTAAATTTTACACTGATTGTCTGTGATATAGACCGATGAGAAAAAAGATTAATGGTGTTTATATAATCATAAAAAATAAAAAAAAATATAAACTATACAAATTTTGTATAAATTTTTTAATTCTGTGATATGATTGGTTGAGGTAATTGAAAATTTGGATGCAATGAATGCATAAGTATGGTGGAGGAACTAATCAATTATTCAAATTATTTGATTTAATCATTAAACCATGTTTTGATAATTAATTAAATATATGAAGCATATTTGTTTAATTAACCCCTTTCCACATTTAAATAAATCAATGTTTATTTAAAATCTTAAAAACCCATCTCTCACATTAAATAAGTGTTATTTAAATCTCATCTCTCACATTTAAATAAATAAATATTTATTTAAATTCCTAAATCTCTCACCCACTTGCACTTTCTAGAAAATGCAAGTTGCAAGTCAAACCCTCATTCTAATTATATCTAAACCTCTATTATTAGCCTAATCACCTTTTAGTGGTTTGCACATTCTTAAACTAAAGGTTAACTCAAAATCCATCAACTCAAAACCTTTAAATGACTTCCTTTAAACTCTTCAAGCCATCAATGGTTTCCTTCTAGAGTCTTCAAGCCTTTAATGACTTTCTTTAAAGTCTTTAAGCCTTTAATGGTTTCCTTCTAAAGTCTTCTTAAGCCTTTAATAACTTCCTTCAAAACCTTCAAGCCTTTAATGACTTCTTTTAAAGTTTTTAAGCCTTTAATGGTTTCATTCTAGAGCCTTCTCAAGCCTTTCCTGTTTTCTCTCAAAGTCTTCAAGCCTTTAATGATTTCCTTCTAGAGTCCTTTTAAGCCTTTAATGGCTTCCTTCAAGTCTTCAAACATTTAATACTTTGTTCCTCTCTCATTTCAAGCCTTCCCTTGTTGACACTTTGTCAACATGTGATTGGCTTGAAGGAGAGCACATGGATTGAGGATCATCACCTCCTCAAGCAATCCTAAGTCTTCCTCGATCAACTCAATCACAACCCTTCATTTGCCCATTTTTCCTATAAATAGAGTTCATTCTTTCATTTTTGAGGGTCACACATGAGTTATCCATGCATCGTTATTTTGCTTAGATTTTGAATGATTTGTATTATGTTTTAGCTCTTCCACTAGTTGATATTAACACTTCATTTACATCCTTATTCTACACTTGATATAATCAACCATCTCCCATCCTCTATTTGACATCCTTTTGTGCTAGTGCTCATGCTGAGGGCATTCTTCACATAACAACGAGATCTTGAAGAAGAGGACAAGGAAGAGCCATGTCATAGGGAGCATCACGGGGAAGTTTAGTATTCATGTTTGTTTATTTATTTCCTAATTAGCTTCTTATACTAATTTTCTTTGATAATGCTTTGGATGGATATGATTTCATGTTTTGCTTATGGTTGAAAGCTCTCACTAACATTATTTCCTATTGGTTTAAGCTAATCTCCATTTTTACAGCGTTTCAATCAATAATTCAAATGTAATCAAAATTAAATTAAAAAATCATCTATCATTGACTTAATTTGCACTTCATACTTTATCATTGAATATATAAATATTGCATATTTACTAACTTGATATCTCTCTACGTACTTTACTTAGATTTTTCAAAATATAAGTATGCTAGTATAGGATGACATATCTTTCAACCACACCCAAAATGAATCAGTCATATTTATTGGTTAGACCTATTTAATATGATTCACCTAAATATCTTAAATAAAACTTAAAAAACTATATAATAACTTAAAAAAGTCTCGGATGGTGTCTGGGCAGATCTGGGACCCTGGTGGATCTCTTGTGGAGAGGTTCTATGTGTTCTCTCCTTTCCTTTGTCCTGAGGATTTGTTGTTGTTCTGGTTTTTCGAAGGAGCTTCTTTTTTCGGTTCTTCTTTGTCAGGCTACTCTCCTATGGAGGTGGAGAGTTGTTTTTGGTGTGAACCTTTGAGAGGGGTTTCTTGGCTCTTGTTCTTTTCCTCTCCTTGTCTGTTAGAGGTGACCATGTTTCCTATGGAGGTAGACATTTGGTGGAGGGGAAAGGGTTGGTTTCTGCTTGCTGTTGGAGAGTGCTGGTTGTTGTCTTTCTACTTCATTCTTCGTCCTGTAGAGGTGGAGCTCTTTCCTATTGAGGTGGAGAGATGGAATGTTGAAGATTTTCGACTTTTGGTGCTCCTCTTGCTGCTAGCTATGGATGCCTGTTTCTTCTCTAATGGGAGTCTCCTTGGGTGGGTCTGGAAGTTCTTTTTTCCAGACTCCCAGCTTGTCTCCTAGACTGGTTCCTTTTTGTTGTTTCTTGGTTTGGCCTCTCTCCTTCTGGTTTTTGGGGTCTTTGTTCCCCCTTTTTCTAGTTGTGGGTTCCTGGTTTATCCTATAGGTAGGCCTGTTGCTAATAGTTTTAAAGGGCCTAGTCTATCTTTCTGCTTTGGAGTTCTGAGCTCATCATTTAAGGTTGAGGGTGCCTGGCAAAACTCCTGGTTGCTGGTTTTGGGTTCCATTTTAAAACCCAGTTTGAAGGTTGAGGGAGCCTTTCAAAACCCCTATTGGCCAGATTCAAATTGTATGAATATCTACTGTAATCTGGTGTTGTTATTGAAGGTTAGGGGTACCTTTCAAAACCCTGATAATTGGCTGAGGGTGCTTGTTATACCCTCGATTATTATTGTTTCGTGCTATAGTTTGGAGCTGTAGCTTTGTTGGGTGTGACGTGACTATGCTGGTTGTTGTTGGTTTTAGTCATCTTTGCTAGATTTTGGCTGTAGTTTTTCATTGTTTATTTCTTTTAGCAGCCTGCTTTGTTGGGTTCTAGATCTCGATAAAATCTATTAAGTTTTAGATCCCTCCAAAACATGTTGTATGGGGTTTCGGGTCCCTTCAAAACCTGTTTTTCCTCTAATCAAAAACTTTATTAAAAAAAAAAAAACATTCACTCAAACTTCAATTAAAAATCAGCATATTGCACAACACAAATTTGAATTTGATGAAAGTTTTGAATAGTTTATTAAATTAATTCAATTTTCAGGCCAAACTCTGTCAAGGTTTAGAAAATCAAGCGAATCAAATTTGCCCATTCCCTTATTATATTTCGACTTTTTTGAGGTCCACATTTGCAGGTAAAATCAAAGGGCATGGATCATGTGGGAGTGGCTTAGCCACGTTTTTCAACTTTGAATTTGAGATAATCCTACTTCTTTTAGAAGCTCAAATTCGTAAAAGTTGTTGGTTCTGGCGCAGGAAACCATCTCAAAATACCATGGCTTCTTCCATTCTACTTCTACCACACAAACCACTGATACAGCCATCACACATTCAGTCACATTGTGCACGACTAAATCTCAGAGCCAATAGTAAATGTGTCTATCAATTTGGTAAGACTAGAAGCTGTGGAAGGTCTCTGACTGTGAGGGCAGCCAGTCAGGTAGATGCAAGCCCCGAGCCTTCAACATTGGTGGACAAACAAATTGTTACAGATTCGGAATTTTCAATTGGAAAGGTAATTAATTATAACCCTGTTTGGAGAATTTTTAAATCAATATACATCTTGCCTTTCATAGTGAGTTTGGAGGAACAGTGATATCTGAACCTCCCTCATTAAGGACATTGGGTGTTGTTTTGTCCAATTTCATGAAATCGAGTAAATAGGCTATAGTTAATTGAATTGAGGATATTGCAAAACTTATATTAGAGAATTCATTATATCGATACAAGAGATGAAACTGGCTCTACATTTTCAAGCAAGGGATTCCAGGATTAATGCTAGTAACGAGTTTTAAGCCGTATAACATCCGAAACGTAGTTCTCTTGAAATTAGACACATAAATTTCGAAAGCGCTCAATTACAGATTTCAATGTGAAATTTATGGCCCTCTTATGAATATGGTACTGACATTAAATCACCCAATATTTAGATTGTAAGAATCAGGGGAAATTTTTAATCTCGATACACCGAGATAATAGGAAAACTGCTTAGGAAGTTGTAAATATTAATTTTCAAGGTTTAATTCTTTAGAATTAAGACAGAGACCTTGCTCTTTAGTTAAATATAATCAATTCGTGAGAGGATTGTGGTAAACTATCCATCCTAAAACAGCATCTCACTATAAATTTAATAGTGCCACAATGCTATTCAGACCTTGATAATTATAAACTTTTTTTCTTGACAATATTTCTGGATTTGACTGTGTAAGCATTTTTCTCATCAATGTTTCGGATCATGCACATCTAGAGAAGGGAAATGACGATGAGAAAAAGTTTCACACAGTCAAATCCAGAAATATTGTCAAGAACATATCATGGACTCTGGATATTTCATGTCTTTAAATGATAAGCTTGTGAAATAGCTAAAATGCTAGCAAGAAAAGTAGAACGCTGTAGAAGCCAATTGGAAAAATGGAAAAAATCACCTTTTGTTAGAGCCATCTTCAGCCTCGTTAGCTTCATCTTGCTTCTTATTGTGTAATTCAGATAAACTTGCACGATAATTAGTGCTTGAGGACTACTTATTTCCTTGATCTGCTTCTAACCTCTTCACCTAGGGCTTCACTGATTTGAGTTGGCATTATTATTTTGAGATCGTTCTATTGAGGATTTGCTGCTCTTTGTTCTGGGAGTAAGCTCTTCTTTTCATCCAACAGCTCTGTGTCAACAGCCCGCTGTCTATTTAGCAAACTTTTGACACCGATCTTTAACTCTTCCAGGTCTCCTCAGGCAGCCTGGGGCTTGAGGAAACAATAGAAAGTAAAAACCTTACAGCTCAACAGTAGTGTTCCTTTTGAATGTAGCAGATTTTAATACGTTCCTTTCTTGACACTAATTTATACAATAGTAGGAGTGGCATTACATAACGATGATATAAAACAATATCATTCTTTAACTCACAAGTTGTCATCAGATTTAGTACGATTATGGCAAATTAAGGAGAAAGCCTTGCAGCTCTATTTAGAATTCACCTCCAAGCTGCAGTGCTCTTCAAACCCACTCCCCTGTGCCAGGTGTATCGCATGTCAATGATGAAAAGGATACAACTATAAATGAAAAATATATATACCAGGATAATTGCCACGATAAACTCTTACCAGTATGCCTTAAACTAAAACTTTCTATCTCTGCCTACAGAGAAGACCATCTGTCTTGCTATCAAAGGCCCTCTACCAATGACTGAATGTGACGAATTTGAAAACACGATGTAATGTCCCCACTTTGAAATAGAATTTAATGGCAAATAATCTAAGTTACCGGTTTGGGTTCGGAAGCGGGTTCGAAGACGTGAACCAGGTTCGTGCGTTTGGGCAATTTTTTTTTTGCCTTTTGGGTTCATGGGTTGGGTTCGTCTGTACATACGTACATACGCACACACACACATACACATACACATACACATACACATACACATACACACACACACACATATATATTATATGCAAAAAATTAAAGAAATATACAAAATTACAAATCTAAATACATTTAATAGTATGCTACTTCATCATTGATCAATGCCAAATGCCAATTCAATTGATAGTTCAGAATTTCAATAATATCATATTATGTCATATACTCATATACCATACAATATATATCAATGTATCATAGATTCATATGTCCAGGTTCACGATTCAAATGAAAATCATTACAATTACAAAATTGACAATAAAAAATAATAATTGTCTTCTATCTTCAATGTTCATCAATCATCAAAAGGATCTAGATCAAGATCATCATCATTTGCTCCAAGTTCAAATTCAAAATCATTTGAACCCAAACAAGTGCCACTCCCACTAGCTCCATGAGATGTAGGTATCTCATCATCATCATTTAAAGTGACTCTAACCAGATCATCAACAGTTGCATCCGAGTTGGTACACTTAGGGGTTACATCCCAAAGCTTCATTGCCCCTTCCTTATATTGTTGTCCCTTATGTGTTAGAAGACGCAAATTGGAATGAATATAAACCAAGTCTTCTGCTCTTTTTGAAGCCAACTGGTTACGCTTCACTGAGTGGATAAAGGAGTATGTACTCCAATTTGGTTCAGCAGCAGAAGAACTTGCAACCTGTTGAAATTGGAGAGAAAACCAACAAAACTTAAATTAAAAAAATGCAAAATAAATTAAAGAATGTTAAAACTTAAAAGCTAAAGTCTACAATACAAATGTTAATATTTAAAAGTAAAAAAACTTACTTGTGATAGTATCTTGATTGCAAGAGGTTGGAGGAGCATAAAATCTTGACCATGGAGGTACCACCATGTAACTCCATCCATTATTGGTCATTAATGGCACAAGGACTATGACTTCTTCTTGAGATAAACAAACCAAGCTCTTTACTAACATTGTCCACCACTTCAAAATCACTGTAGAGTCTAGCAAATGCCCGCTTGTACCCAGTAGCAACTTCAAAATCTCTATATGGTTTAGTTCTCCCTGGCAAAGAAATTTTTTCATTGCTATAGTACATGGGAGATAAAGCATGTGCAAGGGGGATGGCGTGGTCATCTTGTTCCACCGATGATCAATGATTTGTTCCACTTTTTTGAAAAATGCTTCTTGGGGGTCCTTGTCTCTTTTTGCTATTATGACTGAGATATTTTCAATCATGGTGTCCATGCCATCATAGACTTCCCTCAAACATGCTGCATCTGTATCAGTATACCTGAGCATACTCATGATAGGCTTGGTGAAATTTAATACATATTCCACATTATTCCACCAATTGAGATTCAAGATCAGTTACCTAACCTTTTGGGCCCTCAGTGAATTTGATTGCTTCCAAATACTCCATTGGTTACTAATAACCATGGCACTCAATGCCTCTTTCACCTTTAAAAGACGTCTCAACATTATTGTATGTGATGCAAATCGGGTCTCAGCAACCTAGGTTCATGTAAAAAATGTCAATAACACATTTAAAAAAATATAAAATAAAATTAAACATGGCATAAATAAAATATTATAATTATATAGATAAATTAAATTTACCTTCAGCAATTCCAACCTCGAGAAGCTCCTGAAAATGGCTTGTGACATTTGGATCTCACCCTCTTGGTAGATATCCTTCACCAACTCTATTTGCATGCCAATTGCTTGCATCACCAAGTTGAGGGAGTGTACGGTGCATGGTGTCCAAAAAATGTGTGAATATCTTGTTCAACCAAAGCACCTGCAGCCCTACAAACCTTTGCATTGTTTATGATGACTTGGATAACATTTTCATGTCCCATCATATCTATGCAATCAAAGAGGATTCCGGAAATGAATTCTACATCTTTGAGCTGCCCCTCACAATCAACTGCCCTAAAAAACATTGCCCCTTTGGGGGACACTGCAATAACATTTATCAATGGACGGTTTTTGCCATCCTTCCTGATGTTGTGACGTTTTCACACATCGCCCCATTGCAAATGGGGACCCCCACCTTTTGCTTAGATTAGGTGTGTTAGTTTTCTTAGTGTCTTTAGTTGTTAACCTTTGCTAATGAGTAAGAGATGTCAGGTTGAGGTCATGTTGCAAAATTGCTTGAGGATAGAGGTTGTCAATGAGGATAGGAAGTCTCTTGTGGATCAACCTAGGTTGATAGGAAGTCAAATTGCTTAAGTTCAAACTTAACTCTTAATGATGAGAAGGAGATTCAAAATCTAACTTCCAAAGATGAGAGTTGGTAAAGGAGAGCTGTTCATCAACCCAAGTTCGTTGGAAGGATGAAACCTAGGTGCTGAAAGATGTAACTTGCATGATATAAAGTTCGCTGGGAAAGAAAGAGAGGTAAGAACGCTAAAGCAAAGGAGTAAAACTTCTAAGTTGTAACGGTAAGGGTTGGAAATCATCAAATCAAAATCAAACCTCTAAACAAGCAAGTTGAAGCCAAGTTAAAACAAATTCCAACCTACATAGCTAGAGGTTGAAATCATTAAGTATCAAAACTCGAACCTCCAAAAGGACAAGCTAAACAACTAAGGCGAATTTCCCAAAAGATGACAAAGCGAACCAACTTAAGGTGAAAATCTCAAGTCGCATGGATGAGGGTTGAAAAGATGAAAGATGAGACTTTCAACTCACATGGATGGAGGTTAAAATCTAAGTCTTAGAGGATCGAACCTCCAAGCATCAAGGTTAAAATCATCAAGTCAAAATTGAACCTCTAAGGGAAGGCGTTGGATGAAGGGTAAGGCGAATCTGAAAGAGATCTGAACATAAACAGCTGGGAAGTGAATGAAATCGGCCTTTTCACAAAAGTGAGAACATAACCCTCACAAGTCACAAAGATGGATGTTCAAAATCATCAAGCCCCAAAATCCGAACCTCTAGACATGTAAGGTTGGTGGGATTGTTAAAAGGATAAGTAGTGCGAATTGAAATCAACACAAGGAATTTTTACAAGGAAGATCGCTGAAGTTGAAAGAGTGATGGATAGAAAGATGAAGTTCGCTAGAAAGAGGATGAAGGGTGAGTTCGCTGGAAAGAGGATGAAGGGTGAGTTTGCTGATCAAAGAAGATGGCAAGATCGAACCTCCAAGGATGGGAGTCGAAAATCATTAAGATAAGAATCGAACCTCTAAGGATGGGAGTTGAAAATCATTAAGATAAGAATCGAACCACTAAGGATGGAAGTTTGAACCTCCAAAGATGAGGGTTAAAAGTCATTAAGAACCTCTAAGCAAATAGGTTAAAACAAATGAAGCGAATCTCAACTTGGATGGATAGAAGTTGAAAAGATGTAAGTCAAAAGAAATGAGGTTTGGAATGAAGGGAGAATTTCGCCAAAATCAAGAAGTAAAAATAACATCTCCCAAGCATAAGACTTCCAAGTTACAACGGTGAGGGTTGAATTAAGTAAACAAAATCAAACTTCCAAGCATGAAAATTAAAACACTTGAGTATCAAATTCGAACCTAGAGGGATAGAGGTTGAAAATTATTTAAGTCAAAATCGAACTTCTAAACATGTGTGTTGTGTTGGCAATTTGGAGGAATTGATTATGTGTTAAATTGATGTTTTGTCATTGATGTCAACACTAGCTGTTTTGCTGTCTACCGGCTTTCGGTAGAGTGGTTGGACTATGATATTGATTTGGAGACCATCTCCGGTATTCTCCGATTTGGTCCGGCTTGTGGTATTGGCTTGGATTGGTTATTCATGTGTTCCTGATGCGTATCACATTCAGTTTGTTCGGGATTTGATGATTTGGATGCCATCATTTGTTCTAGTAAGCCTTTTGGTCACCGGTAAGGGTTTTACCGGCAACATCTTTTGATGAATCCGATTAGTGGTGTTGGTGCGGCTTCTAGAAGGTTATCAGGATGTTGATGGTTATCATGTTCGTGTTCCAGTTGATCGTGGTGTTTCATTTGGCTTATGGCGACCTATTTTGGGTCCGATGTTATGCTAGGTTATGGACCGGTTTGGGTAACGTGTTGGTTGATGCTTCCGATGCGTCACCAGTTGGATTTATTGTTTGGATTATGTTGTTTCGGTCTTAGGCCGACTTGGTTTATCATTGGTTTGCAAGATTATGTAACGGATCTATTGTATTATCTTTTAGGTGGCCGACCTAATTGTTTAGGTCCCAGGTTGGTATAAATATAATGTAAGATCTCTTTGTAGATCATGGTATGTGGGTTTATGGATAGAGGATTATCTGTGTGCGAATAATGTTGTAACCATATGCAGAGGTTATGGTCGATCATAGGTGATCGAATTGGGTTTGTGAAAGAGGTTTAAGACCTTCGGTATTGAGCTTAACTAGAACTGTACTCAGGCATAGGAGATGCTATTCTTGCAGTTTATTCTTATTTCCGGATTGTAGTATGAATTTCTTTGTAGTCAGTGAGGCTCCTTTTGTGATGAGCAGTGTGCCTTTCTGCATGTGTAGGCCCCTCTTATTGTAATCAAATACTTACTGCAGAAGTATTATCTGACTGTGGGTAGGCTTCCCACTGTGGTTTTTCCCTTTACCGGGTTTTCTACGTACAAATCTTGGTGTCGTGTTGTGGATGGTTGGTTAATTATTCTGTAATTTATTTTTATGCTTAACTGTTACATCTGCTATTTCGGTATTTGGTTTATGCATTCCGGTAGAAGGTTCTGTGAGCATAAAATTTTATAATCTGTTGACAACTGATTCACCTCCCCCTCTCAGTTGTCCACCGGTTATCCTAACAATTGGTATCAGAGCTTGGTCCTCTTTTGCAGAAGCTTAATCGCTTGAGGAAGATCCTATGACAACTAATAATTCAACTACTTCTGTTTTCCAGAGAGAAACCCCTAAGCTTGATTTAACAAATTACAGAGTATGGAAGATTCGGATGGAGACTCATTTGAGATGTATTGGGAAAGAAATCTGGGAGATCATGGAGAAAGGCTATACTCCTTATAATCTGACATCTGACAATCCTCCTTCGGCAAGCCTGGATAAGGACATTGAAAATGATTGTAGAGCTAGAGAAGCACTCTTGAGCGCACTATCTGATCAACAAATTATGGGATTAACTGACCAATCTAATGCGAAGGCTATATGGGATAAGTTGGAAGCTTTGAATGAAGGTGACCCTATTGTTAAAATTGCTAAACTTGATGGTTATCGGGTAAGGTATGAGAACCCGAAGATGGAAGAAGATGAAAGGATTGCTGCTTTCATGGAAAGAGTTAATGAAATTGTAATGGGAATTCAGTGCTGTGGTGGATCTCTGAGCGAAGATGAGATTGTTTTTAAAGTTTTGAGAGCTTTGCCACTGGCTTACAAGATGAAGGCTACTGCCATTAATGAGCTGAGAACAATGGCTAACACTTCTGTTAATCGGGATACTTTGGTTGGAAAATTGTCTGCTTTTGAGCTTGAAGAATTTGGTCCTCAAGGAGCTGCAAAGATTGAATCTTCTTTTCATGCACCTACATCATCAACCGACAAGAGTGATTGGAAAGCTTTATATGCGAAGGAACTGGATGAAATGAAAAAAGAAGATGAAGAGTTTGAGCAACTGGAAGCCCTATTTGCTAGAAGAGTACCTAAAGGTCATGCTAGAAGTAAGTATAAAGGAAAATCACCTTTTAAATGTTTTGCATGTAATAAGATAGGTCATTTTGCATCTAGATGTCCTGAGAGGAATTCAAGATTTGAAGAGAAAGCGAGAAGATCTTTTAGGCCTAACCATGATTATCAGAGCAAGCATAAGTACAAGAGAAACAAAGACAAATCATGTTACTATGCGGATGAGGAAGGTGTAACTGATTCTGATGATGAATCGGCATAAGATTCTGCTAGTGGATCCAGTAGTGGTAAGGAATGGGTATTTTTGGCTATTAAAGAAGATGCTTCGGTACCTGTTATTCAAAATGAGGAAAAGGCCCTTGCTGCTAAAGTTGAAGACAAGGATGAATGGGTCATGGACAGTTGTTGTTCACATCATATGACTGGAGATAAAAAGAAGTTTTTATCTTTGCAATAATTTGATGGTGGACTGGTTAGATTTGGAGATGACAAAGCATGCATGATTAGAGAAAGAGGAACTATATCATTGGATGGTAAGCATAATACTGATAATGTTTATTATGTTGAAGGTTTAAGGCATAATCTTTTGAGTGTAGGACAGTTGGTGGATAAGGGATTTCAATTACAGTTCAAGGATGGAAAATGCAAAATCATTAATAGATTTGGTTTGGAGAGTGCAACCGATACACAGACTAAAGGTAACACCTTTCATTTGAACTCCGGTGAGAAGACATGTTTGATTGCACAAATTGATGAGAGTTGGCTATGGCATAAGAGGTTGTGTCATGTGAATTTTGATTGCATTGTAAAGATCAGTTCAACTAAGGTTGTTAGAGATATACCTAAGATTGTGAAGCCCTATAATCCGGTATGTAAGGAATGTCAATTGGGAAAGCAGGTCAGAACTTCTTTTAAGAGTATTCAAGGTAAATCTAAAGATGTTCTTGATCTTATTCATACTGATTTATGTGGTCCTGCTAGAATAAAGAGTTTTTAGGGTGATAGATATTTTATGCTAATCATTGATGACTATTCTAGAATGATGTGGGTTGCTTTTCTGAAAGAAAAATCTGAAGCTTTTCAAAAGTTTAAGATCTTTGAAGCTAAAGTTGAGATAGAGACATTGTTGAAGATTAAATGCTTCAGGTCAGATCAGGGTGGTGAATTCACATCCAGTGAATTTAACAGTTATTGTGAGAAGCATGGGATAAGGAAACAATTGTTTGCTCCCGGGACACCTCAGCAGAATGGTGTTGTGGAAAGAAAGAACAAAACTATCTTGGATGCGGCTAGAACTATGATGATGGAAGCTAATCTGCCTCATATCTATTGGAGAGAAGCTGTGAGCACGACGGTATACACATTCAACAGAGTTCATATCAAATGAGACACCGGTAAGACACCTTATGAGTTATGGTTTGGTCATACACCTTCAGTTAAGTATTTTAGAATCTTTGGTAGTAAATGCTATATCAAAAGAGATGATTCCATTGGAAAGTTTGATCCTAGATGTGATGAAGGGATATTTCTTGGTTATTCTAATGAAAGCAAAGCATACAGATTTTATCAAGAGATTGCAGAGAATTGTGGAGAGTGCTAATGTCAAGGTGGATGAGTTGTACAAAGGTCAAATCAGAACTTATGAGAGAGAACCGGAAGTGGAGATGATCATAACTGAACCGGTAGCACCTGTACCGAAGCAGGATGTTGAACTAGTTACTCCGGCAGCATCAGAAAATTCAACAGTGACTGAAGATTAGAGCAGGGAAATAGAATGTCAGAAGACTCCTCGCTATGTAAGGTTAAATCATTCAGAAGATTAGATAATTGGAGACAAGAATAAAGGAGTAATGACAAGAAGAAGGTTGGCAATTGATGAGGTATGTTTAATTTCTCAAGTTGAACCGACATCGGTTATTGAAGCTTGTAAAGATGAATGTTGGATGAAAGCTATGGAAGAGAAATTAGATCAGATTGAAAAGAACAACACATGGACTTTAGTTCCCCGACCTAAAAATAAGTATGTTATTGGAACTAAATGAGTTTTTAGCAACAAATTGAATGAAGATGGACAAGTTGTGAGGAATAAGGCTAGATTGGTATGTAAAGGATATTCTTAGAAAGAAGGAATTGATTATGATGAGACTTTTGCTCCGGTAGCTAGGATTGAAGCTGTAAGATTATTTCTTGCCTATGCTGCCCATAAGAAATACAAGGTTATCAGATGGATGTTTAATGTACATTTTTGAATGGAGATCTTGAAGAGGAAGTTTATATTGAGCAACCTGATGGTTTTTCGCTTTCAGATGATAAAAACATGGTTTGCAGGTTAAGGAAAGCGTTATATGGATTGAAACAAGCCCCTAGAGTTTGGTATGCAAGATTGGACAAATATCTTTTGAAGCTTGGTTTCACTAAAGGTAATGCTGACAGTAACTTATATTATAAGATCACTGATGTTGACGTATTGGTTGTTGAAGTATTTGTTGATGATATCATTTTTGAAGGTGAGGATAAATTATGCATGGAATTCTCTGAAAATATGAAGAATGAATTTGAGATGTCTATGATTGAGGAGATGAAATTCTTCTTAGGTTTGTAGATTACTCAGAATGATAAAGGTATTTTCATCTGTCAAACTAAGTATGCTAGATAGTTGTTGAAGAAATTTGGTATGGAAAATTCTAAACCGGTTGGTACCCCTATGGTTACAAGTGAGAAATTGACAAAGAAAGATGTATCAGCTCTGGTAAATCCTACAAGGTACAAATCTATGATTGGAGGTTTGTTATATCTGACTCAGACTAGACCGGATATAATGAACGCTGTTTGTATTGTATCAAGATATTAGAGTGATCCTAGAGAGAATCATGAGTGTGCAGTGAAAAGGATTTTTAGGTATTTGCAAGGAACAACCGAGTATGGTTTGTGGTATTCTAAAGATGATGACTTTACACTGTGCATGTATAGATGCTGATTGGGCTGGAGATGTTGATGTCTGGAAGAGCACATCCGGTGGAGCGTTCTTTCTTGGAAAGAAACTTGTTTCATGGATCAACAAGAAGCAATCATGTACTTCTTTATCTATTGCTGAATTTGAGTATGTTGCTGCTGTTACTAACTGTACACAAGTTTTATGGATGAAGCAAATGTTGAAGGATATAAGGGTTGATTGTAATGAACCTGTAGTTATTCACTGTGATAACTCTGCTGCTATTGATATATCAAAGAATCCGGTATTTCATTTTAAGAATAAGCACATTTCTATCAAGTATAATTTTTTGAAGGAGAAGGTGGAAGCAAATGAAGTCAGACTGGTTTATGTGAACACTAAAGAGAAGATTGTAGATATCTTCACTAAACCTTTGCCTAAGGAATCATTTGAGTACTTCAGAGATAGATTGGGAGTTTCTACCCCTCCGGTAGAGACTTGAGTGATGCTGATTGACATCAATCCGGTATGCATTTATCAGTGCTATCATTCATTCCGGATTGATGTGTTGATGCTACTACTCAGGGGGAGTAGTCAGCTGTGTGGTTCAGAGGTTTTATGATTTTTCTTTGATGTTTATGTTAGATTTCTGGCATTGATGTCAAAGGGGAGATATATATGTGAAAAACAGAGCTTTACTGTGATATCATTCTCAGGGGGAGTTTGGTTTTTGGTTAAGAACTTCATTGTCATATCATCTTGAAGAGTTTGTTGGATGTCTTCCATTGGGGGAGACTTGTTTGACATTTTCTTGGCACTTGGATGTTTTTCACATCTAGTGTTGCCATCAATGCCAAAGGGGGAGATTGTTGGCAATTTGGAGGAATTGATTATGTGTTGTCATTGATGTCAACACTAGCAGTTTTGCTGTCTACCAGCTTCCGGTAGAGTGGTTGGACTATGATATTGATCTGGAGACCATCTCCGGTATTCTCCGATGTGGTCCGGTTTGTGGTATTGGCTTGGATTGGTTATTCATGTGTTCCTGATGCATATCACATTCAGTTGGTTCGGGATTTGATGATCTGGATGCTATCATTTGTTCTAGTAAGCCTTTTGGTCACCGGTAAGGGTTTTACCGGAAGCATCTTTTGATGAATCCAATAAGTGGTGTTGGTGCGGCTTCTAGAAGGTTATCAGGATGCTGATGGTTATCATGTTCGTGTTCCAGTTGATCGTAGCGTTTCATTTGGCTTATGGCAACCTATTTTGGGTCCGGTGTTATGCTAGGTTATGGACTGGTTTGGGTAATGTGTTGGTTGATGCTCTTGATGCATCACCGGTTGGATTTATTGTTTGGATTATGTTGTTTCGGTCTTAGGCCGACTTGGTTTATCATTGGTTTGTAGGATTATGTAACGGATCCATTGTATTATCTTTTAGGCAGCCGACCTAATTGTTTAGGTCCCGGGTTGGTATAAATATAATGTAAGATCTCTTTGTAGATCATGGTATGTGGGTTTATGGATAGAGGATTATCTATGTGCGAATAATGTTGTAATCATATGCAGAGGTTTTGGTCGATCATAGGTGATTGAATTGGGTTTGTGAAAGAAGTTTAAGACCTCCGGTATTGAGCTTAACCGGAACTGTACTCAGGCATAGGAGATGCTATTCTTGTAGTTCATTCTTATTTCTGGATTGTAGTCTGGATTTCTTTGTAGTCAGTGAGGCTCCTTTTGTGATGAGCAGTGTGCTCTAGGTAGTGTGCCTTCCTGCATGTGCAGGCCCTTATTGTAATCACATACTTACTGCAAGAGTATTATCTAATTGTGGGTAGGCTTCCCACCGTGGTTTTTCCCTTTATCGGGTTTTCCACGTACAAATCTTGGTGTCATGTGTTGTGGATGGTTGGTTAATTATTCTGTAATTTATGTTTATGCTTAATTGTTACATCTGCTATTCCGGTATATGGTTTATGCATTCCGGTAGAAGAATCTGTAAGCTTAAAATTTTATAATCTGTTGACAACTGATTCACCCCCCCCGTCCCCACCCCCCTCTCAGTTGTCCACCGGTTATCCTAACAAGTTGAACCCAATGATAAAATGAATTTCAACTTAGATTGCTAGAGGTTTGAAATTGTTAATTTCAAAAATCAAACCTCCAAGGATACAAGTTAAACAATTAAGACAAAATTGAAGGAGAATAAAGGTGATTTTGAAAGTTTTAATATGCTAAGTCGTTCTTCAAAGGAAGCTTAAAAAAATTGCGGCTTTGTTAAGTGGCAAAACATTTTATTTTTATTAACAAAGTTGGCCTTCCTAGAAACATGAACAGATGTGACTCTTGAACTCCAAATCGTATAAGTAAGAGGAGAAAGGTTTTGTGAACCACACAAATGCAAGTACAAATCATAAACCTTTTGATCATTAAATCGCCCAGCAGGTTCCATTTGAAGAAGTTCGCTCAGCACATTGGAAGGGAGAAAATCGCTTGAAGATAGCAACATTGTTGAAGGTAAAAGAGTTTGCTGGCCTCAAATTCGTCTTCATCAGCATCAGCAATTCATGCACTACAAACTGAAAATTTCAAGTGTTGCGAATTTACATTGGGGAAGCATTACTTGAAGAGGGGAGTTCGAACATCAACTTGTGGAAGAAGGAGCTGAATGGCTGGTCAAAGACCAAAGACTCAAGGGTTTTAACTTTGATTTCTGAGTCTGAATAAAAATTCAGTCATCTCTTTGCTCAGAAATCTAATTTCAGAACTTAATAATCAAGAGGCAAGACTCAGAATTTTATAAGTATTAATCAGATTTAAGATTATAGCATTCAGGTCTTGGGGTATAAGTTGTATGTATCATCATAATATCTCCAAAATTTGATTAATTTAAGTTCTGATTTCATACAGTTAAAAGTATTCATACTATTTGATAAAATATCAGAACTTAGCAACATAAGCATAATTCAATTTTAAAGCATTCTAACTTCAAGATTCTTGCATGAACATGTCAGGGAAAGATACACAAGGCAACTTGGAGAAGGCGAAGTGTCATCATAAAAGAAGGTTGAAAGCTTAAAGAGTACTACAACATCAACACATTTGAGCTAAGTCAACAAGGAGATCCACACATTGAAGTCCAGCTCAACATTCCAAGGGATGCACGTACTTCACATTGCAACATGAAGGTCATCAACATGATAGAAGATACTTCAAAGATGCACGAAGGAGGATACATGTCACATGGTTTCCAAAGGATAAAGTCCACATTTCAAGACAACAACATGCTCCAAGTCCAAGGCAAAGAAGTTCGAGATCAAAGAAGGTTAAGGAACAAAGTATTTCAAGATTCTAAGGTTGAGATTGTGAATGCATCACAAGGACGAAAATTTCCAAGTTAGTGAACGTGATCAAGGAATAAAGATAGTTTCAGAAGAAGCTGAGGTGGCATCCTATTCGCATTCAAGCCAATCAATTTACTTCCACATCAGCAAGTCCAAGTTCAATGAACCTGATTCATCTCATGGTGGAGCAAGTGACACATGACGCCTCATCAAATACTATTTTATGTACCTAACCTCAATTCTCATTGGTTAGAATTTACATTGTTCCACGACTGTTGGGGACGAGGAGACCGGGGGACAAAGGGAAAAAGTTTTGGGGACAGGAAGACTTGGGCCTTGGGGGGGGGGAAACGCGTTTCCGTGGAACACTAAGAAATCAAGATGGACACGTGTCCAATTCATTGTAATAATCTTATTGGCCAGAAGGAAGTTTGTTGTAACAAACCCTAATTAGGGTTTTATTGTAAAATCTCGGCCATTGATCTTAGATCGATTTGAGCCATTCATTGTAAAGATCTATCTATATAAGGCTCAATATTCTCTTTTGTAAAGGTTAATAGTGAATAGAATGGTAGAATAGTTAGTGGTGAATAGTCAATAGATAATAGCTAGTTGGCAATTAGAATAGAAGTTTAGATTAGAAGAAGGCAAAGATTGTTGCCAAGATCTTGTTGTAAAGAACATACGATTTCATTGAAGTTATGGTGAATTAATGTGTCATTCCAACAAGTTGCATGGTCTCTACTTCTCATTTGCTTTTGTGTTGATTAGATGAATGAAAGAAATTGTGAATGATTGATGATGGAATTCATATATCCATACCACTAGCAATTTG
The DNA here is from genome assembly GCF_030272615.1 of Cryptomeria japonica. Classification (NCBI taxonomy): domain Eukaryota; kingdom Viridiplantae; phylum Streptophyta; class Pinopsida; order Cupressales; family Cupressaceae; genus Cryptomeria; species Cryptomeria japonica. Next base: position 525,903,178 of record NC_081405.1, read on the forward strand.
CTGATTGTAAGTTTGCCTTATGTGGTCAACTGGAATCCTTGAATGAGCTTAAATTCAATTGCTATTCGTACCTTGATATGCATCACCTTGATGGTATCCTTGTTAGTGATAGTGATTTGAACATTATTTCGCTCTCCCTAGAAGATTGCACTAGCTTTGTGGAGTTGTTCATTGATGGCGAGATAGAGCTTGGTTGAAGTTCACCCAATTGTTCATTGCTCTTGAATTCTTAGGATTAGAATAGACCCCTCAAACCCTATGTCTTTTGCCATTTATTTTTCAATCAAGTATATAGGATCTAAGTTCCAGCGATTCAAGCATTCAACAATTCAATGTAAGTTCCCTTGTGATTCCAGCATAATCACATCAAACCAACGAGGTTATCCACTCGTCGTGACCTGACTTATAAGAACCTTGGAGTTGTCTCAAGTGATCCTTATGCAAATCTTCAGCATTTGAGAAACTTTGATCAAGAGAGGATAAGATACTTTGGGGTATTTTATTCTGTGTTCACATGTGCATGAAAATCACATCAACACTTCCATCCATCAGAAACAATAGAAACACCCAATTCAACCCAAGAATCTCTAATCGGTTTCAATGATTGGTCTACAAAATTCTCCTCTCTTGCCAATAAGGTGGTGTGCACCTTTTCATACCCAGGACTTGTGAAACTAGTAGGTGCATTATTGATTGCCGTTAACATCGCTCGCCAATTCGGTGATCTTACCAAGTTGAAAGGAAGATCATTGGCATAGAGGCAACATGCAATATTTTGCTCTGCAATATCTCTTGATTCCATTTTGAATGCTTTGTCCAATGGGCCTCTTTTGCGGGAAAGAAAGGAATTTTCTACTTCATCTTGCATAGCGGGTATCTCCAAGAAAGGGTGATGGGGGGCCTCTTCTGGTAGTGTATGATCATCAAGTAAAGTCATTGGTGTTTTGCTTGCAGATGGATTAGCTCTTAGTTTTTTTCTTGTTATAGATTGATCAACATCTACCCGTTCTCTAATTAATGCTGCTATTTGTGTTGCAGACAACCCTTTCTCATCTGGCTCTACACACATTTTAATCCCTTTCCTAGAAGGGCCACAAAAGTGACGTCTCACTCGATAATACGAGCACCTATAATTGGTTTTACAAAAATTACAAGTCCATTCATATCCCCCACCTCCTGGAAGTTGTTGATTTATTGTAGTATATATAATTCCATAAAGGAGATCCTCTATCAACTTTAAATTTTTGGTTTTGAGTCTTGTAACCCCCACCCACTGAACTCAAACTTGTTGCCATTTTGTTTTTTTACTATCATAAGGAATTAAACATTTTTAAATTAGAAAAAAAAAAAATGCAATATTATATAATGTAAAAGCTAATATAAGTATGAAAAAATATTATAAAAAATAATAGAACTTGTTTATCTTTTTCAGAATTACAAAAAAAAAACTTGAAATTTTTTAAAAATTCTTCAAAAACTTGAAAAAATTCGTCAAAAGATCAAAGAATAGGGATAAATGCTTACCTTAAGTGCTTGAATCTTCTTTGTGCAAGCTCTCCACCTTCGTCAAGCACTCCAAGAACAATCTCCTTCGAAAATAATCCCTTGCCCTTCAAAATACCAATACGAAACCAAGAGAGAATAGATGAGAAAATGAAGTTGTTTTAGGTCTCAAATGTATTTAGCAATGGGCGGATTAGGGTTTTTTGCTTTAAAAAGGCAAAATTTTATTTAAAAGTCACTTTGATGTAACTTAACCAGCTGGTTGCCTGGGTTCACTTGGGTTCGCACCTGGGTTCTCCTGGGGCCGGCCGGCTGGACCAGGCACGAACCCACACGGACCTAGTCTGTATTAGGGGCCTCAAACAGGGGGACCCGGCAACTTAGCAAATAATAATTTTAAATTCACAAGAATAAAAATAAAATTAAAATAAAAATATAAGAGAATATAATTAAATATAATTAAAATTTAATTAAGTTAATGAATGGTCAAAAGACATGGAATGAAAAGTTGTGACTCCCTCAAACATGAGATATAAAAGGGAGAAGGGTATCTCATTTGCGAGGGGATGATTTGGGAATTAGAAGTGCAGTTTTGACTTAAAGGTTGTGTCCCTTTCAAAGGACAGAAATAAAGAAGAGTTGCACTCTTTCAAAGGGTGCTAATGGTGAAAGGGTGTGTCTCTTGCCAAAGGGCATCCGTGATGAAGAGTTGTTACCTGTTCCTCACATTGAGAGATATAAATGGAAGGAATCAAAAGCATCCAGGGACATGACCATCGATCCAATCAGATCAGAACTGTTATTAAGTTACAGGAATTGGCAGCCTCCTAGTAGGGGACATTACACACGACTCCTTCCTTGAGCTCTGGTTTGACCTCTTTAGTTCACTACTGGCAGCCAAACATTAAGAATTAGACTTGCTGGTAACTCTTCTCAGAACTCTATCTCCTGAAATACTTGCTTGACAGAATGGCAAGAAATCCCGAAAAACAAAAGATTCATGTAACATAATGGTTTGAATGCAAGAGCTGATCTGAAAGAAAGACAAGTGGCATCATTTTCTTCCCCAACTTACTATGTCATGGTCCTTTGTTGTACTTGTGCTTGGGTATTTAGGGTTTGCATTAATTTGCCATAATTTTATTTTATTATTTCCATTGTAGGATTTATATCACGGTGTTAGCCTTGTAACATAATATTTACTGATTACAACATTTACCTTATCATGTCCAAGACTAATTCTTCAGTAGGCAAGTACACTGACCTAGCAAAATTATGTATTTTTCATGCAGAATATACTTTTCTATGCTTTGCAGATATCATGGGCGTTATATTTATTTGTCCAAGGGATTTAAAACTAAAATATCACATTTGTGATGTTGAATTCTAAAGACTGGCCATATCAATAACCAAGTAAAATGTCAACCTGAGGCTATGCAAGAGATTTCTGGAATACGCTCTGTTTAAATTTTTTTCATCAACGTTTTGGATCATACTGCATGATCCATCATCAGGATGAAAGAAGAGAGCAGAGTATGATCCAAAATGTTGGATGAAATTTTTTTACACAGCGTATTCCAGAAATTTCTTGCAAATCTTTATGGACTGTGGAAACTACATGAATTTAACCTGAGGCTACTGAAAAGATTTTGTAGTGATTCATGCAACTTGACGAAAAACCATAAAAATAGAAGCATTTTCTTGATTTAGTTTGTGTAGCATCTACACAAGGTCTAGCCTGTGCAGTGTATGAACTGGATAGCACATTAGTGCCACAGATATATGAGGTTTCTTCATAAATAACAATGTGAAACTATAAAAGAAATAGCAGATAAATAGCAAATTTAATTGGATCTATAGACAAATTTCATTGCTTACCTTCTACTTCTATGAGTTTTGACTATTTTGGTGTTTAAAGTTAGCAATTGATGTGATTTCTGACATGATCAATTTTAAGGATTCAAAGTTATTTTCTAATTGTTTTTTCTGATATCTAGGTATCTTTTGGTGTTGTTGGATTAATAGCAGGCACTTCGTTACTTTCGTAAGTGCTCCTTGCTTAGTTCAGTCTTTTATTTTTAGATGCTATTGTGTTTGATGCTTTACATTTCTACTTTGTAAATTAAATTTCAGGTATGGCTTTGGAGCTTACTTCAACATATTACCAGGATCAGAGTGGTCTGCACTAATGCTTACGTATGGATTCCCATTGGCAATTATAGGCATGGCTCTAAAGGTAGATCTTATTTACTTGATTGTGCATGATTATGCAATGCTAACCTTGCAACTAGCGATTTACTTCATCTCAATTTACTTTGTTCATCCTATATAGAACATAGCTAAATTTGTTGCTTTTTTTTTTTAGCTTTTGCGCTTTAGCTTGGATATTTCACTTTGTGACCAGACAAAATACTGAACTTTGTTTGGTTGGAATCATTCTCGTCCTCTCCATTTGTCTGACATGTATCTTTTTCATTCAACCATGGGGTGTCTCAAAATTCATTGTTTACTTGGGCATTATTTTTTCATGAATTTGGATGTAAATATCAATTTTATTATAATGCGTGTCTATGTTATACATAGACAAATATACACACACACATATGTGCACATATACATATATACTTATATGATATATGTACAGACACACATCTATAGTCTATCATGCCATGCAAACAATTGTTGAGCCTATCACAATGCTTTTAATTGGTTGGCTGTTTCCCTGACTAGGAGAAAAGTCTTCTAATAATCAGATGTTATTTTAATCTGTTTGCAATCACCAGCAGATGAAATTGTATTCTGATATATGAATCTGTGAAGTTCATAACCATGATTCATCCTATCCTGTTCAATGGAAATAATTGCTATTAACTTGAACAATGCACCATGCGTGTATATACTAGATTCTGTCCAGAATGATTGCTTATGAAATCCGGTAAATAGAAGCAATCATCAATTGCATGTCTTTAAATACAAGCCCTATCTTCCTACATCGGCTAACATTCTAATGTGTCTTGTTGGACATTCACTGGTCTGTCTCCCGTCTTTGTATAATGGTTAGCTTCTAGAAATGCAAAATGCTTTCAGTTTGTTTGTTTTTTCATATACATCTGTTAAATGGAGTATCGAAAATGCTATTTTTACGAAGGCACACATAATGCTTACAAAATTTTGTGTTTCTCTCTAAAGTCTTCCTATTCTAAGTGGCAATCTTTCTCTTCTACTCTACAATGACAGTAGTAGATAGATAATGGTTGTGTTATGTTGTTCATGGTTTCATACTCAGGAGTCTTTATTTTCATCAAATTGTCAATTTCATGCAACATCCTTGTTGAATATCTTTTATACATGGTGTTTTCAATACTTCTCTATCATTTCAAATTGTAAAATGTTCAATTTCCTCTGCATATTTTTACTTAAGATTTTTTTGAATCTTTTCCCTGATCCAGTCTCCAAAGTCAATGGTTTTTAAACTTGAGCTTTGATATTGTTCGATTCATAACAATAGAATCTTATGAAATATGTTAGTTGGCAAGTTCACAATCTTGAGAATAGAGGCAGGGTATTTAATTACTTGGGTATTGATAAGCATTAGCAAGGAATATATTCTAATGAAATTACTGACTATTTAGATGTATTGTTTTGTGATAAATTTTCAAATTCGTTGTTTATGTGTTCATTTTTAAGCCCTTAGTGCTGGTTAATACTTACAGAAAGCATTGTTTCTACCCCTTTGAAATTTTTAATTAACTAGAGTTTAACAATTTGTTTCATTTGGGTGTTATAAATGTGCATGCTTAAATTTTTGAGTGACAAGGCTGAAGAATATATATTTATCTAATGTCAATTGCATTTTCCTAATGTTTTACAGTATGCAGAGCTCAAGCCAGTGTCTTGTATCTCCTACTCTGATGCTGTCAAATTACGTGAAACAAAGGCCACTCCAGTTCTGAATCAGGTTTGTCTTAGAAATGGGGGAACAAGTCTCTACTAGAAAACATTTCTTTAAATGAATCAAATCATAATCTAAATATTCAGGAAACAAAAATCATGTGAAAAATATGAAATATGATTGTCTCATAACTAATAATCTCTTAGATTAATGAACTTTTCATCATAAAAACAAGAAAACTTTGTTTAATAGAGACCACTTATAAACAGTAAAGCTTAAGTGCTCGATTTAGCCACTCACATTTGTGAAACAAACCAATATTCAATATATCAAGTGCTAATCCAAAAGACTGCACAAATTTGCATAAAGAAAAACCCCTGATTACAGAAGTCCTGTACTAATACACAGCAAACTACTCTCCTATATTTAGACAAGGCCTGCACATAGAATTCTTCAAAACAACTCTGTAATTGCTTAACTCTTTTAATTGAATTCTTGTATTTGCACACAGCTATCAGGAGATGGGGACAGGAACTGGTACGTGAGACATGGATGGGCATTTTCAAAAAAGTTGCAGATGGGTACTTGGAGTTGGAAAAATTGAAAGAATATTTACATAGAATTTAATTTTAGAAAGAGATAATGATATAATGGATAGCAGTTATAATGATGTAACATACAAAGATTCTAAAAAACCAAAAATTATCATTTTAAAGTTTTGCAATCGATGTGAAAGAAAGCATAGATTAATTATATTGCATAATCATCATCATGATGTTAAGATTTAAGTTTTAAACCATAATTACCTGGAAATGGCAGACAGAGATGGGTAAGGAAATGCCATTATTTTAGTAGCATGGTCCAGGGGTTGTAGAGAATCGGAGATGATTATATTTTCAATCAATTGATAAACACTCAATGCATGCACATATCTTAATCTCTGTTATTGTTTCTCTTCACATTATTACCTCTTTGGGACTTGATAAGAAAATTTTCTGCCACAAAAAGTTTGTAAAGTTTAACTTTTTTCAACCACATATCAGCACTTTTGGAAGACTTGGTGTAATTTATAGTATACATCTAAGAATCCTCTGTAGGAAGTGTCCCAATTTTAAGGGGATGTTTCTAGAAGACTAGAGATGCAAAGAAACTTCATCTGAAGTTTCCTAATGTTTGGAGACATTCCCATATGGATCTTCTAGATGGGGATGCATTTTCGATGTTGGAGACAAGTACCAATGGTCAGAGTACGAGTCTCCTAGTAACTACGTATTTGCATGGCTTAATTTTGCTTATCTTCCTAAGGCTAAAACAATCTGTCTTTTGCATGGATTTCTTTTTTTCCTTTCAAAACTTTCCTAGAGTAGATATATGCATATTTTCATCCTATAATTATAAATTTATAGAATGTAATTATGCTTTTGCCATATCATATCTTTTTAGAATAAAATTATGCTTTGATCACATGCAATTTTCTCTTGTTAAGAGTTATTGAAATACATTGGGCTCACTAGATCAATTAAGTATTTTGGGCTGATGGCATACCACCGTTAGATGTTATTAATTCTATGTCATATATAGCATGATGTCATTGAACCCATCAACCTGTCCTAGATCTTTTGATGTACTGTTTAAAGAATAGCAGTTCTTAAAATGATAGCCGTACTGTACCATTGAATTCCTGATATTGTATTGAGCCTAATCCTTTTTTTGCCCTAGTCCTTTGCTTTTGTACCTTCTGTATGTTCCAGTTCTGTTGATCATTTTTTGCTCATTTGTGGACATTATGTTTTATTTTCTTTCTTTTTTTTCTAATGTACACTGACTGACAATGATAATTCTTTTGTCATAATCTTTAATGGCTATACGATATAAGAAGAATTGCAAGATCCATAATTCTTGGATAATTTGATAAGTAAATGATGATCTCTTAGTCAGATTTGATGCACACATTAGATCCAAATGTTTTGTTGATTAGATCTGTTTTTTAAACCACACATCATGACTAAAACTCAATACCTTAATATTTCTTAGGTACGAAAAGATGTTACCAGGTTCCGATATGGAGATGAACAACATTTAGATGAAGCATTAAAAAGAATATTCCGGTATGGTCAGGTACGTGGAGATCATGTATCTCATAGAGGAAACATTTGGTGTATCTTTTTTTATCTTTACAAATATTTTACAGCTTTCTTCCAGTTTGATCACTATTTTGAAATTTTCACACAAAACTACCCTTGAGACATCTGTTTATAGTTCAGTTTAGTATCATGTTATGCTAAATGATGCAAGGTTTCTTAGTTTGTAGGTTTTATAGCGTTTCCTGGTCTTTAAATTTGCTTGATTATGATTTGAAATTTTCTCTACATAGATGTAGAAATCACATTATATCACAGGATGGAAAAGATGAGGTTGAATGAGATCTGTGTCCTTAAGACCCCAATGGTGTCTTGTGAGTCAATAGGTCTGCAACTATCCATAATAAGCTGAAATAAATATATTCCTGGTTATAGAAATGCATAAACATCCTTACACTAAACTGGCATTCACTTTTCAATCAACGCATTGCAGTAGTAAAAAGTCTTGCAAACACTTGTAAAAATGTCTCCACTGATTGTTACGCCTTGTCAAATAAGAAAGTGTGCTGTCAAAAATATCCTTTTGAAGCCAATTAAGGAATGGATTTTTGCAAGTAGACATGCACATATGCACACATGCATAAACAGTTGAGACATTCTGAGCTGGTGATTGCTCAAATACTGTGAATGAATTAGGTTTTATGTATGCCCACAATGGTGATTGATCAACTTATTTTGTATACTTTTGAGGTGAAAATCGTTACACCCGTCCATATGTGTGTTCATAGGTGTAAAATTTGTGTTTTCACGTGTAGTCTCTGCAGCACTTAAGGATGATAAATATGAAATGGTATGCTCTTAAGCATACCAGCACACAGTGAGACTTTCAGGCATTCAATTTGTCATTATCATAAAATATCATGTATTTGTCTTCTGATGTTTATGAACTTCATTTCATAAGAGGATAACTAGTAGACACCATCCTTTAATTTCAATTTTTACGAAGGTTTAAGTGTTGGACCTTAAATTGTATCACATTCAATACATAAAATCCCTTAGCTATGGTGTTAAGTATAGCTAGGTGGTTATATTTTTGAGAACTTCTCATTAGTCTTGTATGTTTTCTGTTTGCATTATAAAATAATAATAAATATTCTAATTTTATTCATCTACAGGCAGGAGGCATCCAACGGCGTAATGCTCCCCGACTAAATATGATTCGTGAAGAAGTATGTTTCCCTATAATTGAATGCCTGTCAGGAAATCTCAATTTTGTTAAAATGGTTTTCTGTTTCTGCATCTTTCATTTTCTTAGCAATGGTTGAAAACATCCATCATTTTTCAAAATAGCAGATATGTTCTTGTCAATTAAACTAAGCATATCAGCCAGACTTGTTGAAAAATAGAAGTTTGCAAATTTAACCCTTTTTTTGTTGAGCACAGTACCTTGTTCAATTTTTTTAGCACAAGTTTCTAGCATAAAACAAGTATTATCACTTTTCTTTCCCATGACAAGATAATGAATTTCATAGAGAAGAACTTAGCAATTACTTTCTTTGAAGTCTTAAAAATACTTGATGTGGAAAGAATCACACAAAATTTATTAAGAATTATGTTGTCTATATTATTTGAATGATTATGATGACATCTACCTTCATAAAATTATCTGCATATTAATTTATTAATATTGTTGGACCTTATGAAAGGAGAAGATTGTATAACTGGTTCTCCCCTAGTGAACTGATTTTTTTATATCAGTTGAGAAATCAGCTATGATCTTTATGTTACTGTATGGATACATTCTTGAAAATTGAAATAATTGTCTGTGTTGGAAATAATACGGGATATTTTTCTTCTATAAGCGAATTGAGTTGTACAAAACTCCTTTTCTTTTAAAGAAACATTACAATAAGCGCAAGGAGTTATGGATAAGTTTAACAATCAAACTCGAAATGACTTTTCAGTTGCAATGGGTGCAAAGAGAGCAAACTAATTACTAGCTTTTGGCATTTAATAGTTATTTTTACTTCAATTTGAAAATAGCCCCTTGTTTTGGGAGGTGGCTCTACATCCATTATTTATTATTATTATTGCTAGCACTGCCACTGTGTACACATCAACCGTCTTAACTTGGGAAGCATGTTCATCAGTTCTTGAACCTGATCTCTGGTTGCTGCAAGCACTTCAACTTACCAGTAAATCACTGTTCAAAGGATAATTTGTTGGGTTGTTTGAAACATTGACCTTTTTTATATACAGTTGCAAAGTAAATATTATATTTCTTTGACTTGTTTGTGACTTTTCTATCAATGTATTTGGAAGACAATCTAGTGCACAATGCATATTAAGCACATGTTTTTTGTTACTTTTAGTTTTGGCAAAGAAAAATTTATGCAAATCGATGGGTGAATTAAGCTATGTACCAAAAATCTCCAATCTATGCGGAAGTCCTTTACATGGTGTGTAGATGTTTCTTCCATTGCCAAATTCTATTCTGTAGATACTAATATGCAAGTTGGGTTATTTTAGAAGTGTTTCTGTCCAGATCCTATTTGTATAATGACTGCTAAAGTTATTTATATTAATTATATGTTTGCTGTTACAGCCTCAAACTTGCCTTCACTACAAAGAGAGGTTTATAATTGCATAATCTACAAATTAGAACAAAACATGGATTACTTCATATTTACTATTATGATCTCACTGTTACATCATATTTAGTATCGTGATCTTGCCATGACATCATCTTTTACTATTGTGATCTCTCTCTCTCTCTCTCTCTCTCTCTCTCTCTCTCTCTCTCTCTCTCTCGCTAAGCTGACCTGGTATAATTAACAAATATTATTTCAAGTTGTTTGGCTGACAGGGCAGACTTTTGTCCTGTTAACATGGAAAACCTTTATTTAATGCATATAAATACTTGCCAATTAACACGGGCACAAATGGAATTTTTTTCTCTGTTGAACCAGAAAAGACTTAATGATAAAGAAATTTTTTTGAAGGAGATGATACTGCTGAAAACAATGCAACTATTTCTGGGAAAATGAGTCACCAGAGCTCATCAGCACCCTTTGTTTTATTGCTGTTCTTTGATCTAAGAATTAAATGATAAATTTGACCAAGCAATAAATGTAGTGGTTGATTGTCACAAATGATTTGTCACTTTTTTTGAGTTGGTTTGGCCCCACTCAGTTTGATTGCTGTTCTTTGATCTAAGAATTAAATGATAAATTTGACCAAGCAATAAATGTAGTGGTTGATTGTCACAAATGATTTGTCACTTTTTTTGAGTTGGTTTGGCCCCACTCAAGAGATGTGTAGGCTGTCCTATGGAGATATTAACTTGTTTGATTGTGATTAAGATGCTCAAGTTGTTCCATTGAGATTCTAATTGATTCATCTCAGTTGGAATTTTCTTTTGTTGATCCAGTTAAGGCATCTAAATTGCATGGAATATTGATGTGGATATAGAGAATTCTGCTATGTTCCACCAAGTTTCCGGGAGGCAGAGACACGTTTCGGAGACGGGATTTTTGAGGCCATTTTCGGGGACGACAGGGGACATTGATAAAGTATTCATCATATTGACATATACATTATAGAATCCTTAAAACACAACAATAGAGTTTACATGAGAGTTGAACAAATTAATATTTAATTGCTTCCATAATTCATGTCAATGTGCATATATATTAAGTTGAAAAATAGTAATATTCCACACACCAAAATGCCCAAAGGCTACAAGTTTGCACTACAAATGTCAAAATGACTAAGTCACAAATGTCAAAAACTGTAAAACATAATGATGGAAAATATGATTGCTGCCTCTAATTGATGCTGTTTTTTTCTACAGCACATTCAAACCTTGTTGTTTTTTTTCTAACTTGGGTGCAATTTTTCTTAATGTAAAAATGAAGTCAAATGATATACATGGAGTGTTATGTTTAGTCATGTTAGGGTTAGAAGGGTGTGGGGCCTACATACATCATTTAAAAATGTAATTTTTATAAAACTTGGAAAAGAGGAGACGGCTGGCTATCCCCAGGACGTTTAGACGTCCCTAATGTATCTTGGGGATGGTCAACTGTCCCCACTGCATTTCTGGGATGTCCCTGCTAATCAGGGATATTTCACTTTCAATTTTTTTAGGGATGCCTTGGAAACGTCCCCAAGGCATCCATTGTCCCCAAGATGTCCTTGGAATAGGGAGAGGGGCTAAAACCCCTAAGGACGCGTCCCCATGTACCCCTGGAATTCTGAAGTATGTATGTGGCTGCCCTAGTTTAGGTGAGCACCTGTCAATTAATTAATGGAGATGTTTTGAACTTTTGATGCATTGTCCCCTCAAAGACACCTGTAAGCCATTTATGAAAACAATGTGTTAATGAAATTAACTTATGAATTATTGACATTATTGAGATACATTTTTTCAGGCTAGAAAATGGAGACAACTTGGTTGGAATCCTAACTCAATGATACATTGGAAATGAATGTTAAGGGCCAAGGCACATCTATCTTTGAACATGGTTTGGTGATAGTATTCATCTATCTTTAGATTGGTTCAGATAGGATTACTATAGTTGTGTGGTTATTATGTATGCACCATTATCTTTGAGAATGATGCAGAGCATCCACACACCAATCAACTTAGGGAAATGTTTCTCCCAACTCACCTATCCTATTAGGTGATAACTCTTCACTCACTCACAAACCCCTCACAAGGCTATAGGTTACTCACAAGGCTTCAACACTCCAGCAACACACCCATGCTTCTCAACACACCTCCAACCCTTGACATACACTCAACTAGGGCAAAACAACATGATCAGATCTCAATCCCAACTTTCCAACACTTAACCTCTACCAACACCCTTTTGGTAATCACTTACTCAACAACAATCCCTCTCTAGGATTCCTAAACTCCACTCACAACATGCAATGGATGCTCCCAAATACATATACCCCTCTTGAAATCCTTATGAGGACTTCTCAACACACTCCCTCAAGGTTCTCTACCCCCCAACCACCCAAGAGAACATCACAAGGTTTAATGTGGATTCACTGTTTTTTGGACAGTCATACAAAGTGTAGGGACAGTCATAATAACCTGAGCCAACACCTCTCTCCAGGGCTTCCTAACACTTCCAAGGGTTACTAAGGACTCCCACACACCTTCCCCAATTGTCCTCCACTCATCAAACTCACTCATTACATCATAATTTCAAAATCTCAGTCCACTAGTTCCTTAGGACAGCAACATACCCAGTTTTGGGACAGTCATAAAATGGTGAATGTTTTGGCCAATCAAGGTTCACAAACACTTGATTAGGGTCTGCACTAACCCCTCACACCTCTCCAAGCCTTCAACCAACCTTTGGGAGCCCAATCTAGCATGTATATCAACCCACACATCACCAATTTGCTGCCATTTTCAGACTGAGACACAAAAATCAGATTTTTTTCACCCTTAGCATGTGCCAAAACTAGTAGGGAGCCCTGCAAAAGCATTTGCATGAAATAACATAATATAATACAGTTTTCCACCCATTTTGGGGGTCTGACATTGAATAGAAATAAAGTTTTATATTTTTTTTATGCTTGCTGCCAGCCCTAGGTAGGGTTTGGACAGTTTTTACTAAAATTGCTAGAACTTTCTCAAAACCAAACAAAATTAAATGAAACCAAAAGGGAAATGTTCTAGATTCACTTCTCTTTCATATCCTATGGATGATCAAGGCAGTTGAATAAATATTAATGGTGAAAAACACGTGAGAACAGACTGTAATATTCAGAAAATTCAAGAAAATTGCAGAGAACTTCAAGCTTTTTATTATTTTCTTCAATGAGATCATCAACCAACCCCAAACTCAACGTGGGAAGGGCTTTTTAAACAATTTTCAGGCCTCCCATCGGTTGTAACCACCTTGGAAACCAACTTCACTAACAATCACTTAATTACAGAGTAGCCGGAAACTCCTTTGTCCCTCCCTGGGAACGTGTATCCCCGTATTTGTTCCCTTATCCGAAACAAATACGTATCGTATACAGCTCGGATACACATTGAATAATGTACCCACATGTGCCCAAAAAACCTTGATTTCCAATCATGCTAGATACTATGTGATTTGATTTTTTAAAAAATTGACAGAAATCTTCCTAAATTCAGTTTTATAAAACTTCATTCATGCATTTTAAAAAAAAAAAAATTGGTATAAACAAAACCTACACCCAATGAGAAAGACAAATGAAATGTTTTTCTATTTGAGTGACCCATTTTTTGGGTTATCTTCCAATGCAACTCTACTATTTTTGCATATTGTAAAATGTTAAATCAACTTATCATTATTTATGTAGCAATTATGTGTCTATATTGCTTTTTAATGAATGATGTATCCAGCCGTATCCAGCCGTATCCATATTGGGGGTCTTAAAAAATGGCCATATCCGTATCCAATACCGTATCCGTATCTGATACCGTATCCGTGTCCATGCAACTTTGCTTAATTACCCTTTTCAAACACAAAAGTTGCTTTGACAACTTGTTGACAATTTTGACAATTTTGCTCCAAATTGCACCTAGACTTGATCCATGACTCCCATGACTCAATATTGATCCAAATAGGTACAAATAGAGTCCACAAAGACCCTTACATACCATAAAACAACAATTTTTGACCCATTGAGACCTATTTCGCACAAGATGACAACTTTTGACAATTTGACAATTTTTGAGCAATGTTGACAACATGACCCTACTAGGACTTAATCTAACATTCAATGGTCTTAATGACCTTATTACATCACATATGGCCTTGCAAGACCTTATTTATCACTTTTCACTCTTCAAAACACAAAGGTTTCATAATTTGCCTCATAGAGGCTTGATGACAACTTAGGTGCTCCTGCACCAGATAATTATTCTCTAGTATATTGCTTTTGTTCAGTTGGAATGATAGCAACAATCTTAAGAAAGTAATTTTTTCCACCCACCCACTCACACCATGGAAAGTGTAGGACCAAGGCAATAAAGTTCAGTGCAGAGATTTGCCAACATAACGATATTGGAACGATACTGCCCAATGTAGTTCTTATTCTCTAATAGGATTGAATTAATGTAGCTAAATGCAGAATTTAGCACAATAACATAACTAAATCAATACAGTTCAATGCAAACCATTTTACTAATAATAGGACCAAATCATTACAACTCAAATGACTCATAACACAACTGAATCAGGATGGCTCAATGCAAAGCTTAGCCCAGTAAGAATAACAAATCAATATGGTTCAATGCAAAGCTTGGCTCAATATCAGGATTGTATGAATTTGGTGGTCAACATAGCAAGCACTCAATAAAGCAGTACATGGTTGTTTCGGTACAAATTGATGCAGACCTCAAAGTTTAGCCCAATAATAGGACTATATTAGTAAGGTTCAATACTTAGCTCATCATAAGAACAATTTGGCTCAATCCATTACAGTCACTGCAACTTGCTCTTGCTCAGACTTCTATGTTGTGGACCTACATATTGGTCCTATGTACTTGCATTCTGCAACCAAGAGGGAATAGTTTATCATGCTTGGGATACCTTACTCTAACATGGTGGAAACCTTGGTGTTCTGTAGGGAGTTCTATGCCAAAGTCTTGGAGAGCATGTTACTCCTAGGCATCAGGTCATTTTAATATCCACAAATTGTTTCAATTGAGAAATTATTTCTTTCCAACTGAAATTAGATGTTGGAGCTAATGTTTAGGTCTGTGCAGTTAGGACAATAACTAATCACAGAAGCCCCAAACAAAGATTATACACTCCTCATGTAGTTCCATCGCACCCTTGCAAATCCATCTCCACTGTTCTTTTGATGAATTCAATCACACTAAATGGCATCATGATAATGTGTTCATGGCTATTGATCAATTATAGAAAATGACAGTCATTATACCTTGCATTTAAGTTATTTTGGCTTGGCCGCATTAATCAAAGTGGCCAGGATTCCATATTCATCATTGAGTTTTCAAAGGTCTTTTAGGCAATGCTTTGACACCAAATTTGAAAGGTCACAACTTTCCATTGAAAAAGTGATTAGTGTCTAAATTTGTCAGCTAGATTCTAGTTTAATTGTTGCACGTTCATGGTTGTACACTTTACAAACACTTGGGAAAATAAATTTCCTTTTATAGAATGTAACTACAAGTACACCTAACATAGCTCAACTGGCCAGTCTTTCTGAAATCTATCTTGGTCTTTAGCCTCAATCACCCATTGCCATCACCTACACTACCCAAACACTTGTCTCAGCTACTTTCCAATGAGAGCAAGATAGTGTAGGAAAATTTACTTTAGTAGATACAAAAGTAGCTTGAATACATTCTCACTCAGGCTCACAGTTCATAAAGCATATCATGATCAGCATTGGGTTCTCCATCACTCTCAATGGTGCGATCAAGTTTAGCTGCATTCAGATAGATTTAAACTCTCAGAACCAAAATCTGGGCTTCCACCTCACTTGGGTGCTTATGATATATGATTATTTGGGCTGTTGTTTCCACATGAATTTAACAACCAGATGTAGCTTTGGCTCAATCTATTGGTTTGAATCTAGCATACATCACATCTATCTTCGTAGATTGGTTCAATGCAAGGAAACTCAGGGATGTGTCCTTGGACTTTAGGGGCGTCCCTGTTTTCGAGACGTCTTGGGGACATCCCTAGGCTGTCCCCAAAATCTTGCAAATCAGAGGAAATGTCCCTGAAATGTGGAGAAGTTTGCAGGGGATGACCGACTATCCCCTGCAAAAATTAAGAGTTTCACAATACAAACACTTGAGAAAAAAGAAAAAAAATATATATTATTTATTTGTGGGCTCCCACACGCCAACTCACCCTAGACGAGGAAAAAGTGCCTCATTTAATTTCATTTGCATATTTTGTTTGTGAAAAAAGTTGTAGCAGGGTTTGAAGGAAGAGCATTTTTTTTAATAGGGATTGAGGGAACATTTGCAAAAGAGATTGAATCCAAGGGATTATGAGTAGTGAGACTATAATATCTTCAAAGAGGTAAGTCATTTATCCTTTTATTTTGTTTTTTTCAAAATTTTTCAAAGCTTAAAGCAAGAAATGTCTGATTTTTTTTTTTCATTTTTTAGTTTAAAGTTTCATTAAATCTCATGAAACCAACATGAGCAGCAGTGAGAATGATACTAGTGATGATGAAGTGGAAGAAATTGAAACAAATGCAAGAGTTTCAGCCTCATTAGAGTGTGGGAGTGTTGAGGGTGGAGGTGGGCAGCCACCAAATCCATTTGAATGCCCTTTAATAGTCTTAAAATCTTATGCAAAGGGTCCTTTTAACAAAAAAATTCTCTTCTCCAACTTGTGATAGCCCTAGATACCAAAGGAAAAAATACAGGGGGGAGTAGGGTATGGTGTTGTCCCATTTGCAAGAAATAATTTAGAGGGAGCTACACTAGGGTATGGTCTCATTTTTTGGGTGTTACAAGTTATGGAGTTAAAGTTTGTCCAAAAATAAGAGGATGAGAAGGTAGAGGCTCATAGATTGGAGATGGAGGCGGAATGTGGTTGCAAGGTGTGACGATGCTGACAAATTCTTTTGCAAGTGGACAATCATCTATGCCTATGCCATGCATGGTTGGTAGTAGTAGTAGTGAAATTGCCACAGAAGGAAAGAGGAAGATTAGTGGTGGTTAGAGGCCAGGGACAGTTGAAGGTATGTTTAATGTGCAAGTACGAGATGCAACAGAGTCTTCCATTGCTAAATTCTTTTATGCCCATGCTATCCCATTTCATGTGGCCTGTACCTCTTATTTCAAACAAATCATCAAATATGTAGCCTCTATTGGTCCCTCATTTGTACCCCTTGAAGATCGTAAGCCATACTCTACCTTCTTAGACAAAGAGTATTCTAAGGTTAATTTGCTAATGGAGGATATGAGGCAAACCTGGATCATGTCATGCTTTGCCAAAACTCTGTGATGTCCGCATTCATGATTCACCGTGATTTCGACCTGGAACGAGATTTCTAACTATGAGAATTGTAATACCTTCACCAATATAATTCTGAACGCATTTTACCATAATATTTAATTTTAATGCTAACAATAGTTTTCTGGAAGGAAGAACTTATCTTGATTGTTTTGTTTGATTTTATAACGAAACTTATGCCGATCATAAATCTCCCCCAAAACTGATTACCATCTCCTTACAAGTCTGCTGTAGAACTTCTAGCATTCTCTTTATAACTTTGCAAGGATCTTCTCCTCTGCGTGTAATGCTCCTTATTGATAGCTTGATGTATAACTATCTTGTTTACTCCCTTTTAGGGTTGATACAAAATGTGCCTTTGGTTCTTTAATGCTCAGATTACTATGTCTGAGTGGTTTCTCTTCACCATGTGATGGGTGGATGAATAGATATCCCTCAGCCTATTCACTGTGTCCGATTTTGATCCTTTTTGTCCCTGTGTGAACCTCCCTGTTGTTTCTGATTTTCACTCCTTAATATACCTGTGGTGTGGAATTGTTGCAGCCTTTGATTGGGATAGACATATTCCTTCCAAATCACACCCTTCCATTACTTATGCTAACCAACGTGTAATCTGAATCACACTACTTCATAATTAATTGTCATTTGTTCTAATTACCGTTCTTCATGATTAATTATTTTATTCAAGTCACTGTGTATGAAACTTATCGCTGATTAAGAGAATCGGGATGCCTTGGGGAATGTTGACCAGTGTTCCCCTGTCAGTCTCATTTCTTCTTTGAGTTCGTTGAAATCATGGATCACTGTTTTGCTAGGTTACCGGGTTCAGCCACCTAGACCCCTGGTATTGGTCCGGTCTGGTCCTGGTCTGGGGTTCTGGTCTGGTTCACTTGTGGTCCGGATAGGGTTCGTGATTCACAAGCTTGGTTCGGACCAGGTCGAACCCAAGAGGACCCAGGTCGAACCCAGGGGTTTGACAGCCCAAAAATGGTTTTTTTTTGCAAAATTTAATTTTTTTTGAATTCCACCACATAAAAAATTAAAATATAACCCTAAAAGTGAGTTTTAAAACATTAACTTGGCTCATTTCACACAAGCAACATGACTACAAGCAAGGGGAAATGAAGATGTGGGATATAGAGCCAGAGCATACTGATTTGGATGCTTTCACTTCTCAGCTTGTTGCATTTATGACTCAGATAGCGAGCAAACTTAAAGTGCAAGTGTAAGTGGCCTTGGCATTGGCATTGATTCATTTAATGTCAATGTCAATGATGAGGAGGAGAATGAGGATGATGAATTAGAGAATCCATTTGATGATCAAACTTTAAATTGTTGAAAGTTGAAACAATGATACTTGAATATTTTATCATTTTGATATTAAACTTGATGTATATGATGCTGTTATGGTATGATCACAATGCTATGATTACAAATTTATGTTGGTTTTGTTGTTTATATGATGCTATGTGACATGCTAATCTTAATTCATGCTTATAGGCTGCATGTATATATATATATATAATTTACATGTTTTTGTACTAACGAACCCAAACCCCTTTTCAAAATTTTGCCGTACCGGCGTACTGGTTCTTCGAACCCGAACCCGAACTGGCAAATTAGCTGTTTTGCCTATGTTATCGATGATATAAACAGATAAGGGCTTCGATATCACTGGATAGTGATAAGGTTGCCTTTCCTGATGGTAATTTGAATGCTTGCAATGTTAGAGGCTGTCTCCTTTGTGAAATGATTCATCTTGTGCACCCGATACTGTGATTACGGCATTTCCCACCAAGAGTGATCAACCTGGATTATAAAATAAGCCACCAACTTCTACCACTTCCAACACTGCATATAAATTCTTACAATAGATCGCTGTATTACCTTGCAAGAAAAGTCTGATGGCGGATACAGATGAAAGACTTCTTGAATGATCCCATTCCTTAAAATGTATATGCTGTCCCGAATGTCTTCCGTATAATATATGAATTCAAATAATTTAAGAATATTCATGCCGATATATATTTGCATGACATCAATCATATGAATGGATGGGTAATGGCTTAGTATGTCGAATCATATGGTCTTGCTATTGCATCTTAATCACCGTCTTTCTTTAATGCATGTATTAATAATTAATGGTTACAAAGGCAGACAGATCTGACATGCATCAGATCTGGTCTGCCACTAAATGTGTTTGCTAATGGCTTAATTGATAGGATGTAGCCTAATAGGAATTACCTTCACGTATGATAAGTCTTTATTGTTATGCCAATAAGGTATATATTAAATCTTGTTTATTTATTATTATCAAGATTTTATTTAGTTCTTGTTATTCATTTCTTTGGATATATATATATTGTTATATTTTAATTGTATTTTTGTTTATTATTAAATTCTATTTTAGAGCGGGCATTATCATATTTTGATTGTTTAGATGGGGATATCACAAACTATTCCCTTACAAAACCATCCATAGCGTATAGTAAAGCTAACTGCAACCTATTTTCCTATTAAACTTGGATGATGGCATTTAAGAGGCCAACTTAAATTAATTATTAGGCTGACCTATATTAATGATGGTAATTTGCTTATGTGCCGACTGGGGATTAATCATGAATTAAGTAAGGGTCAACAATTAGTCTTAGGCATTGATTCCCTTGAAGAGTTGCATCCTTTGGAAAGGGTAGATGCCAACAAGGGTTGTGATTATTCATCCCTCTATGAAGAATATAAAAAGAAGATCCATTTGATTAGAGTAGGGAAGGGGATGAGGAAGTTGTATATCATAGAAGCAAATATATAAAATAAAATATACATGTCACACAATCTGAATATTCCCACAAGGGACAACGTTGTCAAGCAGTGACCTATAGAGCATGAAGATAATACCTAAACAAAGCCTTAATTCCCATCGATTACAAGCACATGTGGTTAGTTTAGAAAGGCAACAACTAGGTTAGAGAAGTGTTGTGACCTTTTTTCACACATCGCCCCATTGCAGATGGGGACCCTCTGTTTTTGCTTTTTAGGATTTTGCTTTGGCGTGTCAATTGCTAATCACCAGTCTTTTTACAATGAGTGAGTTTTTGAGAAATCATCCTGACCCAAATAGAGAATTCATGGTCAGATCAGTGTTTGAACATTGTCAAAATGCTTAGAAGGTCTAAAGGACAAGGATCACAATTGCTTTGGGTCATTTCTGACAACTTTCTATTTTTAGAAATTTTTGCTTTTTTGCTTTTTTCTAAAAATAAAAAAGTTTTATTTTTGGCACTTTGGGCACAATTCGGTAAGCAGATTTTTTTGCTTGCTTTTTTGCTTTTTTTCTGCTTTTTTGAAAGTAGAACCTGGGTTTCGTTCCTCAGGTCATTTGGTCATTGCCCATGTCTTTAGATTCGAATATTTTTGCCTCTAAGTACAAAAAGCAGGGTTATGTTTTTTTTTGCTTTTTTGTGGAATTAGGGTTTTGATCCTCATGCCATATCATTACTGTCCACGTTGTCAGAATTGAAAGATTATGTCTTCAAGTGTAAAAAGCAGGGTGAAAACCCTAATCTAGGGTTTTTGTTCCAGATGATCCAGGCATGAACATGGCAAGTTGGAGATGGACATGGCAATTTGAATGAAGATGTTTGGAAGGAAAGTGGCATGAAGATGAAATTTTGTCCAAGGGAAGACCAACCAAGCACATGAAAGAATGGCAGACAAAGGGTAAAGTTCGCCCAAGGCATGAGGAGACTTGTCCAGACATCTTCAAACTCCACCCAAGCCAAAGATGGCTAACGGAAGACAAAGTTCGCCCACACCAAGCATGGCCAAACATTGGTCAAGCCTGCCCTTGGCTGATGGTCTTCAAACTCTGCCCATGTCCAAGACACTCCAAACTCTGCCTAGGAAAGATGGCACAAAGCAAGGTAAGAATGGCAGCAAGCAAAGATAGCAAGAGAAGCCTAAGTCCCGCCTTGGACATGTCTTAACATGATCAAAGTTCGCCTAGGCATGACATGGTGAAAGCTAAGACAAAGCTGGCAAACAAACTTCCAACCCCGCCTTGCCTAGTATAAGATGGCAAAGGTTGTGCAAAGTCTGCCAACTCTTGGCAAGACCCTCTTGAAGTCTGCCTAGGCACATAAGAAGACAATGTCGAAGCAGCATCAACTCCGCCCAACATATTAGAAGTTGTCCAAGCACCTTAGAAGTCCGCCTAACTTGAAAAAACAAGGAATAAAGGCATGGCAAACATTGTTTGAAGTCCGCCTAGGCACAAGTTGAACATGGCACAAGGATGAATTCTGCCCAAGCAAACATGTCCAAGACACCTGAAACCCTGCCCACTCATGGCATGACTTCATCAAAGTCCGCCCTCCCAAAACATGGTTGGCATGAACCAAAGTCCGCCCAGGTTGGATGGTAAAAAGCAAGAGGTAGATGGCCCATGAATCATCAAGTCCGCCCAAGCCAATGGAGGTATGAAGTCTGCCAAGGAAGATGAAAGGTTGGAACGTCTAAACCATGGCAAAGTCCGCCCTAGGACATACAAATATGGCAAAACAACCTTGAACTCCGCCATGGAAAAGATGTCTAAGCACGCACCAAGTCTGCCTTGGCAAGTTGGCCTCCAAGACTGCCTTCTCAGCACTGCCCATCATGATGTAAAGTCCGACTTAGGCAAGAGAGGAATGGCAAAAGGTTGGCAAAGTTCGCCATGTCTAAGGTAAGTTCAAGTCCGCCCTTGGTCTAGCACTCTCCAACTCTGCCCTATGAAGAAATGCCCACTCAAGCTTAAAGTTTGCCAAGGAAGGACTAGAGAAAGATGGCAAATAATGTATCAAGTCCGCCTAAGAGACATGTCCAATGAGAGCCAAAGTCTGCCTAGCATGTGTTAGAGGATGGTAAACATAACTCAAACTCCGCCCAAGGCAGGCACAAGCTAGACTCCGCCCAAAGCAAAGTTGGCAAGACTTCCTCCGAGTCCGCCAAAGAAGAAAGCAAATTGAAAGATGACAAATGGAAGGTGAACTCCCCCCAAGATGAAGAATGTCTAAACAAGCCTAGACTCCGCCCAAGTAGATGAAAGCAAGGATAGGCTGGAAAAAGAACGAAAGCATGATCAAACACTCTTACTTGTCCAAAGTGAATCCAACTACGTCTAAGGAGATAAAGATAAAAGTATTAAAGCATGGCAAAGAGCTTTCAAAATCTGCCCAAGGTTGGCAAAGATTATTTTGAAAGTAAGATTGTCCAAACAAAGACAAAGTCCGCCTAGGCAAGGAAAGGTGGAGAATTTTGACATGACAAAAGAAAATAAAATTTGCTAAGGTAAATTGCATAAAGCACAAGTTGACTAGGCATAAATGGAATATGTGAAGATGCCCGAGCAAGACATAAAAATTCGCCTATGGCTCAAGGATAAGACATGAAGATGATCAACTTGCCATGGTAAAGGAAGAAAACGGCTAGAGGAAAAACAAATTTGACAAAGCAGCACATGAAAATCAAGGGTCAAACAAACGAACGGGTTGGAAAATAAAAGTTTGACACATGAAAAATGGTGTTGTGTGGAATTTTCCACAACCAAAAGAATCAAAGGCTAAGGATACTTCACAGAAAAAGTTCCAATTTCCTTCATTGTGGCGAAGGCATAGGGGAATTCTTCTCCAAAATTCAAGGCACTTGAAAGAGTTTCCAGGCATCAAGAAAAGTCCACAGGCTTGGCGAAAATTCCAGACTTCTTGAAGGATTTCATCTCTTGAAGAGTCAAAGACAAGCTCCCAATCAAGATTAGATAGTGGCAAGAAGACTATTCCAAACAAATTTCCATACTTAGGCAATTTTTCGACACAAATTGGAAAATTCAAGGGGGACATTCAACAATCAGATTGTTCCAAGTCAGCTTGTCCAGGTTCAATGAACTTGACTTATCTAGAAGCTTCTAGAAGGCACACTTCACAATGCAACAACCTTCTATTTTACTATTGGTTTATATTTAGCAAGAAGGACAAGTGTCCTCAAATGTAATTTTCTCATTGGTCGAGAGGTAGCTAGTTGTAACAAACCCTAATTAGGGTTTTATTTTGTAATCTCGACCATTGATTGAAAATCAATCCTAGCCATTGAATTGTAATTGGGGAGCCTATAAATTGAGCTCACCCCTCATTTGTAAATCATGGGAGCACATTGCAAAACATGTTGAGATAAGTAATTGTTTCTTACAACTGCTAAAGCAATAAGTAATGCATTGTTCGAATTGATGGTGATTACCTCTCTTATTTTGGAGTTGGCATGGTTCTTATCCCTCATCATAGTTTAAATTTTATTTCATGTATGTTAGAAGAATGCAAGATCTGATAAGTATTGATTCATGGTGAATTTTCGCTCATACTTTTGATGAACAGATAATTTTTGTTCATTGTGTAAAGTTAGTCTGAGCCTATTTTGTGGAGGTTTAACTTCTACTTTGAGTAATATTGTTCAATTGTTGGTATTATTCATAAGTATGAAAATCATAAGCACATCCCTTGAAGATCGCACTCATTTTGTGTAGTTGTCCCAAGAGTGGCGAAGCAAAGTGTTGTTATTGAAGTCACCTAGTCAATACCGTCTCTTGAATTCTTAGGAATAGATTAGAATTTCTAAACCTTATCTCCTTTTCAGTTTCCTTGAAGTCTATGATCCAAACCCAAACGATAAATCTTCATTGTGAATTGAACTGGCCAAGCGTAAGCCCCCCTCGTATTTCAGCATACATAACCAAGGTATCCAACACAAAGACGCCCGTTCGCACATATAGACCTTGGAGTCGCCTTGTGGTCTTGCTCACAATCTTGGCACAAGTAGTGATTTTGTTCAGGAGACGATAGAGTATCCTTAGATATTTTATTCTAATGTTCGGTATATGATAAAACGCATACCAACAAGAAGACACCTCATTTGAGAAAGGTGGTGAGGAATGTGACTATTCGTCCTCCTTGAGGACTATATATATGGAAGAACCTCTTTTGGAGAAATAATGGAATCAAGGCAGAAGTCTGATACAAGGACTTGAAAAGAGAAGAAGAAAAAGGAATCCAGATCAGATTGGAAATATATATACATACAACAATCGATAGCAGAATTCTGACTTAGATTGTTATGCATGAAATGTAAATGTGTTTGATGTGTATGCATATTGGTATGCAATGTGGTTAGACATCTATACTTTTAAATATATATTTGACTAAAATATTAATAAGCTTTGTAAATCTATTATGTTTCTTTATTTAATGAGCTTTATCTATTCCTTATTTCCACAAACAATTGTACGTGGAATGGAAGGAAATAAGTTAGGGAGAGGCAGTAGACCAGTTCCCTCGAGTAAGTAGGTC
The DNA here is from genome assembly GCF_030272615.1 of Cryptomeria japonica. Taxonomy (NCBI): domain Eukaryota; kingdom Viridiplantae; phylum Streptophyta; class Pinopsida; order Cupressales; family Cupressaceae; genus Cryptomeria; species Cryptomeria japonica. The sequence goes on from NC_081405.1 coordinate 525,928,028, forward strand.
ACCCCAAGTGATAGAATTGTCTTAGTTGGATGTTTCTGCCACTTGTGGGCCAAGGGACTGGCTGTTATAGTTGGATGCGCCATGCTCTTGGGTTTAATTGGGCTGAACAATCTTTGGGTGCCCTTTCGAGGTTTTCCTTTCCAAATTCTACTATGGTTGATTATGGGAATAAGCTAGGGTTTAGGTTCTAGTAGCAATTTTATTTATCATTTCATATGATGTTAATTGTTCATTAACTCTCAAACTCAATAACTTTAAATGAGTTAACTCTAGAATGCTATTGGTAATTAAATTATATTGTTGGAATTGTTAATTTTAGTCAAAAAGAAGTACATCCCGGTTTGGGGACATTATAGATCAAAACAGGTTGCTCTATTGTGATGGATGGGTGGACTGATATTAGACATCGGCCACTCATCAATATCATAGTCACATGCTCAGCTGGCTCTTATTTTCTTAGAGCTATGAATTGTTCAAGGAAGCGTAAGGATGTAGACGCCCAATTTATCATTTTGAGAGAGGCCATAGCGGAGGTTGGGGCCTCAAATGTTGTATAGGTGGTCATTGATTCTACACGTGTGCAAATTGGCTGGTATGATGGTGGAGGTTGCTTACAAACACATCTTTTGGACCCTATGTTGTATTCATTTGTTGAACAATGCATTGAAAGACATAGGGAAAATAGATTGGGTGAAGTAAGTGGTGGCAGAAGCTAAAGACATTCAAATATTCATTTGCAAGCACCACACCTCACTTGCTCTCTTAAGACATTTTCAAAGGAGTTCCTCAAACCTGTTGAGACAAGATATGCCAATTATTTCATTTTGTTAGAGGATGCTTGAGGTGCATGAGCCTCAACAATTGATGATGGCAAATTCAAAGTGGAGTAGATGGCCTAATTCAAACTCATTTGAAGGAAAAGCCATCAAACAAAAGATCCTTGATGACGATTGGTGGTCCACTATGAGGTACGACATTGCTGATTCTATTAAATGTTAAAATTTAAATTGCTGATTTTCATATTAAATTTCTGGTTTTTAATATTTTAATTTTATTGTTCAATGTTTCGTCTTTCAAAGTTTCGAAAATGTCAATTAAGTTATTACCTTGTCATTTAATTCTTTTGAACTTTTTGTTTGCACTTTGCAGATATGTTTGCTCTTTCATCTCACATGTTTTAGATGTCATTAGATGTGCTGATATGGACTCTCCTAGTCTTGGAGAGATATATGAGACATTTGACAACATGTTTGGAAAGATTAAGCAAACAATTATGGCTAAAGATCCTACTTTGGGATTATATGAGCAACATATTAAGCCCATTGTGATGCGAAGGTGGAACACAACAAACAACTTGGTTCATATGACAACCTTTGCTCTAAATCCCAAATGGTATGCACCATGCACCAAAGGCTGGAAGGTTGCCTCTCTGTGATGATGAAGAGGTGAAAGTAGGGCTAATGAAGGCCTTTTGAAAGATGTATTCAGATGAGGAGTCTTCAATACTTCGTACACAATGGCTTGCCTTCACAAAAATCTTTGTGTTCCAACATTCAGTAAACTAGAGGCAAAGATAGATAATGCTACATTAGCTCAAATTGACCCTATTGGATGGTGGACATGGCATAGGAAGGATACACTATAGTTAAAGATGCTTTCCATTCGCCTCATTTCACAAGTTGCTATTTCTTATAGACTTACCTCTAGACGAGTGGAGAAGCTAGTGGTCGTGCATATTGCACTTCAACTCCAAGATCGATAGAGTCCAGAGTATTGACAAACTCCAACTTTACAGTGGGATATTGATCCTGAATATGTCACCTAGGTTGATGAGGAAGAGGCACCAGATGTTACACCCCTCTTTCAACAATGGTTTTATTTTGATGATGTAATTGAATGTATGGCCAATCGTTGATATTTTATTTCTACCATATGTGGATGAGTAATCATAAGAATAAATTGGTAGGTAGACATAAATCATTATTTTGACAATGTTAATATTTTTTTTCTTTATATATATGAATAATGAGAAGATAAGATTGGTCTAACCATTTTCATGTAACCAAGTGGATGAAGGATAAGCCTTAGGAAGGAGGGAGGGTATCATCAAGGAGAGGATTGTAGACTTTGGAAGAGACCAAACTTGCCTTCAAGCCCTGAGTCTTAAGATAAGTTGTTAGAAGTTGGCTGTCACCTTGGCTTTTTAGGTGGTTGTCTTGCCTTGTTAGTCAGTAGGCGGTCGGTCTTATCCTTTATCATCTTTGTGAGTTGTGTGTGTATTGTTTTTATTGAGCTTAATAAATTTAATTTATTTAATTTGAGTTGTTAATTATCTAATGGATAGCCATTTATATATTTATATATGAAATGCTGTAGAAATGGAGGTTAGCATAAACCAATAGGAAATCATGTTAGTAACAAGCTTTCAACCATAAGCAAAACATGAAGACAAATCCATCCAAAGCATTATCAAAGAAGATTACCACAAGGGTTTAGTTAGGAAATAAATTAACAAACATGAATATTACTCCCTCATGATACTCCCTATGCCATGACTCTTCCTTGTCTCCCTCTCCAAGATCCGGCTGCTATGTGAAGTATGCCCTTAGCTTGAGCACTAGCACAAAGGATGTCAAATGGAGGATGGGAGATGGTTGATTATGTCAAGTGTGGAATGAGGATGCAAATGAAGTTTAGAGGTTAAATAGCAATTCCAACTAGTGGAAGAGCTAAAACATAATACGACTCATTCCTACAAGAAACATTCAAATTCTAAGCAAAGTAACAACGCATGGATAACTCTTGTGTGTATGTGTGTGTGTCATCCTCAACAATTAAGGAATGAGCTCTTTTTATAGAGAAAAAGGGCAAATGAAGGGTTGAGATTGAGTTGATTGAGGAAGGGTTAGGATTGCTTGAGGAAGTGTTGATCCTCAATCCATGTGCTCACTTTCAAGCCAATCACACGTTGACAAGTGTCAACAGGGGAAGGCTTGAGAGGAGAAGGGGACAAAGCATTAAATGCTTGAAGAGACATAAAGGTTACCATGGATGGTTAGGTTAATGGATAAAGCTTTTATCCAAAGGGTAAAGGAATGTGCAAGGGTTAAAGGGTTAGATTAATCAAAACCTTTAAGGCTTGAGGGGACTCGAGGGTTACCATGGATGGTTGGGTTAAGGAATAAGCCTTTAACCAAGGAGTGGGGGAATGTGCAAGGGTTAAAGGTGGGTTAGGCTGGTCAAAGACCCATGTGGGTTAGCTTGTGGAAGGGAGAAGGCCTTTTAATGCTTTGTAAGAGCCTTAGGTATTTTGAGAAGTGACTATTCACTAATCCCTTAGTTTAGGAATGTGCAAACACTTAGAGGGTTATTAGGCTAATAATAGGGGTTTAGACATGATTAGAAAGAGGGTTTAACTTGCAACTTGCATTTTCTAGAAAGTGCAAGTGGGTGAGGGATTTAGGAATTTAAATAAATATTTATTTATTTAAATGTGAGGGATGGGATTTTAGGGATTTAAATAAATATTAATTTATTTAAATGTGAGAGAGGGTATTAATTAAATAAATATGCTTTATTTATTTAATTAATTGTCAGCATATGGTTTAATGATTTAAATCAAATAAATTGAATAATTTATTTAATTAATAGGAGAGGAGGGATTGGGTGAATTAATTAAATATTAATTTAATTAATAGTTGAACGATGGTTATAGTCAAATAAATACTAAGTATTCATTTAATTAAGTGGACAGATTTGGGTGTCTACAATACACACACACACACACACACAGATATATATACTGTGATATCCCCGATGTAATTAAATAATAAATCTAATTACTTTGTTGTAAGGCCCAAATTTAATAACAAATATTTCAGGCCCTTTTATTTAATTAGATTAGGCAAGTTTTGGTTGGTTGGTCATGTCGGCCCGTTTGTAACCCTTCGGGAAGTTTCCCGGAGCCCATATATTTGGCCGTGTTAGTCATTGTTGGGGATAGGCAAATTTTTGGTATCTTTTCTCTATTGTGCAAATTCCTGTTGGAGTTCTGTTTCCGCCATTTCGGAGGTGAAAGATCCTCCCTATTTGGTATTTGCAGTTTCGGTGAGGATCACCGCACACCCTATTTTGTCATTGTAATCGTTCCGGATCTCGCAAATCTAGAATTTTATCATTGTTTACTTCTACCGCTGCGTCTCTGTTGATCTGGTTCTCCGGGAAGTCACCACACAAGCTCACCGTACCTCTGCACCACCGAAAGACCTCCTTGTCACCTCCGTATAGCCTCCTTTTGGCCACACCGCACACCTTCCCCACCACCGTACGACCCTCTTGTGTTCCACCGTACGGTCTGTTTGGCATCACCATATGGCCCTTACACTGTACGGCCCCTCCCTCACTTCCCCATACGACACTCACACCGTACACTCCTTCCTCTCCACCGTACGCCCTCCACCCCACACCACCGTACGACTTCCCTTCACCGTACGGTCATCCAACCTCACACCACCGTACAACAGCCCCCCTCCACTCCACTTCGTGCGGCCTTGCTGATGCACCACCGTACGGCTTGTGTTGAATAGTTTGGGAACATTATAGTGGTATCAGAGCTTGTGATCTTGCCAGCCTGTTGTATAGCGGATGCAAGTGTACACCAGAAGGAGGTACTTTTCAGCCGATTGAATGGGCGAACCACAGGACCCTACAAGAGAAGTCATGGCACTATTAAGGGAGCTAACCAAAAGCCAAGCTCAAGTCAACGTCACCCTAACCAGAGGAGAGCAACGACAACAAATCATGGAGGAAACCTTACGACAATTGGCCTTGGGAAAAATGAATGGAGAACAGAATGGACAGGGCGATGATTCGGTCACGGGAAGGTCAAACGTCCAACGCTCACATTCACGGCTGCTGATGCCAACTTTTCCTCAAAAATCCGAAGCACCACGGGGGGAGCCAGAACCCACCTTTCAGGAGATGCAAGCACAGTTGAGTCAAGATTGGAGGGATGCAAATCTCGAAGGGGACATATCCTTCAAGGATTATGTAGAGCTCCAGATGAAATACTCGGGCGACAAAAGTTGGGGTCATTATGGACACTATAACAATGACATCAAACGGAAGGTTGGCAAGATCAACCTGTCATCCTTTGATGGGGCCGGAGCGACCTTCGCATGTGCCTGGGTTCAAATGGCAGATACTTACTTCCAACTCAACCCGATGCCTGAAGATGAAGCTATCAAGTTTGCAGCACTCCACCTGGAAGGGGTCGCGCATGAATGGTGGCATCATGGAATGGTCACTCTTGGCCGTGACCAGATAACTTCCTATGTTGAATTCACAGAGAAGCTCATAGATCGATTTGACGGGAAGGACCCAGAACTCAATTTCAAGGAGTTGGCGCAACTAAAGCAGTCGGGATCTGTGGACAGTTACATCATAGAATTCCAGAGACTATCTGTGTTGGTGACTGACATCTCAGAGCGGAGATTGGTGGTCTTGTTCATAGATGGATTGATGGAACCACTGAAAGGTTGGGTGAAAGGGTTCAACCCCAGCACGCTCACAGAAGCAATAAAAAAGGCCCGCAACATGGCAACATCCTCTTTTTCCAGAAGTTTTGCACCTACCAAACCACCTTTTGTTTCGAAGGAGAAGGATAATAAACCTTATCCAAAGGGGTCATCGCTTGATGAAGCCACAAGACAGGAACTTAGAAGGAAGAAGCTGTGTTTCACCTGCAAAGAACCATGGGAACCGGGCCACCGATGTTTGGGCAAAGGAAAGATTCACTATATTGAAGTAATGTCTGATGGAGAAGAGGAGCAGGAAGAAAGCAAAACCCCAAGGGAAGAATCGGCCGAAGAAACCAGCCTGGCGGAGAGAATCTCCACATTGGTTCGGAGGGGGGGCGTCATCGCCACACTGGCGGGTACCCCGAGGTGCAGTGTATTTAGAGTACGTGGTACACTCCAAGGGCAACGAGTTCTTGTTATGCTCGACAGTGGAGCCTCGCTCAACTTCATAAACTCGTCACTCGTCAACCGTAGGGGCTTGTGTACGAAGGAACATGAAGGGTTCAATGTCAAGGTGGCAGCAGGCAATCTCCTATCATGCACTCACCTGGTTCTGCAACTGAGTATCACCATGGGAAATTACATGGTGACCGATGATTTTTTTGTTGTGGATCTGGATGACACGGATGTCATATTGGGCATTCAATGGATGGAGACCCTCGACTAGTACACACAGAGCTTCAAACGGATGGAGTTCTCATTCGAGGTTGATGGCAAGAAGGTAGTTCTCAGGGGAATGTCGAATGGCGGCCCAAGGGAGATTTCTGCCAAAAGGATGGAAGCCATCTTCAGACATGATGACGTAGTCTGGGCAACACATTGCTTGATCTCAACAAAACCTGTGAAAGGGCAACCGATTCACTATCAGGATGGGGAACTTCAGTTGGTTCTGGATGGGCATAGTTTGGTCTTCGCTGATATTCCACCTGGTATACCCCCACACAGAGGGCTTGGGCACACCATCGAGTTGGAGGAGGGAGCAAAACCCGTTATCACCACACCCTATCGCCACCCGAAGAAGTTCAAAGATGAGATAGAGAAAACGATCCAGGAACTCCTCGATAAGGGATGGATCAAGCCAAGTTCTAGCCCCTTTGCGTCCTCGGCGGTACTGGTGAAGAAGAAGGACGGGACTCTCAGAATGTGTGTCGATTATTGTGCACTAAACAAGAAGACTATCAAGAATAGGTACCCCATTCCCAGGATCGATGAGCTACTGGACGAACTACATGGCGCAATCTATTTCTCCAAGATTGATCTCTGTTCTGGCTACCATCAGATCCGTATGAGGGAGCAACATGTGGAAAAGACGGCCTTTCGTTGCCATTACGGACACTATGAGTTCTTGGTCATGCCGTTTGGATTAACCAATGCTTCGACCACTTTTCAGTCTTGCATGAACCACATCTTCAACAAGCAACTGTGTAAGTTCCTATTGGTATTCTTCGATGACATACTCATCTACAACAAGACCTAGAAGGAATACTTGTTGGTTGAATACTCTAAGAACACTTTTGCCTGTGAATTGATGGATGGTCGAGTACAGGATGACCGATAGAAGGTGGTTGACGACATCATTTATTACAAGGACGAAATTTATTTGGTACCCGAATCCAAGATGAAGGAAAAGGTTTTGAAGGAATTGCACGACTCCCCCTTGGTTGGACACCCGGGATACTTGAAAACCTACAGACAAATCCGTGAAAGGTTTTCCTGGAAGGGGCTTAAGGACGACGTTCTGCAGTATGTGCGGGAATGCTCCACCTGTCAGCAGAACAAATCTGAGCATAACCTGCTGGCCAGACTATTGCAACCACTGCCAATTCTTGACCAGAAATGGGATAGCATCTTGATGGATTTCATTATGGGACTCCCCAGAGTGCAAGGAAAGGATTGCATTTTTGTCATAGTTGACCGATTGACCAAGTATGCACATTTCTTTGCCATCCCCACAAGATATCAAGCAGTTCAAGTAGCCGAGTTGTTCTTCCGTGAGGTGTTCCGCCTACATGGTTTACCGCGAAACATAGTCAGTGACAGGGATAGCTGTTTCCTGAGTACCTTCTGGATGGAGTTATTTCGGTTGGCTGGAATCGAGCTGTCGCCCAGCACGAGCTACCATCCGCAGATAGACAGACAGACCGAGATTGTGAACAAATGGCTGGAGGGTTATCTCAGGAACTACATCTCAACGCAACAGAGGGCTTGGGTTCGTTGGTTACATTTGGGTGAACATTGTTACAACACCACTTATCACATGTCGATAGGCATGCCACCTTTCAAAGCACTGTACGGTTATGAACCTTCTTCATTTGTTGACCTGGCATTGGGAGATAGTCGTGCACCAATAGCCAAAGATTGGCTTCAGGAGAGTTTAGACATCTTGAGATCTCTCAAAGAAAACCTGCAGAGGGCACAAAACCAACAAAAGATGTATGCTGACCGACACCGGATTGAGTGAAAATTTGAAGTTGGTGATCTGGTTTACCTCCTACTTCAACCGCATAGACAATCCTCCTTGAAGACAAGTGGTAAAGAGAAGCTAAAGCCGCGTTGCTATGGACCCTACAGGGTGGTTCGGAGAGTGGGCGAAGTTGCCTACGAATTGGAGCTTCCTGAGGGAAGTCGGATTCACAATGTTTTTCACGTGTCATGTTTGAAGAAAGCCGTCGGGCAGCGCGTCACAGTGTCCAGGGATCTGCCACCCATCGACGAAGAAGGGAAACTAATTTTGGAACCAGCGGAGATCGTTGATGTCAGAGAAAAGAGGTTGAGAACACGCACAATCAAAGAGTTCCTTATACGCTGGAAGAATCTACCCATTGAGGATGCCACTTGGGAAGGCGAACAAATTTTGGAGCATCCAAGTCTGCAATTGCTTGAGGGCAAGCAATTTTTGGCCCGGGAGGACTGTGATATCCCCGATGTAATTAAATAATAAATCTAATTACTTTGTTGTAAGGCCCAAATTTAATAACAAATATTTCGGGCCCTTTTATTTAATTAGATTAGGCAAGTTTTGGTTGGTCATGTCGGCCCGTTTGTAACCCTTCGGGAAGTTTCCCGGAGCCCATATATTTGGCCGTGTTAGTCATTGTTGGGGATAGGCAAATTTTTGGTATCTTTTCTCTTTTGTTCGAATTCCTGTTGGAGTTCTGTTTCCGCCATTTCGGAGGTGAAAGATCCTCCCTATTTGGTATTTGCAGTTTCGGTGAGGATCACCGCACACCCTATTTTGTCATTGTAATCGTTCCGGATCTCGCAAATCTAGAATTTTATCATTGTTTACTTCTACCGCTGCGTCTCTGTTGATCTGGTTCTCCGGGAAGTGACCACACAAGCTCACCGTACCTCTGCACCACCGAAAGACCTTCTTGTCACCTCCGTATAGCCTCCTTTTGGCCACACCGCACACCTTCCCCACCACTGTACGACCCTCTTGTGTTCCACCGTACGGTCTGTTTGGCATCACCATATGACCCTTACATCGTACAGCCCCTCCCTCACTTCCCCGTACGGCACTCACACCGTACACTCCTTCCTCTCCACCGTACGCCCTCCACTCCACACCACCGTACGACTTCCCTTCACCGTACGGTCATCCAACCTCACACCACCGTACGACCTCTTCACCGTACGACCTCTCCACCGTACAGCAGCCCCCCTCCACTCGACTTCGTGCGGCCTTGCTGATGCACCACCGTACGGCTCGTGTTGAATAGTTTGGGAACATTACATATACTCATATGTGAATGTATATTTACATATATATTTCTTTATGTTTAAAGCATTAAAAGGAAATATGATATTGGCTAATAAGCCGAAGCTTGTTTATTAATGATAATAAGAGTTTGGCGGAGACTTTATTCTCGCCATCACTTGAGGTTGGCATGCATGAACCACCGATAAGATGGATCACATTTTCATTGTGGCGGTTTTCTTTGTTTTGGTGATCTTGAAGGGAATTGATTAATGGAGAAAAGAAAACTTTGGCTCCTCATTATTCTCATTGCATACCTTGCATCAAGGAAGCACTATCAAATGATTGGCAATATCTGCGATCGGGAAATACTAGTCTTTCTGCTATTCAATCATAATATTTTTTGCTAGTATCATCAGCTTTTCCCTGCTTGCTTTCATAAGATATTATACCATCTCAGTGCCATTAATCATTGACTCTCTCTCTTCTCAATACTGTCAACATCTGTTTCCATATAAGTACGATATTAAAATATCACAGCAAGGTTTAGAAGAAATGTGGCTTTGTCTTTGAGGTGATAAGCAAAGAGTAGAAGGGACCGTCCATTAAGAGGAGGCGATACATTATTAGCATTGCCGAACTCTAGGCATGTTAAATTCCTTTCAGTCTAAATAAATATGTTAGCATTGTTTTTGTTCCAGCATTTGGTTAATAATGATGTGAATGTTTGAATGTGTTTAATCATGTTTAGTGCATTGATAGAGATTATTCCATCTTCTTAAGAAAAGTTTTGAGAGTAGAATGAAGATCTGTCTGTATACCCTGTTAATGGTATGACAGAGCAGTGAATTTGTGGTCTTTTTATTAATTAAAAAAAACTTACTCAAAAAGTATATATCTATATAACTTCTAAGCGGATCATTTGTTGCATTAATATCTTTACGTATAGTTCAATTGAATGCTTGAGTAGGTATGGCTCTTAAGGTATAAAGATGAAGATGCCTAATTTGATTATTAATGAACTATTCTTTAGTTTAAAAGTAACTCAGTGGGAAATGATTCTTTGTTTCAATTGAGAAGTATTTAGTAGAACCTTTGTTGACCGTGGGTCAGTATGAGTCGGATTTACAGCAGAGGTTGTGCTATGTGTCATTTTTCCTTAAATGTCATACGGAATGTTAATGACATCTGTCAAGAAACTAAAGGTTTTATTGTTGCAATTCTGTGGGTCAGTTGTACCTATTGTTGAAAAACCTATATATGGAAATGAACTCCAGTGTGAACAAGTCAAGTAAGGGTGGTGAAGTCTCATAGCTCTTGTGTGCATGTTAAAAGAAACCTTGGCCAAGGTGGCACTGCTTAAAGCATGCGACCGTCAATTCACAAGAACCAGATACACCTACTAGTTAGATGGTCATACTAGTTAGGGGGTACCTATAGTGTGTGACCAACTAGGTTCGTGTAGGTTCTAAACACTAGGCTTAGATGGCAAGATGGCAACTAGGTCTAGTCCTTAGTCTACTACCCTCATGAAAAATAGGGCCTCTTCCAGTTGGAAGGTGTGCGGGAGACTGCCAGGTCTATGGCTGGGTGGAAAAGCCCTTTGTGATGTTCTCCCTCTTCTAGACTATACCGAGGCTTGTTACAAAGAAATCAGAAGGAAAGCTAAATGATTGTAATCTCTAAACTTTTATCTTTTCCTTTGAAAAAGAAAATTATTTATTGAATTCTCTTTCTTGTTATTAGCAATGATGTATGTTTCTTTTAACTGCTTAATTTAAATTTAACTACTTTTCAGTTGAAATAATTAGTTTCATATTTCAATGAAAGCAGTTAGATGGTTAGTTAATTTCCTTTTCAGCTGAAAGTGTAAGTTGGTTGCAAACTCATATTTGAATCTATGAGATAGTTCACTGTTTTCTTATATATAGATTAGTGGTTGTTACACCAGAGAGGGATTGGTTGGGATTTTGTTGGATGAGTTGGACCCTCACAGTGGCAAAAACTCAGACGATTCCGATTTTGATGCAATGTTGAGTGATGCAGATAAGGGGCAGCAATTTACTTTCTTTTTTGGTATTTTCATATTGTAATTGAAAGTGGAACTTGTAGCCTTTGGGAATTTTGTTGTAAGTTTGTAACTTGTATGTTATTTTCTAATGTCACATGCATATTGACAATCACTTATGAAAGCAATTTGAATTAAGGCTTGACATTTGCTATTTTTTTTTAACTTTGACTCTTATGTGAACTCTCAATTTAACACAAATGTAATGTATTAATTAATGCTGTATCAATGCTATCATATGAATATTTAAAAATTTCCTATATATTTAAAACTTTCCCTATTTTTTATATAGCTGTCGCCTTTGCCGTCTCCTAGCCATCCCCAAAATTGGGCCAAAAAATCTGGGACTTCGAAACACATCCCCCTGTCTCTTGCCGTCCCCGTCTTGGATACTTGGGGTAAGATAGGTTCAATAGGAAGCATGTAAGTGCACTTGTTCGTGATGTTGAATTTCATTACAATACTAGGATCACAAGAAGATGACCATGCACAGTAATCATAGGGTGTGCTCGATTAACCACGGGCAATGATTCAGATCATTGTTGCCCTCCCAACCATAGACGATATATATGGCTATCGTCTCCCCCGAGCACGAAATTATCTTTCTCTATATATATATCAAATATGAACAACAAGATGCTTTTACAATGATCAAGTACAAAGGCCAATGTGAATCGCTTCACTCCTTGAAGCTATATGCTCAGATCAATTTACAATGCATAGCTGTGTATGCAGTCGGCACTGCATTAATGTATCCAACCTATGAAGAATATCTTCGATCAGCCAAGGAAGAATACTATCTGCCAAGTAGTGTATTCGCTCTCCCAAGGAATGATTTCGCTAATGATAATTTAATTCGATCTAAGACATATGAAAGTCAATCTGCTGTGGATGATGAACGAACTTGCTGATGATAAACACTAACTGCATATAGGAAATCTTCCACACGATTGAAGTATGTTCCAAAATTAACCAAATGAAAGAGGTAGCATCCCTCTTATACACACCATGGTGACTCTTCATGAAGAGTCGACTTCTTCAAGGGCAACGTGATCCTTCATCAAGGGGTGGCAGACAATATCAACGAGGAGACGTGTCTAACCATGGGTGACGGGTCCGTGTCTTAACCGATGCTTAGTTAAGGACTTAAAAACAAAACCACTTCATAATGTATATTACCCACTTTCTCTAGAGTATACACGGGTTCATGATTGTCTGAGGCCGATAGGCCAATTAGACAATCATGTTTGCTATGTCGGCCAAGGGAAGTATCCGACCATAGCTATATCTTCAACACTCCCTCTTAGCTAGGGAGGAATCCTTCTAGATGTCTATAAGTCACATCACCTCATTGTGATGACTAACACAATGACTACACTCATGTGTATGAAAGAAGCTTATCATCTCATTGTGATAGCATATCACCTCATCATGATGTTTGACCACAATTTCTACTCCCATATGTGGAACGGAAAGATATCACCTCACCATGATATCAACCATCATGGCTTCTCCCATGGATGGTGAAGACTAGATATCACCTCACCGTGATATCAACCATCATGGCTTCTCACATGGATGGTGAAGAATAGATATCACCTCACCGTGATATCAACCATCATGGCTTATCCATAGATATCACCTCACGTGATATCCACTTTTATATATAGATATCTCCTCACTTAATATCCACCATTATGGCTTATCCATAGATATCACCTCACATGATATCCACCATTATGGCTTATCCATAGATATCACCTCACGAGATATCAACCATTATTGTGAGATCGTCATCTCACAATGATGGTAAGATGCACAAGTGTTCAACATTGTGAGATCATCACCTCACAATGATATTCACCATGGCTCATCCAGAGGGTAAACACACAGTACAAGAAGATCACCACAGACTCTCTCACGTGGTGTTGTCATGGCATCACACACATGACATCCACCATGGACCATATCAGAGGGTGGAGATGAGGGCTTACACCTTAAATCTCTCTCAAGGAGAAATGCATTAACAAGAGTTTACACTTTAAACATCTTTTGAAGATAAGAATACATTAATATATATATAAACAAATATAAACAAATCAATGAAGCTGAGACTCCATCTCGGCTAGGGCTTCACTCTCCACCACACCAAGCTTACCTCGAAAGTACACAAACTTTACTCTGGAGAGAGTCTTGGTGAGAATGTCTGTTGTTTGCTCATCAGTACTAATGTATCTCAACTGAATAGCATTCCTTTCCACCATGTCTCTAACATAGCGATACTTGATCTCCACATGCTTCGTTCTGTCATGAAATACAGGATTGACAGAAGGCTTTACACAACTTTGATTATTACAATGGATAATTGTAGGTTCTAAGGACTATCCAAACAATCCTGCTAGAAGCTTCCGAAGCCACATTGCTTCTCATGCTCCCACACATGTTGCAATATACTCGGCTTCTGTGGAGCTCAGTGCTACAGTGCTACTGAAGACTGTTTTCTGGTGCACCAAGAAATCATAGCTGAACCCAAACTGAAACAACAACCAGAGGTGCTCTTTCGGTCAGTGACACATCCTACCCAATCGGAATCAGTATATCCATGCAGCTTCAAGTTCATATCAGAAGAATATCTCAGGCCATATCCAACTGTGCCACGTAAGTACCTCAGCACATGCTTTGCTGCAACCCAATGAATCTGTCTCGGTTCACACATGAACTGATTGAGAGTACTCATTGCAAAGAAGATATGTGGTCTGGTGTTGACCAAATACATTAGTGATCTAATCAATTGACAATACATAGTGGGATCTACCAGATCTGAATTGGAAGCTGACTCGCTCAACTTTTCTAGATTATATATCCATCAGCGTAGACATGGACTTATAGTCCATCATGCCAAATCTCTTCAGGATGACTATAGTGTACTTCCCTCGACTCAAGAATATCTCATGCAGTCTTTGCCAAACTTCCAGTCCCAGGAAGTAGTGCATAAGGCCAAGATCTCAAATTTAGAGGCTAACTCCCTCTGACACTGAGTGATGAGCTTCTCTGTCCCAGTGAGAAATAAGTCATCAACATGAAGGACCAAAATCAATGCCTCTTTATCAACCACCTTTATGTTTACACCATCATTCTTGGTGAATCCCATGCTCACCGAGTATTCATCTATCTAGGAATATCACAACCTAGATGACAACATAAAACCTTCCAACTTGATCACTAGAGAAATCATCTCGACATGGTCCACTACCTCTGAACAAATATGACCAAGATCCTCGGAAGTCAATTGAAGTAGATCCTCTAGCTGCTCCCTCTGTCACAAAAGCATACCATGCTCACATGCTCCCAATTATGGAAGACATATTGCTCCAAGAGACTCCCATGTCTCTGAGTATCTCAACTCATAACATCATTTGGCATGATCCACACATGGCTGAATGTGCTAGATTCAAGACCACCTTGGACCTACTGTCACAACTCGACAAGGAACTCTTGACACTCCTGTCAAGTGCACAACTTCTGTAAATGCACTTGTGCTCTTAGAAAGATCTGTAGCTATCTTCCTCAAGACGGGCACAACGGCAAGTTTCCGATGTCAGAGCTATCATAAGAAGATATCAATGCTTGGGTTGAGCATCCCGACAAGCTGTATAGGCTTCCCTTTCGAATCATCAATCTCATAAGATCGATCCCTGCACAAATGCCTCGGCAGGAGTCCTAATGCATCATACTTCTTTTCCTGCAAAACCCATTCCGAGGGCCAAGGAAAAGAACAAGAGCATAACGAGGCAAATAACTCTTATAGTACATATGGGAATACAAATAAGAGGCTGACTACGACAAGCAAAAAGAAACTCAAGAGATAATAATCAAGATAAATACTTATCTCATTATCCAAGCTCCATTTGGCTTTGGATAAACTTGCAACCCTTGCAAGTAGCATAACAACAGGCCAACCTTAACTACTAAGGTCTTCAAGTGTCCCCTGCAATCACACATACACTTGCACATACACTTGTAATAATCTGCTGTTAAACATAGCTCATAACAAAAAATTATAATGATAAATTAGATGTCTTAAATAGTATGTAATCATAGCTAAGGGCTATAGGACTCAACCTTACACATGGGCGGTTCTAGTCTCATGAACAAGAAGGCAACCATTAGTCCAATGCATACAATAGACAAATAACACGAGCATAAGCAATGCACCATATACTATCAGATAGATGTGGTAGTAGGGAGAAGACTTATCTGATCAGTTTGGTCCTATCATCCAATGAAGGTCCTGATCTCGTATTTCAGTCGCCATTGACAGATGCAGATCTGCAAAGTTTCCAAGGCTGAAGATAGAAATGTCACTTCTATGAAGAGAATTATCAAAGTCTCGCTGGAAAGAAGTGGCCCCAACTTCCTTCTCATTATTCTTGGCATTGTCCTCAATTATAACCTGTATCCAAGAATCTCTCTCTACTCAATCTAAAGATGAACTCTATCCCTTGTCATATCATTCCACTCTTAAGCTCAAGCTCCTCCTCAAGACAGAGGAGATGCACTAACTGTGGCAATGGCTCTTCAAGAACCTGCTTTGATACCATGTTGAATTTCATTACAATACTAGGGTCACAAGAAGATGACCATGCACAATAATCATAGGGTGTGCTCGATTAACCATGGGCAATGATTCAGATCATTGTTGCCCTCCCAACCATAGACGATATATACGGCTATTGCCTCCCCCGAGCACGAAATTATCTCTCTCTATATATATCAAATATGAACAACAAGATGCTTTTACAATGATCAAGTACAAAGGCCAATGTGAATCGCTTCACTCCTTGAAGCTATATGCTCAGATCAATTTACAATGCACAGCTGTGTATGCAGTCCGCACTGCATTAATGTATCTAACCTATGAAGAATGTGTTCGATCAGCCAAGGAAGAATATGATCTGCCAAGTAGCGTATTTGCTCTCCCAAGGAATGATTTCGCTGATGATAATTTAATTCGATCTGAGATATATGAAAGTCGATCTGCTATGAAAGTTGATCGGCTGTGGTAGATGAACGAACTTGCTGATGATAAACACGAACTGCATATAGGAAATCTTCCACACGATTGAAGTATGTTCCAAAATTCACCAAATGAAAGAGGTAGCATCCCTCTTATACATGCCATGGTGACTCTTCATGAAGAGTCGGCTTCTTCAAGGGCAACGTGATCCTTCATCAAGGGGTGGCGGACAATATCAATGAGGAGACATGTCTAACCATGGGTGATGGGTGTGTCTCTTAACCGATGCTTAGTTAAGGACTTAAAAACAAAACCGCTTCATAATGTATATTATCCGCTTTTTCTAGAGTATACACGGGTTCATGATTGTCTAAGGCCGATAGGCCAATTAGACAATCATGTTTGCTATGTCGGCCAAGGGAAGGATCCGACCATAGCTATAACTTCAACACATGAGAGGTATCCCTGTTTCTTGTGGGTGAATTGTAATCAGTACCCCTTCCAGGTTCAGTGGAATACATTGAGTTGGATAAAAACAAAATATCTAGCACTGTACCATGATGTGGTGGGGATTGTTCCTGTTCAGGAGTCACTTGACTAGAAATTATGGCCTCATTGTGTAGCGTTGTTGTGCTTTTTTTAATGCTTTAGCTGCAAATTCAATTAATTGTGCTTCTGTGTGCTACTTTGCCACTTTTGTGCTCATAAATTCAGAAAGTGTAATCTCTGTTTGCATCCTCATGACCTTACTGCCTCTTTGCTTTACTGCAAGGTTGCATAATTTATAGATATGCAGATTAATGCCATCGCAGCTTTCTCCTATGACTTGTGCATTGAAAGAATGCCTACAAAGGTTCTTCATGACTGACCTTGCAGTTTTATGCTTAGGCAGATCCTCAATGCAAATGCGGTGACACGATACTTAGAGTTTTGCAACTTTCTGGTCCTATGGCCAATAGAATTTCTAGCATATGGCAACCCCTTCAATATGGAATATTGATACAAAATACTGTCCAGCTGATCTTAATTTTCCATTACTCCAAGGTTAAAATTTGAATGTAGAAATTGGAGCTGAGGCCACATTGCATTATGAACTAGCTCAGGGAATCTTGCCTGATGATGTCTTAGTTGGATATGCATAAAATCTGAGCTGTTTACATAATAATGTGTTCTCTCCTTTCCATTTTGACCACTGGTTTGTCTATATGCAGGTTCGTCATGTACCTGAATTAGACAGCTGCAACTACAAGTACAATGAATTCATTTATTCCCCTTTTTAATTTTCTTCCCTTGCAATGAGTAATGATTCTCTTATTACTGGCTGAAGTTTTAGTTTACATCAGTTTGGCTAACTGTTAGAACTTTCAAGAAATCATTACAATAAATTTGAGAGGGTGAAGGATCTTTAGAAACAATTATCTGGCGTGTGGTATTCAATTTAATAGGAAATTGAAAAAGATGCTTTCAGTGTTACGGATCAGAAAAGATCATTCCTGAGGACAAAAGAATTCCATGTGAAGAAGGCTTTGAAGGAGAAATAGTAAAGATGTAACATGTTGTGGCTCTTATGCATAAATTCAGATAATAGTCCTAAGAATGGACAAGAAAACTGAAATTGTCTTATCACATTAACAAACATTTTGAGTTTGGTAGCCACCCAGTACCATCAATTCCCAGGATTTTTGAGGTTATTGCAATTATCAAGAGAGACTCTTGCACAATTTAAAATCTTCTTTATTGTAGCAAATTAACCATTCATCGTATCCAAAAGTTCTGTTATTTCTTTGATCTTTCAAGATGTTGTCAAAATCATTTGTTGAGTTATTCCTTTTACATTTCTCAGCTCTTTAATTTGGATACTACTAACATGTACCTTATTAGGTCAAAGATATTAGGTTTCAATTTTCTCTTGATTTACACTTCCAAATATTGAAAAATGTATATTCAGAAGTTATGAGTCCTAGCCATTCTAAGTATTGTTCCCTGGATATCATCATTGAGTTTATTAGCTTTTCTATCAACATATTTGCATTACTGTTAATAGAATGTAAAATTACTGACTGAATATTTCAGTGTCACAGGTGACCACAGAAGGAAATTACTCTCTGGCACTAGTGTTTGAGTCTAAGGCATTGCAGCTGACAGATTTTGAGCAAAGACAGGCATGCTTTTGTCACTTGAAGCATTTAAAACATTCTCTTGCAAGTTTATGTGCGTGTGTGTAGTATACATACATATATGTATATACGTAATATAGGGTTTGGGGTTTAGGGTTTTGGTCAACATGACATCTGGCTCTCAGTGATAAGATGCCCTTGGGAATACATAAATTCTAGTAAAGTTCTTATTTTGGATTGCAGAAAGTCAAATGTTTCTGAATGAAAATGGTTGTTGCAGGCCAAATTTGCATCCTTTTTTGGGCCTGGTATCACTGCGCAAGTTGGTATGTTTTCTACTTCCCTTTCTGCATGAGCTAGATTTCCTAAAGGTCAGTGGAACACAAAAGATTCTTTGATTTCGCTATTAAAATGTGTGGATTAGCATATATCTAAGTTCATTTTATCTGATTCAACAATACTCAGTTTTAATTGAGAATGTTAGTGGAAATTTGAATGTAGTAAAAAATAAGAACTTAAGACAGATGGTTGTATATTTTGCATAGGTACAAACATCTATGCATTGATTGACTATTTTGCAAGCTTGATTGATCAAAATCTATGCATTGATTGTTGATTATATGATCCACACTCTACTGCATGTTTACATTAATATTTTTTGAGTGCAGGAGAAGGTGGAGAGAATTTGTATGAAGTTAGGCTAATATCTGAGGGAACTACACAACCAGCTACTTGATCTGAAAGTATGCTTGAGGTTTATGGCTGACAATATTTCTAATGAATGAGTGTATCTTGAGATTATAAGAAGATACTAGGGGAGCAATCTCTTGTACAATTAATTCAAGCTCCAAATTGCCACAAGATGATGACCAAAATTGCCCTAGAGATGTGTGATTTCGCATCTTCAGTTGTTATGCCTGGACAAGACATGACATACATTTTTTCTTGTCACTGCTTCTATTATCCAAAAGAAACTGTATTATAACGGCTAAAATTAAGCTGGGCATAAAATATCAATTAGAAAATGAAATAAGTTTAGTTCAAAATGCACAATAAAGCTATTAAGGTGCAAAATGAAGACCATGTCCCTGCTAAAGCAAATAAGATATTTGGGACTGCCGAGACAGATGGCCATGACAATATAGAGTTGTAAAATTAATCAAGAAGGCACAGATGGCTTTTCTTCAATTCTTAAGAAGAGGAATTTCTTGCAACTTGATTCCCAGATGACGTGATAATCCTGTTTCTTTGGCTTGCTGTAAGATATACTTTCAAAAATTGGAAAATGGAATTAATTTCATTCACTGTTTTCTCGCCAGGATTTAAATGCAGGCAAAATGGTGTAACTTTTATTATTAAACAAATAAAGTTTTACATTCTGATTTATAGGCAGTGAAGGAACAGCTTAAATGCCAAAATCAAGTAAAAGAGGAAATGATGAAGAGTGGAGGAAGGAGATATACTTCGTGGATAAACTGCTGTTTTTTGCTGCTTCTGCCCTAAAACACCCTAACTATATGCATGATAGTTCTATTCATTTTTTTCAACTGACATCATTTTGTTGAGAAGTTCCTAGTACAGTGAGATGATGTTCAATACCATGTCGACGGGGTAATCCTCAAAAACTTCTGATGTAAACTCTCCACCATTGTTTGTTCGAAGAGTACCAATTCAAGGTTGAGCTTCATTTTCAATCTTAATGGGAAACTTCCTGAAAGTTTCAAAGGCTTCAATTCTGTGAGAAAATAAATCCAAGTCATTCAACTATGATCATCAGTGAAAAACATAAAATAGTTCCATCCTCAAGCAAAAGTTATTAGTAAGGAACCACACAAATTATTATGATGAGTTGTAATTTTCTTTGTGCTCGCCAAGTTGAGTGAGGGAAAGAATCTCTGCTTTATTCTGCTAGAATACAAGCTTCACATGTTTCAAGTATCTTGGGCAAAGTGAGCAAACCTTCAACACCATTCTTTTGCATGATTCAAATCCTATCATAATTAACATGCTCAAATCTTGCATGGCATAAAAAGACTAATAGAAAGATTAGTTTCTTCAATAATATAAGCAACACTTTTGGAAATAGTAGAACCATATTTCAGTTTTATTAATTTTCTCTCTTTCCAATAACAAGTAAATGCAATTTGATCATTTGATTTCTTTTTGACTACCACTTGTCCATCTAATAAAATGAAATGGACTTGTGGAATCAATACTAGTTGCAAGTTACATCACAATTGAGGAAGATACAATATATAAACTACAAATTTGGAAGTTTGGGCAACTTGGGTGAAACAATTCCTTTTTTAATAGGCTTGAGACTTGTTTTGTTTGCCAAATATACAAGACCACAAACACCTTAATGAAACTCTTCATGGTTCCATGTGATATCTCGAATTGACACAACACAACATGAATGAGTTAGGCCTAGGATGGCACATGTATTGCATCCTTGCTAATGACGTCAATCAAGCTACTCCTACTTGTTGACGGGCCTTTTATTCTCACCTACATTCAGGCTTTGCAGATGCGGAACCTCTCCTGAAAAGAGCAAAGATTACGAAGACCGTGCTCCCCAAGGTCCTGTTAGTTGGGTCACAACAATGCCTGGGTAACTTAGGGTCTATGCAACTTGTTCGTCAAGGCGGTATTGTTGGTTGCAAAAGGTGCTCACACGAATCACTTATAAACAAAACTCAAAAGATATAAGGGTTAAAGAGAGATAATAACCACACAAACTTGTTGCATCAAAGAAAAGGAATTTCAACAATTAGATATTATCAATAACAATTCAGATAGCATCACATAAAACTTCCATCCACATGTGAGGTCTACGATCTCACGTGCATGAAAAGCTAGTTAAGCAATCTTAGGTGCAGAGCAATGAAATTCATAATATTTAGAACATTCATGCCTTTCAAATTGAGAGAAGACACCATAATAGAAGAAATACTATCTCAATTCAACATTGTTCATGGAACATGGGATCCAAAATAGTAGCTTGTAATGATTATTTATGAAAGAATAAGTGTAACGTTGAGCATTGGTACTTAGGAAGTTCAACAAAGTCTAAAAGTAAATGCTGAAAAATAAATCCTAAGCTAGGGCCTCGAATCTTCAATTTTTAGACTCTTCAAATGGTCCAATTCATTATATTTATAGTGTAGTGCCTCCTGCTTTCTAGAAACAAAATATGCCTATGACCTAGTTACAAAAATGGTGGGAGCCGTAGTCGACATGCAAGTCGTTGCCTTTAGAACTCCACTTTACTACTACTCAACTAGTGTCATCAAAAGTTGCCTCCCAGGTTTTGTGACTTTGCAATCTCCACGTATGCAGTACCTCTTGTTGGCGGCGCTGGTGCAGGACAAGTGTAATGGAAGACTGTGAGTGAACTGTAGTGATCTCCCTAGGTGGCACCTCCTTACACATGCATCTGCATGCCAACTACTTGTTTGTTTCTTGCTTCTCCTATAACTGCGATGGTTGCTTATGTAGCACTCAATGGAAGTGAATGGTGGGTCAAGTATGAACTCAATGCGGAATTTCGCCACCCTTAGTGCTTCCCTCACTTCCTCCACTTTGTCAACCAGGTTATCAACTAGTTGGGGTGCTTGGTAGGATTGGAAGATCATGTACATATACCTATCCATGATTGTTGTGATGAACTCAACTGTCGAGGAAAAGTATTTTGCAACATATGCCTCCCATTGCTTGGTGACTTCTTTAGACTTAAGCGTTTTGGCCTGCATTAACTTCGTTCCATACTTGCCCAATAGTTCAACTACATACCACTCATAACACTCCAACAGATCTAGGAGGGGTGGATGCTCTTTCGGTATGTTTGTTTGGCATTGATCTATTGTGTCCACTTTCATTTCGAAGATATCAACGCACCTTTGCAGGTTGCTGACATCTTCTCCTCCCAGTATGTCTTCTTGCTTTATCACATGTTCGCCTAATCCTTTGATTTTCTTCAACAATTTGACTGCATTTACCCATTGTTTGCTATGGAGGATGAGAGCATTCTCTAGAAGGTGAGTATCCTCATATATTTCCATGGTATCTTGAAGGAACCCCCTCACCATACTAAGTTGCTTGGCAGTCCAAGTCTTGAGAAATGAGACAACTCTCCTCATTTCATATACTGTTTTCACTTCTTCTTGCGGGAGCGAAGAAGTGGAAGGAAGAGTATCTCCGAACCTTGAGTCCAAGGGCCAAGACATTTCAATGAGGAGTTGCTTATACAGCTGCAACTGTGCTTTAACCTCACTCTTAGATTTATACTCCTTCTCTATCCTTGTCTTGATTGAGGCAGTTGCTGCATCCAAAGAGGCTATCTCCCCCCATTTAGTTTGTTTGCCAAGATTCACTTGCGAAATGTGGTACCTTGGGGATCCTTGAGCGCCTTCCTGTTTTTCCTATGCCGGAGTTGCAACACTAGCTATAACATCACTCGACTCACTTCTTGACAAATGATGAAGATTTTTGGCCTTCTTGACCTGCCTTGGTGATTCAATAACTGCATCTTGTAGGGCAATGCTGGGAAGAACTATCTTCTTCTTCTTTTGAAATAAAAAAGTTAACCATTGGGGCATGCTTTCATCATGATCCTCAGCCTGAGTTGTTACTTCGGTTGTAACCATGTGTGATTGTACATGTTGCTCTTGCCCATCATCTTCCCGTTGCTCCTCCTCACGAATCCGCTCATGTATCTGTTGGGATGCAGGATCCTCTTGTTGTAGATGTGTTGAAGAGACTTGTTGGGCAAGGTTTGCTGAGAGTACTTGTTCAATATTTTGTTGTTGAGCAAACTCTTCCAATTTTTTGCGAACTTCATGTTCAAAGGCTTCCTTCTTGGCTTCTGCTTATCTCCCTCCAACTGTTTGAGGAGCATCTCTAGATCTTGAGGGGTCAATACCAAGCATTCATCTTGCTCATCTATATCCATAGCTTGATCATGTTCGCCGCCTTCTTATTCCCGATCAATATGTTCCTCATGGTCTTTAGGTGGGTCTACTTGCTGCATTAATGGTGCTTCTTGATCCTGTTTGGAGGCTTGTTGTTTCTGCATTGGTTCACTTTTCTTCCGATGGGCTATCACTGCAATAGGTTTGTCATTCTCATCTGAACCAGTTTGAATATTGTGAATGATAACCTGCTCTTGGTGTGTGGCTATAGTTGGTGTAGGTGCTTTAGAGGGAGGAGGGGTTCACTACTCAACTTCCTTTGGTTGTGATGTTCCCTCTCCCGACACAATCCCAATGGTAGGTGTATGCGGGAAAAGTGGGTCGATAGAACTCAATATGTGAAAATATTCTAAAAGGACTTGTCCACACACACACACAAGACTTCTTGGTGCAAGCTATGGAGTAATGAAGTATTACTCAGCTTCCCAAGGTTGGTCCCATGGTTCTCTATCTTACAATGTCCCTCAAACCAATGTTTTTGCTCTCAGATCACTGAGCAAAATGGTTTAGGGATGGCAAATGCAAGAACGAGGGATGCTTTTGATAGATTTTAGAATGAAATGCATCCTAAGCTATGCATGATTCTAGAAATGCAATAAACTAACTATAAGATGACAAGGTTAGTAAACAAACTATCCTAGCATACTATATTAGTCTATGATTGAGCTAAATGATAAAGAAAGTATTCTAAACATGCATATTTAGACTAATTTTTAGTTAAAAGAGAGGCTAAATGATGAGCATAAAATGAGATATGAAAGTTTGAATGTATTTGAGCATAAGTGTGATGCTACAGATTTGGAGGATATCTAAAATGGAGGAATGAGAGCTCTATTTATAACAAAAACAGGGCAATGGATGGTCAGGATTGAAAGATTCAATCAAGGATTGAGTTTTGAAAGTTGGGGATCCATGTTTGCAATTTGCACCAATGAAATGGTGACAAATGTCAACATAGGGTTGGGTTGAGAGAAGGGGTTGGAGGTATTAAATGCCTGAGAAGACCTTATGGTTATCTAGAGATAAGGGTTAAGCTTAAGTTAGGATTACTCATTGGATTAAGAGTTAATCCAAGGATAAACCCTTGTGCAAATGATTAAGAGATAATCATGGTCAAAGCATTAAAGGCTTGATGAGACCCTTGGGTTGGATAAAGGTTGAGTTAAAAGAAATTCTTTAACCATGTAAGAGGGTTTGAGTTAACCATTAATGGTTATGAAGACTTTGGGGAATTTAGTGGTTGAAGGCTTGAAGCCTTTAATGGTTATCAAAGACTTTAAGGCTTTGAGAAGTGACTTCCCTTTGCTTAGGGATGTGACAAAGTTTAGAAGATGGGTTAGGCTAATTAGAAGCGATTAGAAGAGTCTAGAAGGGATTAGAAAGGGGTTTAGGAAGGCAAGTGGGAGATGTAGGATTTTGCAAGTGGATGGAGGGATAATAGGATTTAATTGAATTTGGTTGCTATTTGGGGAAATTAAATAAATTAGATTTATTCAATTTAGGATAACTATTTAATTAAATTTGAATTTAATTAAAAGTGGATAGGGGGGATTTAATTGAATAAAATGATTTATTCATTAAATGGTATAGTGAATTTAATTTAAATAAATTGAGTAATTTACTTAATTAAATAGAGGAATGCGGGTAATTTAATTAAATAGAGAAATGAACATAAAATATTCATTTAAGAATATGGTCATTTTTATACGTCTACATTTTGCCCCTCTTTGCAGTGACGTGTGTGCACATGTTATTTCAAAGAAAATTTGTCGGATATGCTGTCAAAATTTGATCGATATGATGTTGTGGATATGAAAAATTGATTTGATATGAAAAGTCGATATGATGCCGTGGATATGAAAAATTGATTTGATATGAAAAGTCGATATGATGCCCCAGATTTGATGAGCGATATTGATGATGCCCCAGATATGAAGAATTGATTTGATATGAAAATTTGATATGAAACTGATATGAAATTGATGTTGAGATTTGATATGGTAATGCCCCCTCGGGAGATCGTTCGTGCACACAAGGCATGAATGATCTCTCGAAAGAAGAAGAATGTTGTTTGAAAGATAGAAGAGTAGATAGTGATGGCATGCATGGGTTTGATAAGATTGATTGGATTGATTGGAATGAGAGCAAGTTTGGTTTCAGGTATGACACCTCCTGTATAAGACATGGATGATTGAGCATCTGGTTTCAGGAATGATACCGCCTGTATAAGACATGGATGATTGAGCATCTGGTTTCAAGAATGATACCGCCTGTATAAGACATGGATGATCGAGCGTCTGGTTTCAAGAATGATACCGCCTGTATAAGACATGGATGATCGAGCATCTGGTTTTAGGAACGATATATCCTGTATAAGACCGATCAAAACGCCTGGTTTCAGGAACAATATATCCTGTATAAGAGTTGATCAAAACATCTGGTTTCAGGAAAGATACACCTGTATAAGAGCTGATCAAAACATCTGGTTTCAGGAACGATATATCCTGTATAAGAGTTGATCAAAACATCTAGTTTTAGGAACGATATATCCTGTATAAGAGCTGATCAAAACATCTGGTTTCAGGAAAGATACATCCTGTATAAGACATGATAGAAGATAGTTTGGAAGAATGATAGAAGATAGTTTAGAAGAATGATAGAGATATGAAAGTGAAGAAAGATTCCATGATGATGTGATAGATATGCATGCGAGGGATGCAATGATGAATGATGAATGATATTTTGAAAATGAGATGTATGATATGATATGCAACTAATTGTAAAATGATATGTAACTATTTGTTTTTTAGCATCCTCATTCTGCATTTGTCATCCGATATAGCCATATGTTGTTTTCTTTCTTTGTAGGTATCATCATTGAGCATTTATTGAGTTTTGGATATGTTGAAAATTTATACAAGCACAATGGTATAATTGAACCATAATGACTTGAGAAAAATTTACATGATTTTTGATTTTGCAAGATAGCACAAGCGTCAAGGTATAATTGAACCAGGACGACCAGAGTGCGGATTGCGTAAACATACAAGAGTTAACCTTTGTCCCATACAAATTCGAAATGTCCTTAGTGATATGCCACCTGATTTCTTCATAGGACAAATTTGCATGGTAAAAGACTTCACTCACAGATAGAAGACAAATAAAACATCACATTCCTTCCTTGCTTCTCTAGTCGTAAGACATCCTTGAGTCACTTAGGAGATATGATAAGCAAAAATTAACAACCATAAGTAAGCATGCATGCTATTTGGAATGTATTCTTGTCAATTAAAACATCTTGCAAATAGATCTTTGTTTAGTTGAAATTAGTTCAAGTCTGTGATGTTTAACCTTCTCGCATTGTCGTTTGGTATTTGTTGGTTGTTTTGATCCTTATTGTCTTGCTACATTTTTGGTCTAATGTTGAAAACCCTGAAGGCGAGATGCCCCTAGCGAGGCTAAGATTTTGCCTCTTGTTATTGATACTACTTTGATATGGATATGTACACTGATCACCAAGCCATGGTGGGATATGATTTGGATAATGGATTCAAATAAACCAAGGACAGTGACTACACTAAGTATGTCCAGGATTGATAAGCATTTGTGAATTTCTGGTGATGCCTCAGATGGGTGGATATGATATGTACAATATGATTTGTGAAACATGTATTTCCATCAATTGATAAAGATAAGACTTACTATAATAAAATCCAGCAGTCATACTAATTGATGTCATTGTTATGATTTGGTTGATGATTGATAAGAATGTCTGGTTTCAAAGAGTGAGTACCCCATATAAGACCGATCTGTCTGGTTTCGAGTGTACCTATCCTTGTATAAGACATGTTGATGTTGATGTTGATAGATGGATTGATTATCAAGACTTGATGATTGATAGGAATGTCTAGTTTCAAAGAGTGAGTACCCCGTATAAGACCGATCTGTCTGGTTTCGAGTGTACCTATCCCTATATAAGACATGTTTGATGTTGATGTTGATTTCAAGTAATGAATTGATTAACAAGACATGTGATAAGTTTGATTGTAGACTTTGAGAGTTTTCCTGTTGTTGATCTAATTTGATGGATGGTCCATGTGTTCATGCTTTGATTTTTTTTGATTTTGTTGATTTTTAGTTTTTGGATATTTTGATTTTTTTTGAGTTTTTGGATATTTTGATTTTTTTGAGTTTTTGGATATTTTGATTTTTTTGATTTTTTGGATTAGAAGAAAGATGTATTTGGTTGCCCCAATGTATATCAAGACAAGGAATGGATGAATGGATGATTGAACCATTGAGGTGGAAATAGATTTTTTTTTTTTTATTGTCCATAGTTTTGATCAAGATCATGTATGGAAAAGGGGATTGGATAGAGATAGGATATGGATAGCACTGGATGATGGAAGCAATGAATACATAGGATAGATAGATATGAATTAGAGTGAAGCAAGATTGTAGAAAGAATTGGATGATAGAAGATATGAATAGATAGGATGAGGGATATGGATTAAAGTGAAGCAAGATTGTAGAAAGAATTGGATGATAGAAGATATGAATAGATAGGATAAGGGATATGGATTAGAGGACATGGGAGATATGGTAGGAAGAATAGAGTGGATGAACTTTGCCCTCAAGCATAGAGGTTTCCATTTGCAAAGAGGTGATATGTAAGATTGTCATAGTATTTAGCACCATCTGAATAAGTGTTCGCGAACTTTTCAAAGATATAGACCCAACCCACACTTAGAACCTCTGGAAAATTCAACTGAACATTTCTAGCAACTAGGAAGTAGACTCAAAAGGGAAGAAGAATCCCAAACTGGATCAAGGTACTTAGTCTTTGATTACCCATGTGTGTGCAAGTGGGTTTATTCTGGCTCATATGATCATTGTAATCTTCAGAATCCAGCATGGCGAGCTACATGAGTTACCTTGACTTCAAAAGCATCCTGGATAGAGCCTCGTTGCCAGCGAGCGTCCATAGCCCCGACAAGGTTATCGCTGTAATCTCACAAATATTGCTCCATTGCCAGCCAGGCGTCCATAGCCCCGATGGAGTTACTTGCATGTTCCCATAACCAATCATTTTGATATTGCATTTCATTGCATTTTGCTTTTCTTGATATTCATTTTCTTGCTCATGCTTTTGATATTTCTTTTTTCTCTTTATTTTTCTTGCATTGGCTTGTAAGTGATGAAACTTACATGGGTCTGATAATTACAGTGGCGCTGAAGCAAGATTTTAGATTTTTCACTTGCCATGTCTTCAATTTAAGAGATCATAATGATTTAGAGCAATCGATTAAGTGTATGAGATATAGTAATCAAAAGATGTTGGTACCAAGATATGATAAGTGGTTCTTTTCTGGATTGAGTGTGTATCCCAACCAAAAGAAAATGTTAAAGAGGAACAACCTCGGATTCTGAAGCATTTCATGAATAGATATCTAGGAAAAGGACTGAACATTAGATTCGAGCATGGGCATGTATGTGACAAAATGACACAAATTCCTATTTCACAGATGAAGGATTTATGCAAAGGATTGAATGAAAGGGATGGAAGGATAGAAAAGAGGTGTTGGATAATAGATAGAATGTTTGAAGATTTGTGCAAGGATAGATAGAAATGTTTTCAGGATGAGTGTTGGTACTTGAGAAGTGATGAAGAGATGGAGGAAAATTGAATTTTGAGACAGAAGGACCCAAAATAGATAGAGGAAATGATAGAAGAATAGTTTTGGAAAGATGTTTAGATAGAGGGTTGAAAGAAGTTCAAAGATGTGTGCCTTTGTTGATCTTGCTTATGGATCATTTGAGGTGATGGATTTGTGGATGGAGGGAGGTAAGGACCCAAGATGGATGGAAGGGATGAAGAGTTTGATTGTGGAATGAAAGGACCTAAGCTAGATTTGAAAGAAGAGATTGGCTTTGGAATGAAAGATTTGGAGGATGAAGAGATTGAGCTTGGAATGAAAGGACCTAAGATAGATTTGGAAGAAGAGATTGACTTTGGAATGAAAGGACCTAAGATAGATTTGGAGGATGAAGAGATTGACTTTGGAATGAAAGGACCTAAGATAGATTTGGAGGATGAAGAGATTCCTTGATCTTGATCTTGACTTGGAGTAGGATCATTTGAGTTTGTGCTTTTCTCTTGATTTTGAATTAGAATAGTGGAGGATATGGAAGGAATATCATGATTTTGCTTAAGAGATGGATGTTGAATGGGACTCTACTCTTGAGATGAAAGAGGGTCATCATGGATGGAATACCAAAATTTTAGGGGATCATCATAAGATTCTTGACAGGTGGGATCTTGATCAAAAATGGGATTAGATTGGAGAGCCATGATATTGTGATCTTGATTTATGTTAGGACTCATTTCCTTTGACTGAGTTTCCTTTTTCTTTTTTTTGGTTTGATAATGAATGGTCATATGAATGATCAAAGTTGATGTTTTTGATAGTTTGACTTACAGAAATTTACTCCTGTTGATAAGGGTCCTAGGACTAGGTTGTCTCTTCTTTAACTTAGTTTTTTGATAAAGACTTGTTCGTCTCAAAATATGAGGAGTGGTCATACACGAATGATCAATGGTTTCCTTCGATGATTGGATTGAGATACTTCGTTTGGAAACTTAAGTCAACTTTTATCAAATGAAGGTTTAGATGCCCCCTCACGACAAAGTGTGTCAAACGATATGGATAAAGTCTCCCGATATGGAAACTTGATTTGACAACTTAAGGTTTAAACTTGGTATGTTGTTTGATAGAATCCTTTAGATGATGGACCTTTTGATCAAGGTGATGATAATACCCGATTTTGATAGGATAAAGTCTTATCTTTAGCTAGTTTTGGATTTGACAACTTTTGTTTTAAGACTGACTTGTTTGATTTGGAAATGATTTCTCTGGTGTTTTGATTTGATTTCTTGTGATCATGTTTGATATTGGACCTGAAAGGATACTCAAGAAGTTTGAAAACTTTTTCTAGAAAGGCTTGTTTTGTTCTCTGGTTTTTTGAGTTTTGACCATGCGCTAAGCTAGAGACTAGATGCGCTAAAAAAATTCTCAACGCGCTAGAGAAAAGACTCCATGCGCTACACTGCCCCCTGATATGCGCTAACTGGTTTATTTTGCTTTTGCCTTGGTTCAAAAAGTTCATGCACCAATATGGGCCACCAATGCACTAACTGTTAAACCCTACGCGTTCAAGTTTGGCTTCCACACGCTAAGTTGATGCTTCAACGCGCTAAACTGTTTTCAAAACGCGCTACTTGAAACTGCTAGAATTGGAAATCTATGAAGCGCTAATGTTAAGACTTAATGCGCTAAGGTGAAGGTCTAATGCTCTAAAAGATGGTCCCCACGCGCTAAGAAGTTGCTCTCACGTGCTAAACTGCTCTGATATATTTTGACTTGGTTGTTTTTCTGTGATTTTTGGAATTTTTAACACTTGTGATTTTGATGGATGATTTCTTTTTGGATACTCAAGCTTACTAAGTCGAATAGATAAACTCTTGATTACTTGGTTTGGTATTCCCCTAATTTTGTTGGATGAAAGTCTTTCCTAAAGATAGTTGAAATGTTGATAACCATCTCAAAAGATGCTTTGTTGGATATGGAAATCTTCTCCACTTTATGATTTTTCCTTGTTTGAACTGACTTTTGAGTTTGATTGTTGGATATTTTGCAAGATATTTTAACATTTGTGACAAGAATACATAGCACACATGAAGACAATGATCATCCTAATGCTAAACATTGAGTGCATATTCTTTTGAGGATGTGTTCAAATCCCCGATGTTATCACTGGTTTGATTTACAACAAAAGACACATCAGATAGACTCTTTATTCAAAGGTCATTGACAATATCATAGCCCACTAGTCTCGATACTCCGTCAGCTCAAACAACCTTGTCACCCCCTAGAGGGTGCCCATTTTTTTGCCTTTTGCCAGAAATTAACTCAAAGTGAATTGCTTCACAATTGAGTAGTTATCTTAGGAGATACATGGTAAGTAATCTTGGGGGCGGATTCTTCCCCACCCTTGCACTATGATATTGCCAATGTTTGGCGACTGACTCAGCTCAAAGTTTCTAATGCTAAGGTTCGTAATCAGGCTTCCTGTTCGGTCGTCAGTGATAAACTCCCTCAGGAGGCTTCCTAACTTTTAGAACAAAGGCTTTACGTATCGTAAAGATACTGGGGGAAGGCTAATCGCTGCGCGCAACCGTTGAAAGGGACTTTCGTCACCCTCCACTTTTGATTATAGTGGGTTGGAACACTTGGCATCAAAGCCGTTTCCCACTTAGGTCGTTCCCTTAACACCGGCCAAGGAATGGCTTTAAGAGTTTTTCAACCCCTCGGGAAGGCAGGCCTGCTAAAGGATTTAAATGCTTGAAGTACAGAAAGCTTAAGAGTGGTTTGGCTTTTTGGTCACCCAGTTATGGGGAGAGCATATACCTTCCGCTTTCGAGACAAGGCAATCAAGTTGTTCTTTTTAGCCTTCAAGACAATGATTTGCTAACTTCTATTTGGAGATGTTGCTCCAACAAGCATGATGTTCTTTTTAACCTTTAATAGCAAAGTGTGTATTTCCAAAACTTTTGTAAAACAAGCCTGGTCAACAAAGTAAATCGTGATGTTTGGTTAGCAAAATTAAAGTCGATAGGGAAAAACTTTCCCTCTTTGCCTTGTACAAAATGAAGATGAGGTTCTTTTACTTTGAAAAATGAAGTGAATCCTTTTAAACACCAAAGGATGGTGAGGTTCTTTATAAAATTTTTGCCAAAGTAAAGATTGTTGGTTCTTTTTAGAGCTTCCAAAAATGAAGTGTTTTTCCTAACTTGCAGGAATGAAAGGTTT
The DNA here is from genome assembly GCF_030272615.1 of Cryptomeria japonica. NCBI lineage: Eukaryota > Viridiplantae > Streptophyta > Pinopsida > Cupressales > Cupressaceae > Cryptomeria > Cryptomeria japonica. Next base: position 525,960,349 of record NC_081405.1, read on the forward strand.
GCTTTGTTGTTCTTTTTACCATGCAATAAAGAAAGATGAATTTTCTTTTAAAACACCCAAAAGGAAAGCATGAAGTTCATTTTATGCATCCAAATGAAATGATGAAGTTTATTTTAACTTTTGCAAAAAGGAGAGTGAGTTCTTTTTAACCAACTTTTGTTGAAAGAAAGTAAAAAAAGAAACTTGAAGCCTCTAAACTAACTCCTTCCCCTGCACAAAAAAGATTAGAACCTGCACATAGTCAGTGATCAAATGTTAGTGTGGGCTTACACAAGCCTAAATTCTGATCTTGGTTACAAATTTTACAATCCTGATCCTGAAATGCCCTGAAATTTGACTAAGTCTGAAATTTGGAAGATCTTCCAAAAACTAGATTTTGCATTATAACTCCTAGAGGTCCGAAACCCCTCTCAAACATCCTGACAATATATATATGGAATATAACTTAAAGTATAAGAAAGAGAAAAAAGAATGTTATATTCCATATATATTATGCCTCACACAAGCCTAATTTTTGACTCTGTCATAAATTTTTGGCTCTGCCAACTCTATGCGCTAAGAAAAAGCACCTACGTGCTATTATGTGCCCCCAATGCGCTAAGCTGTTTTCCCGATGCGCTATTCTATTTTTCTCTCGTGTTGATACCTACAGAAAACTATTAGAAATATGATGCACTAAGGAAAAGACTTTATGTGCCATAGAATAGATTGCACGCGCTAAACAGTGAGCCGGATGCGCTATCTGACAGACCCGATGCGCCAAACTATTTTTGAGATGCGCTACTCTATTTTTCTCCCGCGTTGATACCTACAGGAAAAGATTAGTGGAAGTCATGCGCTAAAGAAAGGACTTCACACGCTAGAGTATAGACCCCACGCGCTAAACAGTAAGCGAGATGCGCTAAACTGTTAACCGGATGCGCTAGGGAATGTTTCCCACATGCTGATTTTCATTTTCTGCGGACCTGCAAAAGTGGTTAAATTCAAAAACCGATTTGATATATGGGGTCTAGCCCCACGGTGGGCGCCAGAAATGTATGCGGGAAAAGTAGGTCGATAGAACTCAATATGTGAAAATATTCTAAAAGGACTTGTCCACACACACACACAAGACTTCTTGGTGCAAGCTATGGAGTAATGAAGTATTACTCAGCTTCCCAAGGTTGGTCCCATGGTTCTCTATCTTACAATGTCCCTCAAACCAATGTTTTTGCTCTCAGATCACTGAGCAAAATGGTTTAGGGATGGCAAATGCAAGAACGAGGGATGCTTTTGATAGATTTTAGAATGAAATGCATCCTAAGCTATGCATGATTCTAGAAATGCAATAAACTAACTATAAGATGACAAGGTTAGTAAACAAACTATCCTAGCATACTATATTAGTCTATGATTGAGCTAAATGATAAAGAAAGTATTCTAAACATGCATATTTAGACTAATTTTTAGTTAAAAGAGAGGCTAAATGATGAGCATAAAATGAGATATGAAAGTTTGAATGTATTTGAGCATAAGTGTGATGCTACAGATTTGGAGGATATCTAAAATGGAGGAATGAGAGCTCTATTTATAACAAAAACAGGGCAATGGATGGTCAGGATTGAAAGATTCAATCAAGGGTTGAGTTTTGAAAGTTGGGGATCCATGTTTGCAATTTGCACCAATGAAATGGTGACAAATGTCAACATAGGGTTGGGTTGAGAGAAGGGGTTGGAGGTATTAAATGCCTGAGAAGACCTTATGGTTATCTAGAGATAAGGGTTAAGCTTAAGTTAGGATTACTCATTGGATTAAGAGTTAATCCAAGGATAAACCCTTGTGCAAATGATTAAGAGATAATCATGGTCAAAGCATTAAAGGCTTGATGAGACCCTTGGGTTGGATAAAGGTTGAGTTAAAAGAAATTCTTTAACCATGTAAGAGGGTTTGAGTTAACCATTAATGGTTATGAAGACTTTGGGGAATTTAGCGGTTGAAGGCTTGAAGCCTTTAATGGTTATCAAAGACTTTAAGGCTTTGAGAAGTGTCTTCCCTTTGCTTAGGGATGTGACAAAGTTTAGAAGATGGGTTAGGCTAATTAGAAGCGATTAGAAGAGTCTAGAAGGGATTAGAAAGGGGTTTAGGAAGGCAAGTGGGAGATGTAGGATTTTGCAAGTGGATGGAGGGATAATAGGATTTAATTGAATTTGGTTGCTATTTGGGGAAATTAAATAAATTAGATTTATTCAATTTAGGATAACTATTTAATTAAATTTGAATTTAATTAAAAGTGGATAGGGGGGATTTAATTGAATAAAATGATTTATTAATTAAATGGTATAGTGAATTTAATTTAAATAAATTGAGTAATTTACTTAATTAAATAGAGGAATGCGGGTAATTTAATTAAATTGGATTTAGTTAAATAGAGAAATGAACATAAAATATTCATTTAGGAATATGGTCATTTTTATATGTCTACAGTAGGCACAATAGGAGTGAGTGAGGCCTGCAGCACTGCTTGTAATCCAGTAGTTATTCCATGTTCTGCTGCCATTTTTAGGAGTTGGGATCCTACATTTTTGCATAAAGTTGCTGCATCAGTTCCTCCTTGCCAATGTTTAGGGCAGCGGCTTCAGGGTCTACGAGAGTATTCTTCCTTGATTCAGATCTAAATCTCCTAACATACTCCTTGGTGGTTCTTGATTGAGGATTGTCGGAAGCCTTTGCCTTCTTCTTGTCCCTAGCAGTAATGGGACAAATCCTCAAACTAAGCCATTGCATTGTCCTTTCTACCACCACCTCAGTTTCTGTATTAATATGAACCTTTTCTTGTTTGGACTACCTCATCGGAGAAAGAGGCTTCTTATCAATCCTAGTTTCCTTGTAGACTGGATCAAGTACTTCTCCATCATCTTTGAGGTCATTGGGTAGATTTGTTTCAACTTTGAAATTTCTGATTTTAGGAACCATTAGTCTGTGATATCCTCTTTCTCTTGCCTCAAAATAGTCTTGCATGTTTGCGCAAAAGTCTTCTAAAGCTGGGATGTGTCCCAAGAATGCTACTGGTATCATATCCTTCAACTTGCCAAACAGATCATATCTCTCCCTAGCATAATCAAATTCTTTTAAGCTGAGATCCTGTAATTCATGTATGGTTGACTTGGTAGCTTGTATATTTTGGCAAGTGTAATGCCCAATGACAATTGGAAATATAACTCCAGTTTTGTTCTTAAGAGTTAAAAGAGATTGGAGTCCAACAATTTGCCTTGAATACTCAAGAATGATAACCCGACCACTGCAATACCTGGGAAGGAGGAAGGGTTTTCCTATGAACCCACTTACTCAGATGTAGGTAGAGCGTTGGTTTTGTAAGAATCAGGTAGCCCACTCCTGCACTACTTTCATGGCCTCTGGAGAGAGGCGGTAGCCCACATCACCTGTTAATTTACAAATCACTACAAAAATGAAAGCATCATTTATTCTTTTGAAATGGAATTTGTCATGTTGGATCCGAAGCTGGGTGTAATGTTCCCATACTCTCTTCTGGCTTGGCTCTTCTCCCAACCTGCCTGTTGTGTTCAACCTGGGATATTTTCCACTTTGTGCCACCACCCATATGATATAAGAAGTCATAAAGAACTTCCTCATTTCTAAAACTGTGCACAATTGGTTATAAATATTATCGGAAACTATCTGAGCCCAATCAAAGTACTCTTTTCCAATAAATATAGTATGAATGTAATGGTACATCCATAAGTGATAATGTCTGTAATTTGTCTTCTCGAAGGCATGACTGAGCATAATAATTAGGTCCATTTGTGTAACCTTAAAATCTGCCCTCAAAATATTGTCGGAGGCCTTCAATCCTGATACCTCGGGCTCCTTGAGCCATGCTTCATTGATGTGTCTTCTGTGAGTTGTGGCATTTTGATTGAATATTTGGACAATTTTGTTCTCGATGGTCTAAAGGACTTTATCAAACTGGGGAATCCCAAAAGTCATGCCCAACATATCTGGTGATAGGTCTGCTACTACATTTCCATTAGCATCCTCGCATTGTTTGGTGTTTTTATCATAGTTCTGTGCTATAGTAAGGATTAGTTCATGGGACTGCCACACTTGAGGAAAGATGGTTGCCTCAACTAGCCTTGATCTTTTAATTCTTTTGTACGATGCCTCAAGGTTTGGCTAAGCTACCTCTTTTCTGATTTCTTTAATTTCAATGTAGCCAATTTCAGTGTCGATGACCCATTGGATTTCATTGTCAAACTTTGAAACCAAAGTTTGTCCCTGATACTGGTATTTCATGGTTGGGGGATTCGTCTCAAGTTTGATTTTGATTCTCGTCTTCTTTTGGGGTGTGGTTGATGCTTCCATAAGGTTTGCCTAATCTGCACGAAAGAATACCTGCAATTAGTACCTTAAAATATTGATTTAAATCAAATACTTCAGAATTCTGAGGTTCTGAAGACGTTAATAGATAGTTTATGCATGATTCCGAGATTCCAGGGTTCTGGAGCTTAAAATTTCAAAAGGGGGAGCACTCTGGAATTCCGAGGCTTTGGAATCTCGGAGCTCGAAAGCTTGCACAAGGAATACATTTTGGGGTTCCAGAGTTCCGGGATCCCAAAATGGATTAAGCACTCAAGACAACACGGTTCGGGATACTGGGGTTCCAAAATCCCAGAGTAGGAGAAAAACAAGGGGATTAAATCTTCGGGAATCTGAGATTTTGAAATCCCGAAGCTAGGATAAGGCAACAAAGACAGGGTTTCGGGGCTCCGGGAGCCCAAGGTCTCGAAACACTTGAGAAAGCAATAAAAACAACTCCAAGACTCCAAGGTTCCAAAGTTTCAAAGTCGGGGCAAATAGGAGGATAACAAGGCAAACTCCGGGATCTCGAAAACCCGAGGTCCCAAAGTTTGTAGGAAGGCCAAAGGAGGGGCTTTAGGACTTCGACGAATTTGAAAAGAAAACCCTAATGTCGAAAAATCAAATTATTTTGAAAAACTAAAACCTAGAACCCACAAACACGCACATGAAAAACGAAAAGACAAGGAACAAAACAAGAAACAAGAAAAGAAATGGGAAAACCAACCTGAAGGAAGAGGAACATGGAGGATGAAAGTGAACCAAAGGAAGCCTAGATCACCGAAAAGCAGAGATGATTTCAATAGGACATTGCATGCAAATGAGCCTAAATCGACATTAGAAGGCAATTTATTGTCTCCCTGGGCACGAAGAATGAAATCAGCTCCGGGACTCTGAGGTTCCGGAGCGGAACAAAGCAGAAAGGTGGGATTTCGGGACTCCGAAATTATGAAACCAGAACACGACAAAGAGAAAGACCTTGCGACTCATGGATTCTGGAGTTCCGAAATCAAAATGCCAAACCAGAGGAGAACTTTGAGATTCTAGGGTTATGGAATTTCGAAGCGGACCGAAAAACAAACAAAGGGAAAACAATGCACCTCGGGATCCCGAGAATGCAGTGTTCCAAAGTTTTGGGGAAGAACAGAGAACTCTGAGACTTCAATAATCCAAAATCCTGGAGAGGCAAAACAAAAGAGAGGAAAGAAGAGGAAAACAAAGGAAAAAGAAAGGGGGACCCACATTTCTAAGGCCAAAATGAAGGGGAAGATTATGCAGAGCATAACACTACTTTTTTGGCAAAATTGAATCAAGTGATGTAGGAACTAGTGGATTATTCTCTTCACATGGAAGAAAAAATATTGTAGATGGTAGTAAAATGGTTTGTGGAGTGGAAATTGCATTCATAGGTTTTCTCATTTGATGAAGGAGGAGATCTTGCTAGTTAAGTATAGTGTTTGTTCATTGAGGTGTGTTTGGATGTTGTCTTATGAATTGTTGAATAAGAGTTCTTTGTAATTCTCATGTGACTAGTGTATCACTAACTATAAGTTCATTTGCCACGAAAAGATGAAAGGCATTGAGCCTTCACTCCTCTAATTCTATTAATTCCTCTAAGACTGCAAGTTCTCTTGCACAAAACTCTTTCCTTGTATAATTGCTCTTTGACTTGTTGGATATCCTTTAGAATTTCTTTTTGTCCTCAAGCTTGCCCTTTAATGGTTGCTTCTTGAATTGGTAAATTTGTTCTTGTTTTATTGAACATTTACCTCAATCTAATCTTTCTTGATTCTAGGACACATCGAGTGTGAGATGCCTAGTGATAAAAAAGGAAAATTAAAAGGGGTGTTTGATTTGGTTTAGTCAATTAGATGTTCATTGGGTGCCTTGTGGTGTTACCAAGGGCTTTAGTTTGTTTTATTCTATTGTGTTTTCATAGTTTGATGAAGATTTATCTAAATGAACTAGATGTATGAAAAGTAAATCTACTCAATTTTTTCATATTTTCTAGAAACCAAATGTGATCTAGTTAAAATACTAGCAAGCAAAATTATTTTTTGAGTTTTTTGATGAATGCAACTAAATGAAGTTTCCTGGATGCACTTGCTATGTTCTAGTTTCTGTATTTTCTTGTGAGAGTGAAAGAATCTCTTGATGTGTTTACTAGCTTATAAGAAGAATGTTGAGATCTCTCGAGTTTCAAGTTTTCTATGTAATTCAAGAATAATGAAAATGATGTAAGACATGTGGGGTTCAACTCAACAACATATAGACACACTTCACAACTTCATGTTTTCTCTTCACAAAGACACCTTGCCCTATAGGTTACAAATAGAAAATGAGGGATTTAATGTTCACAGACTCAATATACTTTAGGAAAACCTCAAGTCCTTCAAAACACAAAATTTCAACACTTTATAAACTCCCACAAACACATACTCCTCTAATTGTCACAATTTCCACATAACTTGTCCTAGAAGCTAGTAACCCTTCCATTTCGGACTGCCAATCATAACTTTTAAATAAAACATGATATACCAATTGTAAAAACATATTTGAGTACCCATTTGTCTTCTTTAAAACATATCAAAAAATTAGGTAGGGTTGTTTTGGACCAAACCTCTCAAATAATGACTATACTTATGCAATTTGGTCTAAACTTTTGAAATTCATGAAGAAATCAGACGAACAGTCACTCATAAGTTTTGCATAACACATAATGAAAAAATTTGGTTTAGTGGAGGTTACCCGGCTAATGAAAGCATGCTCGAAATCGCTGATATTTGGTTTAGATAACTTAGTTATAGACATTTCCTGAAAGTTTTATGAAGATCCAACAGTTAAATAAATAGTTATGGTGTTTTTCCTAAGACTGGGAACACTAGGCAGCGTTCAGACTTGCACTCACCAAAATGGCCATATCTTTTGCAAATCTCAATAAAAATTACTCAAAAAAAAGGAAAAAAAACTATATTCATTTAATTATCATCTTCAATGGGATTCAATCCTTTATCAGTTCATAAAACAACATACAATTCGCTGCAATAGAGAAAATTCTGGAAAAAATGTAAGAAAGTGAAGTTTATTTTATGACTTGATCTTCAAAACTCCAACCCCCCTCCAACCCCCCTCCAAAAGTTCGGCCATACAAGGTTTATATATACCATTTACAATGTTTCCCAACTGTTTTTCCACCTTGCAACCACTCAACTACCTATTCACAACTCATGACTCTTCAACTTCCAAAAGTTGTAAAGTTGTTGAAGCAACTTTTTACAATATTTTAACAAATTTTGCATATTTGATAAAAAATGACTACACATGACACAAAATCACAAAAAATGGTCATAATATGACCTTATTGCATGATATAAATTGAAAACATATGGTTAGACCCTTATTTGCATTATTGACCCAATTTTGCATTAGGTGCTCTTGCACCATACACCCAACCAAATGAAATCTCCAAGTCCTCTTGGAGTGAATGAAGTAACAAGTCTCCATCTTTGAATGCTCCTCTTTGATGTTCTTTTCCATGTCTTCTTCGAAGCAACTTCATTTTCACCTTTGGCTTCATATTATCCATGCAAACTTGGCACCCATCTACCTTGCTACCCTTCATGATCGATTTCATCTTGATCTTGGGTCTTCCCATCTTCTTGCTAAGATGTTTAGGCCTTTCAAATGGAAATAAATTCTTGCAATTTGCATCTATGAATACTTGCACTTGGACAATAACAACTTCATTTACCAAAACAACTTGGTCAGTACCAATACCAACAATGCATTCTTTACTTTGCTTCTCATACTCCCTTTGTGATCCCTGCAACATAACAACAACCAATTGAAACCTTTTGGTCTGCAACTCTTCTTCAATAACTTGAGTATCAATACCAATTTGAACATTAACATCTATGGAAGTTTTATTCCAAACTCCTCCAAACTGATCAACAACAACTTTATCAACAACATCAACATCCTTATCATCAACCTCAACAACAAAATCTTGTTCAATCTAATCATTAGACTCAAACAACTGAAAATGACATAGGGATTCATCCACAACTATATCTACCTTATCCTTTTTAACTTCTTCAATGCTTGATGATGCCAAAGTAGTTCTCGGTATACCTACCCTTCCATTGCTTACCTCCTTTATTGTTGTTGTCCTTGTTTATCTTCTTTGTTTAATTAGCATTTGAATAGGCCACACAACTTTCTTTTTAACTGTCAAATGCCAACTTTGCTGCTGCATCTCAATTCTTTTGTCCAATTCTTCTATGGCTTTTCTCATTTGCTCCATAGCTTGCCTTATTTCTCTTATCTCTTCCTCAAACTCTTTTTTCCTCATCATTTCCTCTTTCCTCTTCCTCTCTTTTTCTTCTTGTCTCTTCTTTTTCTTATCCTCCTGCACCAGAAAAGCAATTATTCTAAATCTAATCATACTAAAATAAATAAAATGTTTGAATCTAATCCAAGAAAATATAAATGAATGTTACTTCTCCTAGGAACTGATAATTATCCATAAATAAAGCTTTTGGAAAAAATAAATTGAGTTTAAAATGTGGAACCTATAAAAATCTTGAAGCTATGAAGAAGCTTTTTGTTGGCATGTGTCCTCAAGTTGTCCAACTCCTCTATCTTCTTATATAACAATGGGGTGCTCCTCCTTGATGACAATGGGAAAACATTGATGCTTTGGATCTAGGAAAATTGGAAAATTACTTAGAAGGCAAATAGAAGCCTTGAAGCTTAAAGTATAGAAAATTGGAAAAGGCACTTATGTCTTGTATTGAGCACAAATAGGTTGTGGGGTTTGCTAAAGGAAAGGGCAGCCTAGGACTCCTTGATAGAGAGGGAGAGAGAGCTTCTTGTAGAGAATTTGTCAAGAATGTATAAATAAACAACCTCCTAGATGCCAGGGACAAAGAATTACAAACATGTGTAGAAGCTTCACAAACATGACAGATGATTGGGAGATGAGAAGAGATATGATTGTAGATGAAGAGGAAATTAGATTCTATTAGGCGAAGAAGAGGTTCAATCAATATTGGAATCAACTCATAATCAAAAGCAAAGAAGGATGAAAAAATGGTCGAAAATGAATAAATTGTGCATCCTCCAGAAACGATAAGGTCACCTCTTGAGGGTTTGGGTGACCCCTTTTTCTAGGGAAAGTCACTCATGTAACCTTATAACTTAAAAATATGTCACAAAAGTGACCTTATAGCTTAAGGCCTACAAAATGCTCTCAAATATGTGTAAAGACTTGGGAGTGAAGCCCGTGATTGGAAAAGGTGGAAATGAGGCTAGAGAGTACATTGGAAACATATAAAGACTGCTATCAAGTTAACAAATGTCAAGAAGAGTCATATTTCTTGTCATATAGATCATGTGCTAGACCACATGTTATTCTTGAACTATCATGTTGGGTTGTATGATTTTGGATGTTTACATATTTGTCTCCCTTGAGTACAATTGTCTTCATAGGAGATATGTACTATTCTAAAAAAATGGTATTTTGAGGCCCACACTTTATGTATCTCTATTGTTGTCTTGCATTTGGACCTAAAAGATGAATTGGTTAATCAAGTGTAATATGATAATGGAGAAAGTGACAATAAAAAACGACAAGAGAACTTAAGCTTGGTACAAAATTTGAGAAATACTACCTTTTTCATTCATTGTCATCACTCATTTATAATTTGCAAAAGTAAGATCAATGAACCGATACCAATGGATTCTAATAACATATTTATAATTGTTGAGAATGTATGTAAGACATAGTAATAGTGACTTAGAGATATGTGGTTGAATAAGGGTGACACATACTAACAACTTCTATACTTTTTGCTAGGACAAAAATCAAACAAGGTGAATAGAATGCAATGCACTTTTTTCTTTTGAAATATACACTCTTTATGATTCTTTTGATATATTTTAATTTATTTTTAAAAAATTTAAGTTTGTTTTCGTTTTTATGTTTTCTAGATATTTTATTTTTTAAGATACAAGAATTCAACCATTTTTTCAAACTCTTCTCCCTCCATGACGCACAAGAGATAGGCATTGTTGATGATACTATCTTTAACTAAGTATGGACCTTTCTAATGTGATCTAAACTTTTAGCTTTGTCAGTAATTTTATAGATGAGATGATCAATTTTAAGTATGAGTTCTTTGACCTTGATTGGTCTATGGATGACTTTCTCTTATTTTATTGTTAGTTTATGTGGGCCTATCTAACTAGGACTAGAGTTAAGTCCACATGGGTCAAAAGATTGAGGAACAATTTTTGAGTAGTCGATCTCATGTCATTAGGATGTTTTCCCTATTGATCTAAGGTGGGGTTTGTAGAGAGATGATGATTATCCCTTTGATGGGGAGAGCTCTCAAATGTTAAAGTCCCAACTACACAAGTACCTTGAGTATCCTAGATAGGAATAGCATAAGACATGTAGATGCATGCGTTCTTATCAAATGAGGATCAAAAGGAAAGATGAAAGACTAATCCTCCATTTATAATTAAATAGTTTTAGAAGTGGAGATCTTATAGGAAATTGTAGCAATTGTGTCAAGACCTTTTGGGGGGGTGTGGATTAAAATCGATTAAAATCCTTAGCCTCCCTTCGGGCCCATTCTCTTGTTTTCTTTTGGGTGCCCCAGTTTATTGAAGGGATTTAGTTTGCTTGCGCCACGTTTCAACAAGGTACGTTTTTTAGATTTGCGCCCTCGCCTAAGCCTCGCCAAGCTCCGCTATGCCACCACGTGTCCTTTTTCTGCGTTCTTGCCCAAGCTCTTGAGCAAATTGAATCCTTCACGCCGAGTCCGCACTGGCGGAATTTTCTTGAGGAAGGAAAGCGTCTGGTTGGAAAATTGTGCAGGCCGATACAAAGAACTAGTTTGTTGAAGCGGTTAAGCTGAAATCATGATCTAGGGTGATGCGATAATTTTCGTGCAGAAGAAATGATGACATTTTGAAGGTGGGTAGCCACATGGCTGTGAGGAGGAATTTGTTTATGTTTCCTTAGGTATCTCATTTTGTAACAAAGGGGGCTATAAAAAGGCAATTGTTATTTATTTAAGGGGGTTCATTCTCATAAACAATTTTATGTTCTACTCAGACTTTCACATTTCTTAGTTTATGCAAATAGGCGCTCAGACTTTGCCGATTTATGGCCTTTATGTGTGTTTATTTTCATGTTGAATTATGTTTTATGTCATTTTGAGTAAGGATTGGAGATTTGTAATTTGTGATAGCTTTTGAGATTTCAATATAATTTCTACTGGTTAAAATCATGTTTGATACTCCTAATCAATGATGGCGTTTTGGAATTCTATTATGCTTATGAATGAACTTATGAGATAAATATGTTTGATTAGCATACTATTGTTGAGCCTTTTATCTATATATTCATGTATGATTCTCTGTGCTCAAAATGTTTTAAATATTTGAATCTTTGGTGCATCACCTTAGTTTAGATAGTTTTGTTAGTTTTATCTCTTCCTCTTTTCCCTTTTACGATAAAGAGTCAACTTCTAAAACCTCAGAGGTTGTTCAGTGGAGCGCAATAGGTTCCCCATTCGCTAAACTTCCAATAAGGCTGTTGTCCTAAGAGAAACTTTAGGCATCAACAGGGGGTTTCACTCTTCGGGTTTTAGTCTTATGTTTAGATTTAAGAAAAGGTTCATAATTTTTGAATTAAGGTTGTTTTATACTAGCTTAAATTTTTCTTGTAGAGTGCTCATTAGTTTGATTTAACTCATCTTTCTTCTTAGTTTGTTTGTCTCTATATAGATTAAAAGGATTGACATTTCCCTTAATGATGTGTACTTGAACAAGATGGATTAATTGTCTCTTGAAATAAGGTAGAGGGAATCACCTTCACCTTATGAATGCAAGGTAATCCCAAAATCATGTTGTAGCTAGTCTCTTTGTCTATGAACATTCTAGGCAGGGTATTAGGATAAATAGCAATATGGAGATTAACCTTTTCAATTATAGTGGTTTGAAGATTATCACCACTTTTGAGGTAATTATTAGTTTGAGTAATGTAGGATTCATCATAACTCATCATTTGGAAGAGGGAAAGAGGGACAACATTGATTATGGATCCATCATTATCATGAAACACTCAATACAATAATCATAAACTTGAGCTTATAGGTAAAGAGTGGGGTTATCTTGCCTACTTATATCATCATCTAAGGAAATTTGTTTAAATCAAATGTGAAAGTGGTTACTTTGTGAGGAAGGCTAGGTGGATGAGGGTTACATATAAAATTATTAACATGAGGGGTTAAACCCTTTTCTGTGTCACAGGGCCTAAACCTAGGGAATCAAAGAACCACTTCCATAAGTTATGAAACTCATTAGGGTTGTGGTTAGGTTGTCCAATTTCATAGGTGGTGCAAACTTATTGGTCTCTATCCAATTTCACAATTATTAACACATTTTGATCAAAAGTGTGTTGAATTTGATGATTTTGTTGATAATTAGCTAGCTTATGTTCTTTATCACTTGAATGTACGAGTGTCCATGAATATTTTTTGTTGTTCCTTGGGACTTTTTGAGATGGTTTTGTTGTAATTATAACATGTCTATGTATCACACCCCTTCTCTTGTGATATTGGTTTTTCCTTTGGTAAAAACTATTGTTATTGCAAGGATAATCTATAATATTAACGATTATATTATTTTGATAGGATAATTATTCTTTCCATAGTTGTTATTCTACCCCTCATTATTATTATTGTTTTTTGGTGGGGGAATGTCTATGACCCAGTATATTGTTATGTTTCAATTATTCTTTATAATTTCTAGAGATAATAGATTGTTTCCATTATTGGTGTTATTTTTCACAATAACATTTGAGTGATAATCCTTTTGTTGACTTTATAAAACTTTCTCCTTCTATCAATGACAACTTGGTCAATTCTCAATTTTTTTTCTAAAGCCTCTTCATAAGGCGTGTAAGGCAAATTTTGGACCTCCTTTCTCTTTTCCCTATTAAGAGTATGTAGGAAGATGCCACATAATTCCATAAGAACCATATGGGACGCACTTGTAGACAAGTAGAGGACTTTCCTCCAATGTGTGATAGAGTGAACTTGATTCATTGGCACCATTTTTTGTGCTTAGGAATTCCCAAATTACTACTTTGGAAAGCTTACTCATGTCAAAGTCCATGAGTAGCTCACCGATGAACTATTAAACAAAATGATTGAGATTTTGGAAAGAAAATAGTATCAACCTAAATAATCCTCTCTAAGGTCTTAGGAAAGATTCTAGCAATGACTTCATCTTTGTCCCAAGGGAGGAGTTCCTTCACACCTATTGTGTATGCTTTTATATGACAATTTTGGTCTCCTTGCCCCTTGAATTTTGGAAGATCTTGGAGAGGACACAATAGTATTTAAGATACATCTTACAAATAATTTTATATCGAGGGGTGTTCCTACAAACATAATCCTCATGGGAGGGACTTACTAACTGAATTGGGCATGTAAAGAAACATAAATTTGATATATGGGCATGATTAGATAGTCTTGCTGCATGTTTAATGGTGACATTCCTAATGGTGTCACATTTTTGCATCAACTAGGCATCTCACTAGGATGGAAATTATGTTTGTCATTGAGAAAGCATAAATTCACCATTTCTTGCATTACAAAAGTAAAATTTGAGGTAAGGGGTAGTTGAGTTGTTCCCTATCTTCAAGATTATTTATAGTGGTGGTGAATGGGTTAGCATGTAACCACCACCTTGGTGGTCTAGGCCTTTCATTGACTGTATTTGGGAGAGATTAATTGTTAGGACATAATGTTATTAGGGATCACATCCTTATAACATTTATATATAATGTTCTAATATAAGGTTATAAAACCTTATATATTATATGCTTTACAAGCATATCCCATTTGAAATAATTATAATCTAATAATTATTTGATTATTAATTATTTATGAGTGGGGGTTATTGAAAAGGTGTGACTAGTGAAGCCACCCTTCTTCCTATATTTAAGGAGGTTCTCTCTCATTTGAGAGGTGTATGAATTTGGAGCTTTATGATGAGTTGTATCATATGCACATGAGGCATTATTGGCCATGTGGAAGTATTGGAGGAGTGTCCCCAGGTTCATGTCTATTTTACGATAGACTATATTTTTAAGTGTTTTAATTAAATGACGCTTTATGGGGTTTTTTACCTGAAAGGGTTTTCCCCATGCATATCTTGTGTAATGTATACATTTATGCATGTTTGATTCTCATTTCATTTACTTTATGATCTTGTTTATAATGATTAGTATCCTAAGATCCTAATTTCTAACATGGTATCATAGCAGGTTAGGCTATACTAATCATTTTTATAGGTTATACTAGAATATATAAAGGACTTTGTGAGAAACCTCCTTATGCTCAATCAACACATATGCAAGGCCATTTTTGTAATGTATCTAATATTCTTTTTCTTGAATTTTAAAATCATTTCATGAAAGTCAAGTTAGGAGATTCCATCAATTTTTTTACAAAAGTTATATCTTGAAAAAAATTCACATTTTCTCTTAAATACTCATGTAGTATAAGATTATGCTTACCAACCATCTAACTATTAAGTGACGTAAAAAAATTAATAGCTTGTGAATCCTAAAATCTACAAAAGATAACACACCTATTATTAATAACCATATTATTTAACCAAAACCTACTTTTAGAAGAGCCGTGCATTATACAGACGCGTGATATTTTGATTTTTTTTAAAATAAATTTTTATATGTCTAAAATTACAAAAATGATTATAGATTTTGATTTTTTTATTAATAAATTATATCCATACATCATTTTAAGTGCCTCATATTACTTCACTAAGGACGACATGTAACCATGTTTGTGCTTATCCTCACCATATATCAATCACCAATCACCTCTTTTTCGACTAAGTGTTATTTTAAAAAGGTCGCGACCTTCCACATCTTCGACCAAATAGTGTTAAATGATCACATCCTACTCTTAAAGGACGTATCATTTATTAGCGACTTCCTTATAAATTTATAGAATGGTAAAAAGGTCCACATATGAGGTTTCACCCTTGGAATTTTTCCCTGTATCTTGAAAATATGAAATACTTCTCAATCCTTTATGCTTCAAAGTTGTCCCTACTCTTCTTCAAAACTCCCATGTGATTGTGATGACAAAGGTCATCACATTTGACTTTATGCCTACAAATTGGATTTCCTTGAAAGTTTTTTAAATCAAACAAATCTATTATGTGAGTGGCATCTCTGAAACATAACATGCCCAAGCATTGAACCTTCATATTGCTAAGTAGGGTAGGGCAGATGAATGGAAAAAGGGTGACAGTCCCTTAGGACTAAACAAGTCAAACAAATTTCACAAACATCTTACTCAGGGAGTCATATCTTCATTAAATCTCTCTTTCCCTAGAGGTAAACAAGCAATTATTGATCTTTGCTTGAGGAAGATCATTAAATTCACACGTTGAATATCATTTATCAATGTCGTGGCCCCCTCTTCCAAATAAGTTTTTTCCTTGTTGCTAGCCGACACGCTTTGTCTTGACCAGTGCATAGATTTGCCGTAGTGAGCCTAATTTCTTACAATTAAGCCTGGTCAAAGAGGAGCTATTACATTAAGGCAACGTCTACCTAGCTCCTACGATGCACCGACATCTTATGCATACAATACATGTTATACATACATTACATGTTACACATACATATAACTACATGGCAACGTCTACCACATCCTATGCATACAATACATGTTACCCATACTTTACATGTTACATATTTAAATAACTGCATGCCTGCATGCCGGTGCATCGTAGGGGCTGGGTAGACATTGCCTTACATTAATATACATTTCCATGAGTTCCACATTAATACAAGATCTTGGCGTCTTCACTGTAATACTGCTTTACATTTACTTTTCCCTTTAGACTCCCACACTTAATTATAAGGAAATTGTATTATTTCCTTCAAGAGTTGCATTCTACATAGCTTCATAATTTTTTATTGATTTGATTAGGGTTGAAGGTTGGCCAATATGTGAGCTTTGAATTCATAGAACAAGCCTACTTGTATAAAATTTAGATATATTTTTATGGGTCTATTATACTTTCTTGATGGAACATATTGGAATTCTAAATTCTTTTGTCCCAAATAATTTATGATATCGATATAATCATGTCTCTTTCAAAAAAATATTGAAGATTGAAATATTTGTATTCTTATAATCAAATGATTTTAATTCCTTTCAAATCCTTGACTTTAATGTCAATAAAATCTCATACATCTTTAGAAAATACTCATTTTTTTCACTCATATATCATACATATGAAGTTTCCTTTAGTATGAAACAACTTGGACCCTAAAATAAAAAATATGATATTAGAGTTGTTTCCTAATTGATTCATGAAAAAGGTTCCAAGTTTAGGCGATTACCTTGCATGTGAATAATTTAATAGGAACTTCATATGAGTATTCATGGCTAGGGATTGACAAAAACTTGATATTAGATATTTTATATGTCATAGAAAAGAGAAGTCCATTCAGGGTCAATACTGAAAGCTAGAAAGAATTCTCATTATTTTTCATATTGAAATGGATAAATTTGTTGCCTAAAGAATGACAAGGGAAATCAAAAGGTGATTTTTTTTTAAGCTCTTACATATCCATACATAAAATGGAATTGCTTACTGTCTTAAATCCTATCTTCAAGTGGCCCTTCCAAACTACTTATATTGTTATGATCTATATTAGTGCATTGAGTTGCATTACAAAAAGTCACATGTGAACTAGTAGGAATAAAGGGAAGGAACATCATGTATTACTCAAATTATTTTTTTGGTTAAGAATATGTCTTATATTACATTGAGAATATGCCTTATATTTCATTAAGGATATTTTTTTGAGGATATGTGTTATATTGCATTAAGAATATTCCTAATTGTAGTATATTTGATAAACACATGTTTTACTATCAAAATGATAAACATGAAAGCATATATTTATCCATGAATAGAGGACAAAACATTTACTCTTTGGAATGTAGTCTAGTAAATATTCATAAGTGAATAAAAAATTGATAAATTTCTACTTACCATTATTTTTGGAGAGTAGAAAATTTTGTTGTTTCAATTTGTATTCAAGATATACTTTTTAAGTGTTCTATTATAAAAATTAAACACCTTATACTGATCTTATAATGGGTGGCTATCACCCTTATAAACTGTCTGGGGAGCTAACCTAGAAAGGATAGTTCACCCGTTGCCTAATTTTTTATGGATCATTACTATATGTAGTAGCATGTTTATTTTGTATTTTAAACAAGACAACTAATTATTCATTCTTATTTTCATGAAAATATATGTTGATCTCCTTTCTATCAATCATTGGACTATATTTTATATTTATGAGAAATATTATATGATCTTTCGCAAATGACAAATGCATAATATTATGTTCTTTCTTTGCACCAAAAGTCAAGTTTAATTATTACTATGATACTAACTATATTGTGTCTTCTATGGCGAGGTTATTCAAAACATATGGTGCAAGTGCTATTACAAGGATGGTGCAATACTTTGATAAGAAGAATATCTTCTATGTGTCTTTGAATCAAATAGGCAAAATATGAATGTAGCTCCCATAGAATCAATATGGCCTTCAAGATTTATGGAAGAGTTTCATTTGGATACATATAAAAGTACCATCTTACTTGAAGTTACTTTACCCTTTCTAGAGAATATCATTTCTAAGATCAAAATGAACATTGAAGATCATGGGAACCTCACTCAAGTAAAATCATTCTATAATAAAGACACTTTGAAGATCATGGGCACATGATATGTATTGGAATTTTAGCCATCACTTTGAAATCCTTTGTGCAGTGATTGATTTTAGGTGATGCCATTAAGGGGGAGCGTACATGACACCACGTAGTGGCTAAATCCTAGATTTAAGACCTAATAGGCATAAGACCTTTAGGCATTATATGCTCCAAATTCAAATAATGCTTGGCCTTAGGTGATGCCATTGAGGGGGAGTGTGCATGTCAATGACACCACCTAGTGACTAAATCCTTTATTTTTAAGTCCTACGGGCACATTATCATAAGACCTACGGGCAACTGTTTTTAAGTCCTACAGGCACATTGTATTAAGTCCTATGGGCATATTGTAAATTCTTCTCCTTGTAAATCTTCCACTTGTAAAAGCATTGTATTAAGACCTATGGGCACTATGTAATGAATGTGGGGAGAGGCTAATTTGAGGAGACTGCAACTCCAATATAATTTATTTAAGATCTCACAACATCATTTTTATAACATTGGGATTATAAATTATGACAAGATGACTTTCATGTAGTCCGGAATGCATGATCTTCATGTCGGCATATATTTGTGTCCCTGTTTATCACTATCAAAGAAGACCTACATTACTGGGGTACTTTTTTTTTTTCTTTTTTTTCTTTGACATGTGATCCCCTATTAACATTAAGGGGAGTGTTAGAACATAATGATATTAGGGATTACATCCTTATAACATTTATCTATAATGTTCTAATATAAGGTTATAAAACCTTATATATTATATGCTTTACAAGCATATCCCATTTGAAATAATTATAATCTAATAATTATTAGATTATTAATTATTTATGAGTGGAGTTTATTGAAAAGGTGTGACTAGTGAAGTCACCCTTCCTCCTATATTTAAGGAGGTTCTCTCTCGTTTGAGAGGTGTATGAATTTGGAGCTTTATGTTGAGTTGTATCACTATGCACATGAGGTATTATTGGCCATGTGGAAGTATTGGAGGAGTGTCCCTAGCTTCATGTCTATTTTATGATAGACTATATTTGTAAGTGTTTTAATTAAATGATGCTTTACGGAGTTTTTTACCTGAAAGGGTTTTCCCCATGCATATCTCTTGTAATGTGTACATTTATGCATGTATGTTTCTCATTTCATTTACTTTATGATCTTGTTTATAATGATTAGTATCCTAAGATCCTAGTTTCTAACATTAATCAGTGCATCCAACCTCAAGTGTATTGATTTGTTGGACTAGGGTGGCTATAAGTTCTTCATGCATCAATCCCTCAAATCTAATTTTTCATATCTTTGTATCATGAAATGACTTGCCACATAATGGAAAATGCAATTTTGGAGAAAAACAATGGAAGCTACAATGCAATTGAGGGGGTTTTTCAATTATTTAATTGTTTAATTCTTCCATATTTACATTCATTCTATTGGTTTATATTTGATTTTTTTAAATTAGCTAAGGATATGTGATCATCCTTATTTCCTGATTAAGCATATTAGATTGATGATTTCAAGCATGAAAACATTTGGTGAACCCAACGTGAAACACGCTTATTGATTTGACTTTTTTTTTTGGTTGATTTGGAGGGCCGTATAGGAAATTGAATGTGCAATTGCCTTGATAGAAATTTGCAATTGCACATTTTGATGCGTAATTGCTATCATTTTGATTCACATTTTTTTTTTGATGGATAATAGGCTGTGGTCAAATAATTGTATTAATAAAATGAAAATACATGAAAGTTTACAACCCGGTTCAGTGTGGGCACCGATAGGAAAGAATCGGGCGAAGAAAACCTCCGGTCTTGCCCAAGGAAAAATAATTCCTGGAAATAATTAGGTAATATAATAAATGGTCAAATGCCAATACAAAAAATTACAATTGATAATTCCTGTCGAGAACACCATACTTGTTCGATCGCTGATGGATATTTAATTACAATGGAGTCATATTATGCTCATATTGAAATGGTGTTGTTTTGAGTAAGAAATGACAAAGACCTCCACCTGAATCCTACAGAGTCAGGTTGCCAAAACATAAACCACATTTTTCCTACACACTGTTAGGCTAGTTTCAATTAAGAATTACGAGCAACTGTAACCCAAAATTGATTAATTCCCCTGTTTTATCTTAATACCAACATTTCCATAGATTTCCACTGTGAGAACATACCCGAAGATTTCAAAACAAGATAGATCAATATACTCTCAAACTTGCTTGATAAAAACTTACCGATGCATCGAAGAGAAATCAAGGTAAGCAAGACCCAAAGCAAGATTTACATGCCAAATCTAAGTATCCATAGCATAACCTAGTCCAGGGTCGTGACAATCGTAGACACATTTAGGAGACCTAGCCACAAAAAATTAATAAAGGAAGCGAGAATTCCAACCTACATCTACCTACAAGGACGAGAGGATATAGACAAATATATATACAAAACAAAAGATATATATATATATATATAAGAAAAAGAACTTGATTAAGAGCAAAGACATGCATGTAGGGGATCACGCCAGAGAAAGCACCGAGAGGGTGGATAAACCACATTTTGAATATCTCTACATGACTCTATATATTCACAAAAACATCCACTTAAACCCAAAAGTAGGGCCGGCTATATCAACCATATATATATATGCAAAACTTTGAGAATGCACCCAAATCAGAGAAGACAATTAATTAAATTTGAGGTGGAAGAAACACATAGCTGAACAATAAACAAACTAAAAACACAACTAAGCTAAATATAATATTAGCATAAACATCCATATGTCTATATTACTTTCAACAAAACTTAAAGCAAAAGTAGTCATTAGGTATCAAAGGTGTCCTGTCAGAGCCAAGAGAGACGATATAGTCAAGAGTAAACCAAAAGAAAAGCAAAAAACTGCCTTGCAGAAAGATAGTAAGTCCTAGGACTCAGGAGAAGTTCGAATCCTTTTCAACCGAGCCTTGCTTGTTGACGGCCCTGGATTAACAGAGGATTCTCTTGGTCTAGAGGTAGGGGCAGAAGGGATCTCTACATCGTCAGGGACTACTTCAATGTCTTCTGCCTCGAGATAGTTAGCAAGCCATCTATTATAAGGTGGTTTTTTAACATGTAGAAGCCACATGAAGAAGAAGAAATTTCGCTGCCTCATTGGATTGTAGGCCGCAAAGGCAGCCTCATCTTCTATTTCCAAGATTGGAAATCTTGGCACCGACCTGTTCTTCTGTATGAACCTGTCATAGTTTCGAGGCTTAGGGACAGTTAAATCCTCATCCACATTCTTGAAAACCCTATCCAATTCACCCAATAGTTCCTTCTTGAAGACACTTTGGCATAATTTCATAACCACCTCCCTATCCTTCTCAAAGTGCACGACCACCGCTAGAAACATTGCAACTATATCAGAGTTGGCCCTAGTTTGGTCATCATTCTTGATATACTCTTCCCCTAATATTTTCTTTACCACCCGAATAACCAGGACATTAGGGAAGACAAGAATACCTTTCAATCTATCTTCTTTGATGTTCCTTGTAAATGCCATTTTTCTCTTAAGCCCAACTATCCTCAGTGGTGTGTCCATAATGAGCGCAACTCACTCAGATCATTGGAAAACCCAGATTACACTGGAAGGACCGACTGCTCTATAGAGAAAGATATAAGAAACCACTACTTTAGTAATCGCGCTTAGAAAAGCACTGTAAAAGACAACTTTGCTATCTTGAAAAAGGACCTATTTAATCGCTTAAGAGTGTCAGAGTGGGAGGGATGAAGGGTCACGATGTAAAGAAAATGATGAAGGACAATCTCTGAGATCAAGGTAATTAATATTGACGACCTCAATTGAACTCTCTGTGTACTGATCACAACTAGCGCACGAGACAAGGAAGGTCATACCAATGCCTCCATAGATGTTGCTAGAATAGAGGTTTTAAATGAAAATAGAAGAGAAGGCTATGAAAGAATATATATATATGCTCATGTATACATATCTATATATATTAAACTAAATTGAACTTAAATAAAAAATTAATACAATTTTTTATTCATATACTATGTCAATTGAGGATAGCATATGAAAATATGATCTGGATATCCTAAGGGTCTATGTTTATCATAGAAGATAATATGTCTACATATATACATATATGTCTATATATGTGTGTGTGTGTGTGTATATATATATAAATTAGATATCTATATATATGTATGTATATAAATGTATATATATGTACATATCCACATGCAAATATATAAGTACACACACACACACACACACACACACACACACATATATATCTGTATATATGCATATGCAGATATAAGTGTGTATATGTATATGCATATATATATATATGTATATATATATATATATGTATATATATATATATATATATATATATATATATATATATATATATATATATATATATATATATATATATATATATATATATATATAAGGCTGAAAATATGAAAATATGAGAGTAGGGAATGAGTACAAATTAGTACTAAGACCTGGGTGTTATTGCAAGATGCCTCTGATTGCCCGTGAATTGACTAATCTGAGTGAATGGGGATGAAGGACATGATTTCAGTCATTCCATCTGCTCCTATATTGGCTAGATTATCCACCATCGAGTTAGCTTCCTTGTATATATGGTTTATTGTGTAATCTGAGAAGCTTTCTAGTAATGATAGAGTTATGTCCAAAAGGCTTCTAAGTTCCCAATTTGGCATTGTTCTAGTTCTGATTGCATTAATTATAATGGCTAAGTCACCTTCAATTTCTAATTTGGATATTTTCAATTGCCTACATAGGTTTAATCCTTCTATTAGGCCAAACATTTCTGTAATGTTGTTAGTGAATTGTCTTAAATGTATGGATTTTGAACCAATGCAACTACCATTATCCGAATGCATTATACAACCCGCACCTGCCAACGCTAGGTTTCCTCTAGATGCTCCATCAAAGTTGAGTATATACCACCCATTCCCCAGGGGTAACCATTTACATGCTCTCCTCACCACACTTTTATCTATGCCTTCCTTCCTGACAAAGGTGAGAATCTTGATCCCCTTCCATTGCTTTCTCATAAAGTTGTCCTAATCTGTAAATATCTTGTCATGTTGTGGGATAGACAAGTTCTTGCTATTGGTTATTTCAGTGATGGAGGCTTCTATATTTTCTATAAGTTTCTCCATCAACATTTCTGTATCCTTAAATATTCTCCTATTCCTCTCCTTCCATATTTACTAGACGACTATGGCTGGACTGCAAATCCATAAGTTGTGGAACACATTATTTCTATTGATGATCAACAATCCTTTGAACCACTCCATCAGGGAGGGGATAAGAGAACCTGGCCATCCTAGTTGGGTGACCAGCCAGTTCCAGCGTTTCTGTGAGTAATTGCAGGTTGTAAAGATATGGTCATATGTTTCCTCATTTTCCTTACATAGGAGGCAGATTGTAATGCCCTGCAAGGAAACCCCGAAGGGATTAAGCCATAACACAAGAATAGAGTGCAATAATTTATTTTTTAAAGATACACAACATTAAGATACATCAAGATATCAAAGATTCAGATTAATAAGCTGATTATCTTATAACGAGATAATTCTTAAACAAGGATAATTTCTTTCAGATAGATGAAAATATAGTTCACAACATAAGGTTCATCCATTAAGATTTATCTATATCCTTCATTCATACTTTTCATTTAGAATTTAAGCCATGGATCTAATTTAACAACACACTTGAATTTCATCATAAACTATTGAGTTCTTTCCATGCATACTTAATTTCTTTAACAATAACTAAATATTTTCCATTAGACTAAGCTACATTCATTCATGATCCAATTTACGACATCTAAGAGAGGACTGCATACATGCATTAAAATTAATTTCATCTTATCCACTTATACATTCTATCAAAATGTCAATTCATACATGCTAACACTAAACATGAAACATAAGAATAAAAGCATCACATGACACCAAGATGATCTCGGAGTTCACCCCTAAAGGGCTACATCTCCGGGGTTTCTCAACTGCAAGACCCCTCTGATAACTAATAAAGTTAAGAATACATGAGGTTCTCATAATTTACAATCCTGCCATCAAGGTGAAACATAATCAATATACAAACGACCACATCGGTCAATAAATACATAAACGATCCCTAAAAAGGAAAGGATCCAGCTGAACATAATCAAAGCTAATACAAAGGTCCACTAGAGCATCCACAAAACTGAGTCATCGTAACCCAAGGTCTAGCATGAAATCAGGTTCTCACAAGGGCATAGACAATAGGACGAATCCACAAACGGTGCTCCTAGCAAGACCATACAACCACACACTAGCGAATGTAGGGACAAGTGTCATCACACAACCTAGTATGGTTACCATGGTAGGTCTTCGTAGGTTCCGGCCCCATACACTGGGTTACCCTGACAACCTAATCTGAACCTCCGACCCATCTAGCTTCATGTGGACCCACACATCCTTTCGTGAAGACAAGGATGATGGTTTGCCAATTTCAG
This sequence comes from Cryptomeria japonica, assembly GCF_030272615.1. NCBI lineage: Eukaryota > Viridiplantae > Streptophyta > Pinopsida > Cupressales > Cupressaceae > Cryptomeria > Cryptomeria japonica. The sequence continues at coordinate 525,985,090 of NC_081405.1, forward strand.
GCCTTCTCACATCATGTCGAGTCTGTGTTAGCACTCGTCCCATGTGTGAGGCACAATTATCTTACTTAGAGATTAACATTCTAATCTACTGTGAGGTTATCACTTATTAGACTCACTTCCGATGGGTTACCCAACAACCACTTTGGGTGCGGCCCCCAATCGAAAGCCACCTTCCCATACAACACTAGATTGTACTCAAGCGACCTCAGAAACCAAGGAATACACATGGTCAAGCAAACAGAGTTCAAAAAGGAGAGAACATCCATCTCATCAAACACGACTCAAAGAGGTACACTTACTGATGGTACTCTAACCAGAGACCTGACCAATTATGGTCAACCACAAACCATCATTCGACACCCACATAAAGGATATGATCAATACAACACCACAACAAAATAATAGTCAACTCGAGTCCGATGACAGAACCAGGTACCCAAATCAACCATACGATAGGGTCCAATCAAACAAAGCAAGGCTTGCCATTATTTAAGCAAAAGCTAATACAAAAATTAAACTTGCATAGGCAATTTCCAGGAAGGACAATTTTATTTCCCATTGATTTAATCAATAAAGGTTGATCAAGTTTTCTACATGATCTAAGTTTTCCAAAATACACTAACAGGAAAAACATCATTGCAAGGTGAATACAATACCACAATTGCAATAGTACCATTGTCTATTTCTCAAACAAAGGAAAAATATAATTAAACCATTTATTTTACTAATTGAGAATATCAGTAACTTAACAATTTTTCCAAATGATACTTAATTAAATTTCCAAAAACATATCGTTTAAATTCATAATGTCCAATGATAAAATATTCATTTCTAACATTTCCAGATGGCCTATAACATTCAAATCTTCAAATAATATATACTCCTGAATAATGTATATTTTATCTTGAAATTTTTTCCAATTTAAATAATATTCTATCTTTTTCCAAAAAGATGCTTCCCTAATATTACAGGTCCAAAAGGATTAAATATTAATTCATATATATTTATTAACCCATGGTTAATAAAATATACACAATTAATAATTAATAATGCATAATAATCCAATTAAATATTAATATATATATATATATATATATATATATATATATATATATATATATATATATATATATATATATATATATATATATATATATATATATATTCATTAATAAAATATATATTATTAATAATTTAATAATGTATAACTTTCACACTAAATATTATATTAACATATATATATTTATTTCTATTAATAAATATATATTAATATTAATTAATAATTAATTAAAACTTTATAAAAAAAATGCTTTTAAATTAATAAACTTATTTATTTATATATTTTTTTAACTAAAAAAGAAATAATAAAAAAGCAAAAAGGGGGCGGTGAGGGTCAGACTCACCTCCCTTATGCGAGGGTTGGGCAGCCATTGCCGTGCCCTAACCATGGGCAGTGCCATCGCGGGGGACGCAGGTCCCGCAGCCACCGCGGGGTACGCAACACCCTGCGGCCACCGTGGGGGTCGCAGCTTGCTGCAGCCTGCGCAGGGGGAGGAGGCGCGGGTAGAGCTCCGCTCCCCGCCCTCCAACCCCAAACCAATTTTTTTTTTTTTGTTAACATTCAATTCGATTTTTAAACCAAAAAAATCGATTTTATGATATATAATTTCGATTTAAATATATTTTTGTTTTCAAAAAGACAAACCCCATTTTCTTTTGTCTTTTTTAACAGTCTCATAATGAGACTTAAAATAAAAATTTCCAGCAAGAAGAGGTTTTCTATAATTGAAAGAATTTGTTGGAATAACCAACCAAATAAATAATATTTTGGGCATAAGGAAGCTCATTTTTCATACAAGAACAAGCAATCAACCAATCTTAACCAATTTCCACACTAATTCTTAATCTTTGGGCAGTCAATGGAGGATTTGAAACCAAAAAAATTGCATGAAGAACATTCAAGCCCTTTTTTTTTTTTGAATTTAAACAATAACTAAATTGATAAACAAAATTCCTACCTCAATAAGCATTCCTCGAAAGTATCTAATGGAGAGCCCCCAACCTACAGCTCAAGAAATCCTTCTCCCAAAATCCCCAAATTTTTCATCCAAAATATTTTCCAAAAATATTTTTTCCCAAAAGAAATTCAATCCCCAATATTTTCCAAAAGTCTAGGTTAAATGGGAGAAGTTGACCAAAATTTTATTTAAAATAATTCACAAAAATCATTCTTTTCCAACTATATCAATAATTTAACTTGCTTTTCAATTTAAAAATTGATTTTTCCAAATAACTGAATTTAACCTTTCTATTTCCAAAATGCCAAGAAGATAAAATTAATTCTATTTCAATTAAATTTCGATCTTTCATTTCATAAGCATAAACATAATGCATTTAATATTTAAATTTAACCATTTAATTGAACTTGCTCCCAATTTAAATCGAGCAATTCAAATTAACGATTAATCACATAAAGAAATCCTGTTTAATTTAGTCCATTAGTCTTTAATACACAAACACATATTTAATCAAATTAAATACTAAGGACTAATTGCTCAATTTAACCATACACACAAAACACACAACCCAAGAAAGCCACACAGACAGATGACCCGCAAACCCAACCGAAGGGAATACCGATGACGATTGACGATGCTCACTTGAGCACGACTATGGTCAAACAAGGATAACACGACAACCTAATCCAACTCTAAGGATTAAAGAGGTACACTCAAACTTGTGAATCCAAGTGAAGACAAACCTCACACTCTTGCGGTACTGTACCTGTAATCTCCTGCAACCAAGAGTCATACATGCATACATATATAAACTTAATGAAAGTGTTAGCCCAAGATAATAACACGAAATAGGAGAATTAATTAACTTGCATACAAATCGGTGTGAAGACCACATAAATCGATATGCACTAAAATCAAAACATTTGACTATAATCATTATATTATGATAAGCTAACCAAGGTTAAACCGAGATTAGAAATTGATTAGGGTAGGGGTACTACATTCTTCCCTCCTAGGTTCCGACTTACTGCTGGAAGTCATAAGGCTAGATGGAGAACATGTCGCATGCATAAGCCCTGAAACTCATTCAACAAATATTAAATTGCACATAGGAATCTTTCCATAAATAAATGAAACATTATTACTAAATCCTTTACGAATGCCATTACCCATTGGCAAGATACATCTAAATCCATACATTTCTTTTAACATTCTAGGAATTATCCACAATCATAGCAGAGAAACATGAATTTTCTCCCTTTCATTACACTAAATTAATGCATTACAAAGAGGTAAGCAACAATTACCATAATCATCTATCAAACATGACAAGAAAACATGCCATCGAGATCAATTTCTTTTACCAATCCATCTTTTTCATAAAACTTTATCACATAGAACTAGCTTCAAAATTCAATTTCTACAACTAGGTTAACTTTCAAGAAATAAGAGCAACATAAATAACTCAATTGTTTACAATTGCCAGGCATAAGAAAACCTTTCCAATGACTATGTCCCATAACATAGTGACAAGTTAACACAATCTACTCCATGATACACATAACAACCATCCACAAATTGGAATGCATAACTCAAAAGGCCACATGTGAGAATGTCTAATGCTCAGTCAAAGATAACATGCACGACCAACATCTCTATGCCTGATCTCATAATAGCAATATGATCATAAATATCCAATATCTCACTCAAAGGCTCGATGGTGCTAGGTACACCATAGCGGTGCTACCTTCCATACAAGACCTTTGTGAACATCCCTTGTTGAGTAAGGTGGTTAGCCTCCAAGAGATAGTCACCACACATAGGTAGGTAGTGGATCCTAGCTGCATCACAACCTCACATACCCCCATCCTCAAGGTTCCTTACGTCTACTTCCTCGTACACACTCTACCAAGACCGTCTCATATGTCCTTGGAGAGGAATTTCACATTTCAACATAAGACCAACATAAGAAAAAAATAAGGATAAACCAATTTAGCCACCAAAGTATAGATGAATAAAGGTAATAAATCATCAATTCCAATAGTAAGGTAATAAAATAATCTGGAATTTGCAACACCAAATCAAGAATGCAAAAGATCACAAGATCATGGCTAAACCTTCAAAGTCAAAGTAAAATAAATTGTTGGTCCCCAAAGAAATATAAAGAATATCATAACTGCACATAACATCACTATGTGACTAGCATCTAGCCACCAATGAGGAAGGAACAATCGTCTAGCTATTGCAGTAGCTCATCATGTTGTGTGACATAGTCACACTACCCACATGGCATGGCGGTGTGCACCTCGACATCACCCCGTATCACGTCATCACGCGGCATGGCAATACCCTGAGCGGAGAAGACATGCAATGGATGTATCCCGCATGGTAGTGTACCTCACGGAAACAAGCACGCTCAGGTCACGTCCCACATAACGACGTATCTAGAAGGATACTCGCTGTAAGCCAGAGGTATACATGAATAAGGTCCACCCACATGCCCACCCACACATATTAACTGGAAGCTCATGTGGATAAACCTACCTTTCATGAAGACAAGGCAAAGGATCCTCCAAAATGCACCATTACTATACACAAGAATCCGAGCGGAGAAGACATGCAATGGACGTATCCCGCGTGGTAGTGTACCTCGCAGAAACAAGCACGCTCAGGTCACGTCCCACATAGCGACGTATCTAGAAGGATACTCGCCGTAAGCCAGAGGTATACATGACTAAGGTCCACCCACATGCCCACCCACACATACTAACTGGAAGCTCATGTGGATAAGCCTACCTTTCATGAAGACAAGGCAAAGGATCCTCCAAAATGCACCATCACTATACACAAGAATCACCATCAAAATGCTTAAATAAAGGAAGGAATGGGCTGCCACACATAAACCTATAACTAGATTCATCAAAAAGGGAAAGTATTGAGTACACCATTGATACAGTTTTATAGTATAACTATATCATTCCTCGAAATAGAGAAGCTAAAGTTGCTTCGCGCCGACATTACTCGTACGCCAATCCATACTTTTCAAGGAATGGTGACTCCGAATACTACCCCTTAATATACTGAATTACCCACAACCCGAGGTTTGGTACTCAGTAGGGAAACAAATAAGCAACATCACATAAATAGTATGGTTTCCCATACTCATAAGCAACATATCCTCCATGGTTGATTACTTCACCAACCCATGGGCACATATAATAAGCACTAGTTTCTTACAATACACACGAATACACTAGTACTGGTTTAGTCACATTTACAGGGAGTACTTTTTAGTACGCTGCCATCTACTCAAGGAAGATTTTAATTATGCTTTCCACATGAATAACTGAATAAATTTTACTCTAGATACAAGTACTGAAATGATTAATAGTTCACAATTACATAAGGAAACAACATCATTCCTATATCTTTCTCAAATTTCACTAAGCATCCGTATTCACATGCTTAGTAAACATTCTATTTAAAACAAAGCATTCTTCGTAGCATTTCTAGAAATCTTATAATCTAGGCAAAGAGAAGGAAAAGAGGGTTTGATAATCCAACTATTTCCTACAAAGACACAGGATCAACAAAATCACACTACATGCTAAAATTTTTCACTCTAAGCCTATCATTTCAATTGCATGGTTATCATTTTGCTATCGTTTTAGAAGGATGGCAATCAGCCTACAAGACATTTCCAATAATTATGGTTGCAACAGAATGTTCTAGTTTTCCAAACAACAGAGATCAAAACAGGCAATCTTTTTGATGATGCAAGGTCTCTTGAGAACACTCACTACTCTAATACAATACATACACATATCATAATTTGCAACCTATTATTGAAAACCAATTTATGATCAGAAGGTAAGCGAGGAGCTATCAACAAAATAATACATGTTAATGCATGCACATCAAACAAGCTTTTCATTTGCACTTTCTAAACATAATAAGGTAATTACATATACCCAAAAGCAAGTTCAATGGAGCATTGCTAAAATAAATTCTCGATCAAACTCGTTTAATGAAACACATAAAACAATCTTTCATGGAACACATTAATATATTCTCGAACCTACTATAACATGTTCCCCTTTTTATACTTCTTTTACAAACAAAGCAATTTCACATAACAACTATCCGTATATTAATGCACATTACATAAGATAGAATTTAATTATGTTACTCCTACAAAATACATGGAGAATTCTTTAATGTAAACATGCAGTTTTCTCCCAATAACCAAAATGAACTTTCAACCCGAAACCCTTTTATTATCTAAACACATAAGCGTCATAGGGTTCACACAAGGGTTCAAGAAGTCATAACCTTTCTCTCGCACAAAGAAAACTCAAATCAGAGACAATTACACATATCCCAAACATTTTAATTTCTAGAGAGAGGAGGAAGGGTTATAATCATTCAATTTGCTACAAAATAAGCATTCAATATTTACCATACTAGTCCTTCAAGTGGACAACACTAAACTAGATCATAATCTTAAACAAGCACATATCTTACTTTTAGATTCCAGACAAGCACTGACCAACCCAAATGGATTAGTCCAAAGAGTACAACACTCAATGAGGAAAGTACATATGACTCTCTTTCAGAATTTAAGTAATCATAGACCAAGACATCAATAAGCACATAATGCACATATAAACACTCAAAACACCAACATCAAGAAGGTGAAAACAAGGTGTGAACACACACGTTACACACAAGTTAAGGTCTGCTCAATCACTCACATACAAAAAGGAGGACAAGCATGCACCTAAGGTCGATACACCTCACACCAACAAAGGGCACACACGACATTAGAGATCCCAGTGTTTGCAACATGCGCTTTGATACCAAATGTAATGCCTTGCCAGGAAACCCCGAAGGGATTAAGCCATAACACAAGAATAGAGTGCAATAATTTTTTTTTTTAAAGATACACAACATTAAGATACATCAAGATATCAAAGATTCAAATTACATAGCGGAAGACATCAACTAACACCTAAAGAGTTTCCCAACGTGATTACTAATTACACATTTAACTTAACTCATACTAATAAATCCAATAAGCTGATTATCTTATAACGAGATAATTCTTAAACAAGGATAATTTCTTTCAGATAGATGAAAATATAGTTCACAACATAAGGTTCATCCATTAAGATTTATCTATATCCTTCATTCATATTTTTCATTTAGAATTTAAGCCATGGATCTAATTTAACAACACACTTGAATTTCATCATAAACTATTGAGTTCTTTCCATGCATACTTAATTTCTTTAACAATAACTAAATGTTTTCCATTAGACTAAGCTACATTCATTCATGATCCAATTTACAACATCTAAGAGAGGACTGCATACATGCATTAAAATTAATTTCATCTTATCCACTTATACATTCTATCAAAATGTCAATTCATACATGCTAACACTAAACATGAAACATAAGAATAAAAGCATCACATGACACCAAGATGATCTCGGAGTTCACCCCTAAAGGGCTACATCTCTGGGTCTGCTCAATTGCAAGACCCCTTTGATAATTAATAAAGTTAAGAATACATGAGGTTCTCATAATTTACAATCCTGCCATCAAGGCGAAATATAATCAATATACAAATGACCACATTGGTCAATAAATACATAAACGATCCCTAAAAAGGAAAGGATCTAGCTAAACATAATCGAAGCTAATACAAAGGTCCACTAGAGCATCCACAAAACTGAGTCATCATAACCCAAGGTCTAGCATGAAATCAGGTTCTCACAAGGGCATAGATAATAGGACGAATCCATAAATGGTGCTCCTATCAAGACCATACAACCACACACTAGTGAACGTAGGGACAAGTGTCATCACACAACCTGGTGTGGTTACCATGGTAGGTCTTCGTAGGTTCCGACCCCATACATTGGGTTACCCTAGCAACCTAATCCGAACCTTCGGCCCATCCAACTTCATGTGGACCCACACATCCTTTCGTGAAGACAAGGATGATGGTTTGCCAATTTCAGGCCTTCTCATAGCATGTCGAGTCTGTGTTAGCACCTGTCCCATGTGTGAGGCACAATTATCTTACTTAGAAATTAACATTCTAATCTACTATTAGGTTTTCACTTATTAGACTCACTCCCGATGGGTTACCTAGCAACCACTTTGGGCGCGACCCCCAATCGAAAGCCACCTTCCCATATGGCACTAGACTGTACTCAAGTGACCTCAGAAACCAAGGAATACACATGGTCAAGCAAACGGAGTTCAAAAAGGAGAGAACATCCATCTGGTCAAACACGACTCAAAGAGGTACACTTACTGACGGTACTCTAACCAGAGACTTGACCAATTATGGTCAACCACAAACCATCATTCGACACCCACATAAAGGATATGATCAATACAACACCACAACAAAATAACAGTCAACTCGAGTCTGAGGACAGAAACAGGTACCCAAATCAACCATACGATAGGGTCCAATCAAACAAAGCAAGGCTTGCCATTATTTAAGCAAAAGCGAATACAGAAATTAAACTCGCATAGGCAATAACCAAGAAGGACAATTTTCTTTCCCATTGATTTAATCAATAAAGGTCGATCAAGTTTTCTACATGATCTAAGTTTTCCAAAATACACTAACAGGAAAAACATCATTGCAAGGTGAATACAATACCACAATTGCAACAGTACCATTGTCTATTTCTCAAACAAAGGAAAAATGTAATTAAACCATTTATTTTACTAATTGAGAATATCTGTAACTTAACAATTTTTCCAAATGATACTTAATTAAATTTCCAAAAACATATCATTTAAATTCATAATGTCCAATGATAAAATATTCATTTCTAACATTTCCAAATGGCCTATAACATTCAAATCTTCAAATAATATATACTCCTGAATAATGTATATTTTATCTTGAAATTTTTTCCAATTTAAATAATATTCTATCTTTTTCCAAAAAGATGCTTCCCTAATATTACAGGTCCAAAAGGATTAAATATTAATTCATATATATTATTAACCCATGGTTAATAAAATATACACAATTAATAATTAATAATGCATAATAATCCAATTAAATATTAATTAATATATATATATATATTAATTTTCATTAATAAAATATATATTATTAATAATTTAATAGTGTACAACTTTCACATTAAATATTAATTAACATATATATATTTATTTCTATTAATAAATATATATTAATATTAATTAATAATTAATTAAATTTTTTTTAAAAAAATACTTTTAAATTAATAAACTTATTTATTTATATTTTTTTTTAACTAAAAAATAAAAAATAAAAAAGCAAAAAGGGGGCGGCGAGGGCTGGACCCACCTCCCTTACGTGGGGGTTGGGCGGCCACTGCCGTGCCCTAACTGCGGGCGGTGCTACTGTAGGGGACGCAGGTCCCGCGACACCTACGCGGCCACCGCGGGGGTCGCAACTTGCTGTGGCCTGCGCAGGGGGAGGAGGCGCGAGTAGAGCTCTGCTCCCCGCCCTCCAACCCCAAATCTTTATTTTAAAAAAACATTGAATTCGATTTTTAACAAAACAAATTGATTTTATGATATAATTTCGATTTAAATATATTTTTCTTTTCAAAAAGACAAACCCAATTTTTTTTTTTTTTTAATAGTTTCATAATGAGACTTAAAATAAAAATTTCTAGCAAGAAGAGGTTTTCTATAATTGAAAGAATTTGTTGGAATAACCAACCAAATAAATAATCTTTTGGGCATTAGGAAGCTCATTTTTCATACAAGAACAAGCAATCAGCCAATCTTAACCAATTTCCACGCTAATTCTTAATCTTTGGGCAATCAATGGAGGATTTGAAATCAAAAAAATTGCATGAAGAACATTCAAGCCCTTTTTTTTTTGAATTTAAACAATAACTAAATTGATAAACAAAATTCCTACCTCAATAAGCATTCCTGGAAAGGATATGATGGAGAGCCCCCAACCTGCAGCTCAAGAAATCCTTCTCCTCCCAAAATCCCCAAATTTTTCATCCAAAATATTTTCCAAAAATATTTTTCCCCAAAAGAAATTCAATCCCCAATATTTTCCAAAAGTCCAGGTTAAATGGGAGAAGTTGACCAAAATATTATTTTTGGAATTAAAATATTTTTATTTAAAATAATTCACAAAAATCATTCTTTTCCAACTATATTAATAATTTAACTTGCTTTTCAATTTAAAAATCGATTTTTCCAAATAACTGAATTTAACCTTTCTATTTCCAAAATGCCAAGAAGATAAAATTAATTCTATTTCAATTAAATTTCGATCTTTCATTTCATAAGCATAAACATAATGCATTTAATATTTAAATTTAACCATTTAATTGAACTGGCTCCCAATTTAAATCGAGCAATTCAAATTAACGATTAATCACATAAAGAAATCCTGTTTAATTTAGTCCATTAGTTTTTAATGCACAAACACATATTTAATTAAATTAAAAACTAAGGACTAATTGCTCAATTTAACCATACACACAAAACATGCAACCCAAGAAAGCCACATAAACAGACGACCCGCAAACCCAACCCAAGGGAATACCGATGACGACTGATGATGCTCACTTGAGCACAACTATGGTCAAACGAGGATAACACGACCACCTAATCCAACTCGAAGGATTAAAGAGGTACACTCAAACCTGCGAATCCAGGTGAAGATGAACCTCGCACTCATGCGGTACTGTACCTGTAATCTCCTACAACCAAGAGTCATACATGCATACATATATAAACTTAATGAAAGTGTTAGCCTGAGATAATAACATGAAATAGGAGAATTAATTAACTTGCATACAAATTGGTGTGATGACCACATAAACCGATATGCACTAAAATCAAAACATCTGACTATAATCATTATATTATGATAAGCTAACCAAGGTTAAACCGAGATTAGAAATTGATTAGGGTAGGGGTACTACACAGATTGAAGGCCCTTCATAACCTATAAGTTTAAATTGTTCTATAGTGAGAACCCTTTCTTGGATTGCAGCCGAGGCAAAGAGACCGGCTTTTGGGAGACAAAATTTGTCCCAACATAGTATAGTCGGGATGTAATCCTTGCAGACCTTTTCCTCATCGTATATGGTTCTGAATCCATCTCTGTAGTTGTAATGCCCGTCCTTATATTTAGACCATATTAGTTCATCTGACCCATGTTTGAAGATTATCCTTCTACAAATGAGTATTTGATGTTGTTCTTGAAATTTGTTATCAATCATGAAAGGATGCATGTCTTTCCATTTCCACCCAATTGCTGAGTTTGGTTCCATTATTATATATTCCCTTACACAATTACCCCATAGGCTTTTCAATTGTTCCTTTATACTAGTAGTGTTCATAAGCTTGTCTATCAGAGGATGTCCCCCCAAGAGTCTTCCCAGAACAAAGCAATTTTGCCATCGCGAATGTCCCAAGATAGGAAGTTGGATATGAGTGTGTGACATTCCTTTATGAAATTCTAGATTCTCTAACCCTTGGTTGGTTCCATATCTTTGAATAATGCCTCCCTATGATTACTCGTAAGATACTTGTTCCTAAGGATTCTGACCCACTTGGCTTTTGAGGAGGTGTATAACCTCTATACCAGTTTTGCCCCTAAGGCTTTATTTTGCCAAAGAGTTTTCCTAATCCCTGTACCCCTATCACATCTCTCTCGACATATTTTGTCCCATGATATCAATTTAAGTTTGTTCCTGTCCTCTGTGCCTTGCCAATATAAATTTTTGATTGTTTGAGTCAATTTCTTGTGGGCTCCTTTCTAAAGTGGGATACATGAAAGTAGGTAGATGGGCATCATCTCCAAGACTGTCTTAATAAGTGTTAATCTTCATGTCCCAGTCAGCTATAAGCCTTTCTAGGAAGACAACCTTTTCCTAACCTTCTCATTCAAGGGATCCCAGAGATTATTAGTCCTGATGCCTTTGTCCAAAGGCATCCCTAGATATGTAAATGGTAATTGACCAATTCTGTAACCTAAAAATGATGCAATTCTAGATTCCTTCTGTGCTGTCATGTTAAAAAAAGACATTTTAGATTTTTCCCCATTGACCTTTTTGTCAGATGCCAACCCATAAGAGTGCAATATTCTATTTATTTCCTTGGCTTCATTCAACTTACCTTTCCCCAGAATCATTGTATCATCAACAAATTGTTGGTGAGTGCACGGATCTACACCTACTGTGATTTGGATACCCACATGCCTTCCTGCTCTCCGAGATGCATCAAAGCATCTTCCTAGGGCTTCACACATAATAATGAATAAAAATGGGGAGAGTGGGTCTCCCTGCCTTAGGCCCCTAGTTGCTCCAAAAAACCCTTCTGGCTTCCCATTCAATAGGATTGAAAACCTTGGGTTTGAGATGCAGAAATAGATCCAATTTACCCATTGTTTGTTAAAGCCAAAGGCTCTAATGCAACTACAAAGGAAATACCAGTCCACTTTGTCATATGCCTTTTTAATATCTAGTTTTATCATCATGTTTGGCTAGCTCTAGGCCTGAATGGAGTGGAGAGCTTCCCAGACTATGACTATCCCATCCAAAATTGATCTATTGGGAACAAAACTAGTTTGCTCTTTTGAGATGATGGCTGACAGTTATTTTTTCAACCTATTGGCAATGATCTTTGATAATAATTTATAATTCATGTTGCACAAAGAAATGGGTCTGAACTCTTCCCATTTTGAGGGATTCTCCTTCTTCAAGAGAAAGTCTAGGAAGGTGTTTTTGATTTCTTTCAAGAATTTCCCCGCATTTCAGGCATATTCCAGAGCATAGGTCACCTCATCTCCTAAAATGTGCCAACATTTATGAAAAAAACCTGCGAGGAAACCATCCGGCCCAGGGGCCTTGTCCCCTTGGAATTGGGATAGAGCAGTTTTAACTTCTTCATGAGTGATTTTGGAATTCAACATATGATTGTCGTCATTTGTTATTAGTTTAGGTATGTTTTTCAATAAGGCCCTATTGTTAAGGAGGTCCGAGTGCTCCCAGTTGTTGAGAATATTTTTAAAATACTGGGTTGCATATTCCATAATTAGATTTTGTTCTGTAATGGTCTTCCCATCGGCGTTGATGATCTGAGTAATTCCGTTTCTTGCCCTTTTCAGTTTGACACTGTTGTGGAAAAATTTGGTATTTCTGTCTCCATCCTTTAGCCAAGTTTCTCTAGATTTTTGTTTCCAAAATATCTCTTCCTTGGTCAAAATATCCTCATACTCACATATAAGATTTTTCTCTTCCTCATATGTTGTTTGGGTCATCCCGTGTTGCATAACATCATTATTCACAAGTTCCAGTTCATTTTCAAATCTTATTTTCTCCTCGAAGATGTTTTTGAATTTCTTTTTGTTCTAATCTAGCAGTTTATGTTTAATGTCTTTCAACTTTGAGACAAGGCAATACAATTTGGATCCAACAAAGGCACCTTCATTCCACCATTTTGGATATTAGGGAGAAACTCATGTTTAAACCACATCAGTTCGAACTTGAATGGGTACCCAGATGTATTTGCTTCCCCTAATAACTCTAATAGCACCGGGTAGTGGTCAGAGTCTGATCATGGTAATACAATGGCTTTTAACTTGGAGTTAAAGTAAGACAGGTCTCCTTTGAAAAAAAATCTATCCAGAGTTTCAACAATGTTGCAGAATCCTTTTCTTCTATTATTCCATGTATGCAAGCCCAACCCAGTCCTGATTTCCAAGAGATTGTTTTCACTTATCCAATTAGCGAAGTCTATTTGTGGCTGTTTAATGGACCTTATCTCCCCACTTTTGTCTGTTGTGTGTAGAATGGTGTTAAAATCACCTCCTATGATGATGTGCTTAGTATCCCGATTTCTTAGGAAGTGCTCTATTTCTTGCCAAACTACCATTTTCTTGTCTATTGGGATTGGGCCATAGACATTCAGGATGATAAATTCAAGGTTTAGGCTGAGAGATCTTACTTTGCTAGCCAGCCAATTCTGCATTCTGGCGCAGCATGTGAAAGTGATTGAATTCCTTTTCCACATTATTGCCAACCCACTTAAAGCCCCTATAGAGTCCACCATCTCCACCTGCCACTGGGTGAATTTTCTAGTAAAATTGGTCATATCAACCTTTCCCAATTTTGTTTCTTGTAGCATTACTAGGTCCATAGCAGATTTCATTATACTATGCTTAATAAGGTGCTGTTTGTTAGGGCCCCCAGGCCCCTAACATTCCTCGTTAGTATGTTTATTCCACTGTGGGGAGAGGGAGGGACTTTCTCGGACCCATTAGAGTTGTGATTTTGGTCTTCCCCTCCGCTTCCTCATCCATTTTCATGTTGTCTAAAAAAGACTTCCGACCTCTTTTTTTGGCAGTGAATTTTCCACAGTCTGGAATCAATTTATCGCCTACCACCTAGAGGATGCCTCTGTTACACATATTATTTTGGTTGTTGTTCATTACTAAATTATTTTATCCTTCCTGCATATTGATAAGTTCTTTGATTATGAATTCTCTCTCTCCTTCATTCAACCCTTCCACAGTAGGAGAAGAGTTCTCCAGATTGGGAGAGTCTAAGGCGCTCTCCTCAAGTGACGTCTGGGTTGAGTTATTGCCCAATGTCCAGGCTCTGGTAGGAGTCTTCTCATACTCTAAATTGAGATTGGTATTATTGTCTGCCACATCTACCGGAGTATCGTTGTATATATCTACAATTCCTTCTACTAGTTTACCCATTAAGTTATGGATGACGTTTCTTAATTCCCTCCGAATCTGATCCTCATGCCTACATTTGTTATTCTGTTATGTCTTATTTGGACTATTTCCGGTCTGTGGATCCGAGGGAGGAGGGGGGTTGTTTGATTATTTTCCTCTTGAGGGTAAGCATTGATGATGAATCTGCCAATATCGTTGTTAAGTTGGATGTTAACTCTGTTGCACAACTCTATAGGCTTGTCCTGTTTTGGGGCTTGAGGTTTTTGTGTGCTAGGGTTGATCCTTTTGCAAAAGGATAATTTATCTGAGATCGGACTAAGATACCATACCAGAGATAAGATATAATTGTCATATACTATGTCTAGGGATATATTTTTAAATTCTTCATGCTATTATCTACTTCTATTAAAATTTTGATATAGGATTTTTTCGATCAATTTGCTTCTACTGCTATGAATTTGCCTAATTTATCCCCAATTTCTATGAGGATTTTGACATGTATTAACTCAATAGGAACATTGCGAATTTCAATCCATTTAGAAGATGTTTTGAATTCAAATTAATTAGCATCGAATTTAGAATGCTAGTCCATGAATTTAAAATTTACTCCATTGTAGAAAACAAATTCCTTAAACAATAGCTTCATTTTCAGCAATTTCTTATGGCATTCAATATACAGAAAATTATTAGCTAAGGTAGTGATACTTATCTATCCATGGAATGTATCTTTCCACCATTTAGCAAGCTCTGCAAGGGGTTGGCCATTTTCACCCCATTTTGCAAAAAGCCCATGCTCTTCGCAGTAATTCCTCAACTCTAGTGCGACACTGGGAGTGGAGATTTTGATGCAATCCAGGTTGGATATTATCGACTTTAGGACATATTGATTCCTTCTTGCCTTGGGTGTAGAATTATTCATAGAATTATAAGAACTCCTAATCACCGGAGCAGGTTTGGTGACTCTGAAGTTGTGGCATTGTTGTTGCAGGGCTGCTCCTCCAACTCTGGTAGGTTTTATAAAACCCTCTGCATGATTAAAGCGCGACTGTGAATTGCACAGGGGCCTTTGAAGGGATTGACATTGATCTAATGTAGCATCCCTAGTTCTCAAGGGAATGCAATTTGCCTTTGTAGCACAGTCTGGGATCCGAGATGTAATGGAGACCGCCCAAACTTTAGAAAAATCCATAAAAACCATTGCTTCCCTTCTTTCATCTTTAGACGCTCGCCTACTTTTCACTATATGCCATGGTTGATTCTGCAGAGGGGGAGCCCTACCGGTTGTTGAGGGAAACCCTGAATCATGTTTGTCAAAACCCCTGTGGATATGTTGTTCGTCGAAATGCAAAGCCATGTTTTCATCGAAAATGGATTGTTAATAAAATAACTATTAATAATTACTAAAAAACTAAAAAAAAAGGTTCACAAGGAGCAAGACAAAATAAGTAGCGAAAATCTTCGCAAGGTGCAGGAAGATGGAACAACTAATATGAGAAGGTCATTTTGATTCACAATTGCTATCATTATAATTCACAATTGCACTAAATGATCACAATTGCAAGGATATCCTAGAAATTAGATTTTGTTTGTTGCTTTTCAATTATTTCCGTTTGCGAGATTAACCCATTAAAATATTTTAATTCTAGAAAAGTTAATTTTTAGGCATAAAATATTTCTAACTCCATGGAAAGAAAGGAAACATTCAAGATTTCAAGTGCAAGGAGGAGGAAACAACACAACAGACAGCTAAAAGCCTATCACAGGCTTACAAAAGTAGAAAGACAACTTTGAGCATTTGAAGAGGGAGATGCTATGGCTTCGTATCATCAAACCATAAACAAAATCCTAGAAAAATTCGACATTTATGATGATATCGAAGTAATGGGAAACCTCATTTGGAATGACTTCACTGAAAGCGAAAACTTCTCTCTTCCATCTTTTTCTATTGTTTAATTTTTTTTCAAAGTTGCAGGTTTAAATAATGCGCAATTGACCTGACAACAATTCACAATTTCTTATACAAAAATTCACAATTGCTTATACAAAAATTTATAATTGCTATTATGTTAATTCACATTTGATTAGATAGTAATTCACACTTGAATAAAGGTTAATTCATAATTGCTAGAATAGGTTAGATAGATTCTGTTTTGATTTTTCTGTCATTTTTTGTCAGATTTCATTCTGTTTCTGCAAACAAAAAAGTTGTAATTGAGAAGACATTTAGGCTGGAAAGCCCACCATGTGTCAACTAACCTTTTTTGGTTTCCTTGCATGGGTAGCTTAGAAAATCTTTCATTTTGGTGCATTTATAATAAACCACAAACAATCTGCCTTTTTGCTTCACAATTGTTATGAAGGATAAAATGAATACCATGTTTTCATGGAGCAATATCTCCATTTAGACTAATTTTTTTTTGCAATTGAGGTTAAAGAGAATATTGTTTTGTGTGTTTGTGAGGTGATAGGTATATGCTCTCCCTTTCAATGGGTGATCAAAAAGTAAGAATCATCTCTTTTATGCTTTCTTTCAATTTCATGCATTAAAACCTTTAGAAGGCCCACCCTCCTGAGTTTCCCTTAGGGCGCCATTAAGGCCGGTGAGAGGGGAACAACCTAAGTGACAACGACTAAAGCCAAGTAATCCAAGCCACTATAAATAAATGCATATGTGATGAAAATCATGTGCGAAAAGTGTTACATGTTGTCACAATGACGTTATGCCTCCCTCAATTCCTATACAGTACGTTAAAATATATAGAGCATAACCTCTACAGACTGGGAGACCTCCCTTAACAGAGTGTAAAACGCTGCTGATTGTGACCACTCAAATGGAACCCTTTTTAAACACCTTAGAAATTAGAAGCCCAACTGAGTCAGTAACCAAACAGTCATATTATCATAGTGCAAGGGTGGGGAAGAATCTTCCCCCAAGACACTCACCATATATCTCCCAAGATAACGAGCCAATTGAGGAGCGATCCTCTTTGGTTTAATTTCTGGACAAAGGCAAAAAAATGGGTACACCTTAGGGTGTGACAGGGTTGTCTGAGCTGACAGAGTATCAAGATGTTGGCTGTGGTAATATTTGTGACCTTTTGAGCTTAAGAGAGTCTACTTGTTGTGCAATTGATTGACCAATTACAACGAAAATAAAATAGGGTCCTGAAAAAGCTCCTTAAACAAGTATTCTTTCTATGTTATTATGCTTTTTGATGTGTCTGCTATGTCTTTGCTACATGATCAAACATTTCAATGTGGAACATCAACTGAGTTTTTCATACCAACATCAACCAAAAGTTTCTCAACAATCAAGAGCCAAAAATTTAAAAGAACAACCAGGTGTTTACATCCAATAAGTTCAACAAATTTTGCCAAACATTCAAGAGTATGGAAGAAAATGGTGCTTCATGTGATCATAGGTCCTCACACATAAAGGGAATACATAGTCTAAATTTTTCATCCACATCTTGTATATGTCATCACAATTGGGAGATTAAAGTCTATCATTTGCATTCAACTTAGGATAGAGTCCACCATTCACACTCCTTATAAAATAAAGTCCTTACATTGCAGATCTTATCTTAGAACCCAAATCAGTTTGCATTGTCTTCATTAAACATCTGCCATAGTCCTTTTCATCATAGAAGTCTTAAGAACATATGCTTTGCATGGGTCTAAAAGGAGACGGTGATTTTCCATTCGAACAACCCAATCTTGGACCAGACAATGATCAATTAGAGATAATTAATGGTTTAGACAATCTTGCTTGGGAAGTAAGAATTGATCTTCCATAATATGAAGAAGTAGAAACTGTCATAGATAATGAAATCCAGAAATATGTCCTCCTTGATACAAAACTAGCAAAAGAAATCAAGGAACAAAGATAACAAGAAGAATTTCGATAATTTGTCGAAAAACGTATGGCGCCATATAGTCATATTCCTCGCCAGTAATCTTAGAAGGATGTCTTCATTCATAGATTGCACACATAGTTAAGGCATAAGTCTTGCATCCATATCAATCTATCATTTGCATTTAGGAGATCATAGTGAGTCATAGAGTGTCAAGATCACATGATAGTAACAAGATTAAAAAAGGCAAAAAATCAGATGGATCTGAACAGTGACCCATACTATAACCCAACTTGGAACATGAACACAACCGGAAGCTCCATCTCTCAATCAAGAAATAGAGAATTGATACTGGCATATCTTAATAGATTACCAAGAATAGAAGAGATGCAAACAGGGCTAACACAAGAAGAAATAGAGGCAGCTCAACAAGACCCTCAACTCTTAATGATAATCAACACCCTTATCAATAACAATAGAGACAAGTTTCTATCTCTCTCGATTCAAAATGGAGCAAATTTACCTCCTAATTTCAACATCTCCACAATAACACCACAATGAGTGACAATGAATGTAAATGCGACAGAAATGTCCAATGCATCTATAGAAACAACTCCTACACAAAGTGTTGCTCAAAGCACACAAATAGATCCAACTCGGTTAAACACAACACATGCAACTATAAATTCTACACCAATATCAGGGGTTACTCCAAAAAGGTTCCAATCAATGCCCATGTTCAACTCACAAACCAGTGGTACTCCACAAGTAACTACATCCATATCAGCTAGATTTGCAACTATTAACCAAGGGATACAACATGGACATACCAATTCCTTTGGGTCTACTCAGGCTAACACAGTTCCTCAATTTACTTACTTCACAATACCTAGTAGTGGTTTTAGTACAATGCAAAATCAAGCATCTTCAACAATTCCAGTATACAACACCACTTCACCATATATTGCAAATGTGTATGCATCAGACATACCCTTGGCACAAACATAAGTTTTGACTCAGCAAGTCCAAAACTTACAAAAGCAAATGGTGAGCATGCAAGAAAGAAAGGACAAGAAAAGCTACACAATGGAAGATCTCAGGCCTTATCCCTATGATAGATCTCTATATATGCCACCCTTTCCTCCACACTTCAAGGCACCTAAGTTTGTTAAATACAAAGGAAAGGGTGATCCAAGGGATCATATAAGAGAATTTTTTACACCTTGCATAGAAGTGGCACACAAAGATACTTATATACTAAGACTGTTTCCCAAAAGTCTTGGAGGGCCCACATTAGAATGGTTCTCACATCTACCTCCTAGAATTAATTCATGGGGAGAGTTAGCAGAGTTGTTTATCTCAAACTTATCTCATAATATAGACAATCCAATGAGCCTGATAAGTTTGTGCACCATGAAGTAGAAAGAAACAAAGACCTTTGCTACATTTTTGCAAATATGGAGGTAATTGTATAAATGGCAAGCAATATACTAGAGGCAGAACAAGTGGACATATTCAGTGAAAACCACCTTCCACTAGTCAAATATCCTTTCCAAATGCAATGTTTTGATACATTCAAGGATATCACAGAAAAAGGTCTCAAATGTGAGAAGGGATTGTTGGACCAAGGTATCATTAAAAAAGGTAAAGATTCGGGAGCACCCAACAATGAAAATGAAGATAAACCTAAATTTTGGTCAAGGAACAAGAATGTTATAAATGATGGTGTGGTTGATGCAAGAGTAGTCAATAGAGCTCAACCTGTGTTATCATTACAAGGACCAAACCAAAATGTGAATAAGTCACAAGCAAATAATACAACTACAACCACTACCAATGCAGTCCAATCTAATGTAGTTAGACCTCTAATAAATATGGCACCAAAAAGAAATTTCACACCTTTGGGGGAACCTATTGATGTTGCTCTAAATAAGCTAATACAAACAAACATGATCACCTTGCCAGAAGCAAGACCGTATGAACGAGTCCCATTTAAACTAGCTTGGTGGAATGACAATGATTTTTGTGATTATGATCGTTCCAAAGGACACAAAACATCTAGTTGTTACAAGCTCAAGAATCTCATCTAGGACCTCATAGATCAAGGGGATGTAACAGTAGATACAGATAAAGGATCGACGAACTAGACACATATCATATACAAAGATCCTTTTGTGAAGCATAATCAAGGACAATCACCTACATCAAAAGGACAAGACAATACGAGAAACTACACCAAGGTTGCATATGATTATACAATCAATGCAATTAGTGAAGGGAAGGCAATGGTTGCAACCATCTCCACTAACCCTAAAGACATAGATGTTCAGAACAACCAGATTTGCATGGTGTCAAACACTTCTCTAACAGACGGAAGCAAAGATTTACCCCTTGTACATTCACATCTAATTGACTGGGGGCAAGAGGACTCACCAAAACTAGACTGGTTTGAGAATGATGAAGCTATCACATAATTCCTTGGTCTTAGAGAAGGGTTTCCCTATGGGGATCATAAGGTAGGATTTGCAATAGAATTGAATAGAACAACATACTTTGGTGAGGATAGCTCATCCTCAAATCCAGATGAATTAGAGGAGACAAAAACAATGACTAGAGGAAGACTGGATGATCTTCCCATTGATAGAGAACAATCAACACTCCTTATGGAGGAAATAGAAGAAGTCAACATTGGAGATTCATAAAATATAAAAAAGATTCATGTAGCAAAATCTCTAAACCCTATGGAGAAAGAGAACTTCATAAGATTCTTCAAGCAAAGACCCATCAACTTTGCATGGTCTTATGTAGATATGCCAGGATTGGACCCCGAGTTGGTACTACAATAGTTACCTCTCTTACCAGGAGTAAAGCTATACAAGCAAAAATTGAGAAAAATGCATCCTCATATAGCCTTACTAGTCAAGATCGAATTGTAGAAACTATTAGATGTGGGCTTCATCAGAACTATTGATTATGCAGAGTGGATATCCAAATTAGTCCTAGTGACTAAACATTCTGGGGGCATTCAGATCTGTACAGATTTCAGAGATCTTAATAAGGCTTGTCCTAAAGATGATTTCTCGCTCCCAAATATTGACATGATTATAGATCTTACAGCAGGGAATGAAATGCTATCACTTATGGATTATTTTTTTTGGCTATAATCAGATCAAAATAGCACTAAAGGACCAAGCTAAAGCAACATTCACTTGTCCTTGCGATACCTACTATTGGAATGTAATGCCCTTTGGTCTCAAAAATGTAGGAGCAACATATCAAAGAGCTATGACCACATTGTTTCATGATATGATACATGATTTCATGGAAGACTAAGTCGATGATATCCTAGAGAAATCACAAACCAGAGGAAATCATTTAGAGCTCTTGGCAAAAATATTTGATAGATTGGAACAATACAAGGTAAGGTTAAATCCAAAGAAGTGTGTGTTTGGTGTAACAATTGGAAATTCGTTAGGCTTCATAGTATCAAATAGAGAAATAGAGGTAGATCCTGAAAAAGTGAAAGCCATCTTAGAAATGACAACACTAACAACACTTAAATAACTCAGAATTATACAAGGTTGGCTTCAATCCATCTGATGCTTCATAGCACAGTTGGCAGATAAGTGCCACCCATTTCAACACCTTTTAAAGAAAGGTGTTACATTCAAATGGTCAGAACAATGCCAAGAGGTATTTCAAGATTTTAAAGACTATCTATTGACAACACCAGTTTTTAATACCACCACTCCATGTAAAAGCATTACTCTTGTATATATCAGCCACCAACTCAACTTTGGGTGCTCTTTTAACACAACATGATGATCAAGGGAAGGAACAAGTAGTCTACTACATTAGTGGAACCCTTGTAGGCTATGAATTGAATTACACTACTATTGAGCGTGCATGCCTAGCAGTGGTCTTTGCCTCCCAGAAGTTAAGACACTACATCATCAATCACAAGATCCAACTCATTGAAAAATTTGATCCACTCAGGTACCTTTTAAGTAGATCTGCACTAACTGGAAGGTTGGCCAAATGGGTAATGATCCCTAGTGAATTCAACATTGAATATGTTGATAGGAAAGCCATCAAAGGAAAAATTATTGCAGACCAATTGGTAGAAGCACCAATGATAGACCACCATCCTATGTTGATAGACTTTCCAGACGAGTCTATTTTTATAATCACAATATCTAATGAATGGAAATTATTCTTTGATGGATCACATACAAACCATAGAGTAGGAGCAGGAATTATTTTTATCACACCTCAAGGTGACTCTATTTGCAAGTCATTCACAATAAGCTTCACATGCATAAACAACATAGCCGAGTATGAAGCCTTGGTCATAGGACTTCAAACAACAATGCAGTAGAAAATAAAGAACCTACAAGTATATGGTGACTCCCAACTCATTATAAATCAGGTAAATGATGATTATGAAACCAAAGATGACAAGATGACACCTTAGAAGCAATTGGTAGATGAATTAAAGCCATATTTCACCAACATCACATTTGAGCAAATCTCCAGGGAATAGTTTCAAGCTGCGGATGCAATGACAACTGTGGGATCTCTCCTTGACATGCCAAACAATGGAAATCAATTTGAGTTCGTAGTGGAACAACTGATGGTACCTTCATATGAAATACCAACTTCAAAATATGTTTGTGCAATAGTAGGACCTGAATCTCCTTGGTATCAAGAGATATATGCATATTTACATGATCAATATATGCCACCTAACCTTTGATCAAATCAAAGAAAGACCTTTATAAGTTAGGCCTCTAGATACACACTCATTGCAGATACACTGTATAGAAGAGGTTTGGATACAACTCTACTTATATTTCTCAATGCCAATGGAGCACAACTAGCTCTATAAGAAGTTTATGATGGCATTTGTGGCGCCCATGTCAGTGGCTCAACCCTAGCTAAAAAACTATTGAGAACAGGCTATTACTGGCCGACAATGGAGAAAGATTCATATAAATATGTGCAAAGATGTAGACACTATCAGATCCATGGAGACCTAATCCATGTACCGACACAAGATCTTCAACCAATAACATCACCATGACCATTCTCACAATGGGGACTTAATTTATTAGGTAAGATCAACCATATGTCATCTAATGGACACAAGTTCATTCTCACTACCATAGAATATTTCACTAAATGGTTTGAAGTAATCCCCATGCCCTATACTACAGGCAAGCAAATAGATAAGTTTATTTTGAACTACATTATTTATCGATATGGAATACCAATGAGCATTATAACGGATAATGGTAGACCTTTAAAAAATTATGAAGTGGCGAAACTTTGTGAATAGTTCCATATTCAACACCATTTTGCAACTCCATATTATCCTCAGAGCAATGGACAGGCAGAAGCAACAAACATCACAATCCTAAAAATTCTGAAAAAAGTTGTCAATGAAGCAGGTCGAGATTGGCACATACAACTCAATCCTTCTCTATGGGCTTACAGAACATGTGTACGCGAAGCAATAGGTGCCACAACATACTCTTTGGTATATGGAACATAAGCCATTTTTCTTGTTGAAGTAGAATACCATCACTGAGGATCTCTTTAAAGAATATCATATCTAATGAAGATCACAAAGTTGTAAGGTTGCAAGAGTTGGAACTCTTGGATGAAAAGAGACAGACTGCTCTGAATCACTTACAAGGATATCACAATAGAATGCACAGAAGCTACAATAAAAGAGTGAGACCATGTCACTTTGAAGTAGGCGACATTGTCTTAAAGAAAAACCAGAGAAACTTAGTGGAGCGGGAAAAGATACAAAAATTTGAAGCAAACTGGCAAGGCCTTTTTTATCATAACACGAGTAGTTGGAAACAATGCTTATCATTTAAAAACAATGGAGGGAGATCCACTCACTAAACCCATGAACAAAATACACCTATAAAGATATTACATCTAAGGGATGGGTTCATTTAAATTTTCAAGTATAGCATTTTCATATTTCTTTACTGCATTGGAACGCATGTCTGTATTTGAAATTGCACAACATATAGTTACATATCATTACTGCTTTCTCATATATTTGCATCAATAAAACAAGGAGATTGTCAAAGTCATTCACCCGTATGCACTAAATGGAGAGAAGGTGATCTCATTTCCTAGATACTTGTTAATGAAGTTTTAGGAGGTCTTTACTTATTTATCTTCAATGTCACCTTGTGATTGCACTTTATCCATGGTTGAGTAGAGGTTTCACTGTTGAGCCTTGTTACCCAAAATATATCAAGTGTTATATTTCAAACATTAATCAAATGCTCTAAGTCATTACAAATACCTAGTTGGTCATGTGGCTAGTGAAAAATCCAAAATTCTACTTCAGCGCCGCTGTAATTGTCATACCCAAGTAGGCTTCATTACTTACAAGTCAAGGCAAGAAAATAAAAAAGAAAAGTTATGCCAAATATCCATCTCAAGGAACGATAACACATATATATAACTGAAATATCATGCAAAAATGTGCAATAAAGCTTTGACTAAGGGAACATGAGAGTAACTCCATCAGGGCTATGGACGCCCTTTGGCAATGGAGCAATATTCGAGAGATTACGGTGTATAACCTCATTGGAGCCCTAAAAGCTTGCTGACAGTGAGGCTCTATCCATGTTGCTTTTGAAGTCAAAATAACACATGCAGCTAGCCACATAGGATTCCAAGGGTCTTTGATGATCATAAGAGTCAAAATAAACTCAACTGCACACACATGGGAAAAAGGATATCAAAGTTTCAAGAATTGATGGAGAAGTTTTCCGCACCTCCATTTATAAATCTTGATTACATAGTGTGTTAAGATTGGATGATCTAAAGTCTTCAGAGAATGGATTAAGCTCCTATCTTAGAAACGTTTCACACCTTTAATTCACTTAGTGCATTTCAAAATGAAAGACACATACACTCACCCTTGTTCGAATAAGAACTGCATCTTCATCTTGCATCTTGCATTAGAATAACTCATATCAAAAATTTATTGTCTCCATATACATCGCCTACATCATCATGTCATCATAGGTCTATATACTTGGGGGCATAACTGCAAAAATCTTAAAAATCGTAAAAAGTCCAAAAAAAATCTTAAAAATAAAAAAAATGATCCTAAAAAAATCAATAAAAAACATTCAGATAAAATCTTTAAAAAATCCAAAAACATTTGCAAAACACGAAAATCTTAAAAATTGTAAAACATCATGAAAAAATTCTAAAAATCATAAAAGACCTTGAACAAATACCAAAAACAATTGAAAAACAACAAAATCAAGAACATTTGAAAATGATCCCCAAAACCCTAAACATCAGAAAACTCAAAAACAAACTCAAAATAAAAAATAGCCAAACCTTGCAATAAAATGTCTCATGAGAAACAAATACTCTAGCAGATATCCAACAAACACTTTGCATGAAGTTCAACAAAGGATATAACTATCTTATCAAACATCTGCAACCAACCTGATCAAGTCTTATCAATTGCTGATATCTGTAAGGAAGTTAAGTAGCGGAAACAACTTCCTACACTAACCTTGAGAGGAGGGTAATGCAAAACTTTTTCAGATCGTTATAATAGTTACAGAAAATAGAAATAGATATAATAGCATTCATACCACAACACAGTGATTTACGTGGGGAAAACCCTTTCGGGAGAAAAACCCCACACTCCAAAAGCAACTCAATATTTTATTCAGTAATCAAAAGTAGATTACAACATACTTGTAGAGCAAGCTCTTCATAGGAGTACCATTAATCAGAGATTCAGAGGCAACTCAATAGCCATAAGACTCTTACACTCAACCTCTATCTCACACACCTCATAAACAGGAGATACAATACAAGAAACCGTCAAACGGTATTACAAAACCATGGGCTAAAACCACCCAATAAGGTGTAGCTGACCTTATCTCTCTTCTAGATGCCCTATGACATGTTAAAGCACACATCAACACATGTCGCTCCCTTTTACAGCTCATTTATGTATCCGATACAAATTATTTTTCCTATTTCAGGAGTACAAACATCCGGAGGCCATAACTTGAGAACCGGGTGTCCGATTGACGAACCGTTTGAAGCACCGAAAAGCTCGCGAAGTGCTCTATCACCTCGTAACCTGCTGCACCGGTTATGGCCACTTTTTAGGACGTTTCGGAGCCTCTAAAGCCCTCAAAATTAAGTTTAAACATTTTATCGCACCCCTCCAAGACGAAAACTTTAATATCTTCAAAACTAGCTGTGACCTTGCGACGCAACTTTACCGGAATGCTTATCTAGCCAACCAGAAGCTTCAGGGAGAGTTTCGCACCATTTCGTGCTCAAATGAAAACTTACTATAAATAGTAACCTCACATAAATGCAAGGTTGAGACACCATTTTTCCAACAAATCTCCCACTTGTCGAACACCTTGAAGGAGCGGAAGGGAATGTCAACACAATGAATCAATTGCTAGGGGCCATAAGGCCCATAGACTCTGAACACCTTCTAAACTTCTCTGTGCTCATAGCCTTAGTTAAAGCATCTACAACATTCATCAAAGTTTCCACCTTAACCGCTTTCACCCTACCATCTTTGACCATATCTCTAACAAAATGATACTGAACATCAATATGTTTGGTCCGGGCATGAAATGTCGGGTTCTTAGCTAGGCTAATTGCACTCTGGCTATCACAGTAAACTGTCACTGTACCTTGTTTTATTCCAATATCCAAACACAGTCTCTTAAGCCAAATGGCCTCTATACAAACATGAGTAGCTGCCATATACTCTGCTTCAGTAGTGGATAAAGCAACCACAGCCTCTCGCTTACTCATCCAACTAATTGCACCACCAAACAAAGTAAACACATAAGCACTGGTGGATCTTCTGCTATCAATATCACCTGCCCAATCTGAATCCACATAACCATGGATATCAAGGGAAGTCATGTCTCCAACTGAATTACCATGATAACACAAAGAATACTCTGAAGTACCCTTCAAATATCTGAAGACTCTTTTGACTGCATCCCAATGAACTCTACCAGGATTAGACATATATCTAGAAAGTACTCCCACTGCTTGGGCAATATCTGGTCTAGTACAGACCATGACATACATCAAGCTTCCAACCGCACTCTGGTAAGGCACTCTGCTCATGTCTTCCGTCTCCAATGGGGATGTAGGACAATCTGAAATAGATAGTTTCGTTCCAACTGTAAAAGGAACACTCAATGGTCAACAATTCTGCATGTTGAACCTCTGTAGCACTGAATTCACATACTTACTCTAGCCTGGCCATAGCTTTCTGTTCACCCTATCTCTTCTAATTTCCATCCCAAGAATGTGCTTTGCTGCACCAAGATCTTTCATTTCAAATTTAGCAGCGAGCTGAGACTTCAGTTCTGAAATCATACATTTCCCTTTACCAATGAATAACATATCATCAACATACAATGCAATGAATAAGAAATGATCACCATCAGATTTATAATAAACACAGTGATCTGATTTAGAACGTTCAAATCCCAAACTCAACACATATGTATCAAATTTCTGGTACCACATCCTAGGACTTTGTTTGAGGCCATACAAAGATTTCTTCAACTTACAGACCAAATTACTTTTGCCTTTCACCACATAGTGTTCCCGCTGTGTCATATAAATATCTTCCTCCAAATCACCATGAAGGAAAGCAGTTTTCACATCCATTTGCTCAACCTCTAAATCATAAGCAGTAGCAATAGAAAGCAAAAATCTAATGGACGTCATTTTTGCAACAGGAGAAAATATCTCACCGTAATCAACACCCTCAACCTGAGAGTAGCCTTTTGCAACCAACCTTGCTTTATACTTCTCAATGCTTCCATCTGAACCAATCTTTTTCTTGAACACCCATTTACAACCAACAGGTTTTCGTCCTTTAGGCAATGGTACAAGATCCCATGTATGATTCTTTTTCAAAGCTGCCATTTCTTCCTCCATAGCAATCTTCTAGGATTCTGCATCATTCATACCTAATGCCTCTTCTACAGATTTTGGTTCATCCACACTAGTATTCAGAGCAAAAATACATCTCCAATCATTAGGTGAATACCTTTCAGGTGGTTGTCTATGTCTTGTAGACCTTCGAACAAGCTGAGTTGGAGGTTCTTCCTCCTCTTCTGAAGATTCAGAGCTAGACGAGCTCTCCTCAACTTCTTGCCTATCTAGGGGTCTCGATTCAACTCTTTCAGGTGTAGAAGGAAGTTGAATCACATCTTCTTTTTTAGTCTGTTCTGGCTGCAATGTAACAGAAGGAGACTTAATTTCTCTAAAAATAACACTTCTACTGTGAATTACCTTTTGTGCAACAGGGTCCCAAAGCTTGTATCCTTTCACACCATAACTATACCCGATGAAGATACATTTCAGAGCCTTGTTCTCCAACTTTGTTCGCTTCTCCTTTGGCACATGTGCATATGCCTCGCAACCAAAAACTCTAAGATGTCTCAATGAAGGCTTGTGACCTGACCATGCTTCCATAGGCGTTTTATCAACAAGAGCTGATGTAGGAGACCTGTTAATCAGGTAGCAAGCAGTGGCAACAGCTTCAGCCCAAAACTTTTGTTCGAGACCAGCACCACTCAACATACTCCTAGCCTTCTCCATCAGTGTCCTGTTCATTCTTTCTGCATCTCCATTCTATTGTGGAGAATACGGAGTTGTCTTCTGCCTGTTAAATCCATAGTCTTTATAGAATCTATCAAAATCATTAGAGCAAAACTCACTGCCATTATCAGTTCTCAAACATTTTATTTTCTTTCCAGTCTGCAACTCAACCATTGCTTTAAATTCTTTAAAACGACTAAAAACTTCAGATTTACTCTTTAGAAAATAAACCCATGTCCTTCTACTAAAATCATCAATAAATGAAACATAATATGTGGATTTTCCAATCGAAGAGACATCTACTGGACCAAACACATCAGAATGGATAAGATCCAAAACACCACAAGTTTTATGAGAATTAGAGTAAAACTGAACGCGGTTTTGTTTTCCATAAATGCAATGCTCACAGAAATCAAAGTCAAGATTACAATCATTCAAACCTTCAACAAGGTTTTTATTTTTCAAGGTCCTTAGACACTTTTCTCCAATTTGGCCAAATCTCTGGTGCCATAACATAGTCTTCTCTGCAGGTAACTTTGCTTTAGACGAAAGAGCACCCTTAGGTACCCAAAAACCATTTCCATCTGCTGAAGGTGAAACCTTCAAATCTTCCAGTGAAGTATCATAAGATTTACTTTTTATAGAAGTGCTATTACACTCAACAGTGTATGCTTCAAGCTTATACAAAGTGCCAAACCTGACACCTCTAGCAACTACCATAGCACCCTTAATCATCTTACATCCTGCTTCAGAAAAGACTACCTGCACACCTACATCTATCAGTTTGCTCACAGATAACAGGTTTCGTTTTAATCCAGGGATATGCAGCACACCATTAATCCTTTTTATTCTACCATCAGAAAACCTGATTCTAACTTTACCTCGACCAACAATGTCTAGATGTGAATCATCACCCAAGTACACCTTACCTCCATTAAATCTTTCATATTCAGAAAACCAATCTCTATTGGAAGTCATATGAAAAGATGCACCTGAGTCAATTAGCCAGGCATCATTACCTGCATGAGTCACCAAAGCCGCAATAAAGGTATCGCCATCTTCCTTGTCGGACTCAGAATCAGAATCGAACTTTTTCTTTTTCTTCTTCTTCTTTTCTTCTTTGCAGTCCTTACGGATGTGACCCGGTTTACCGCAGTTCCAGCAAATGACTTTGGACTTTCCAGGAGATTTCGATCTCTCTTTGGATTTGGACTTGTCGCGCTTCTCATTCTTCTTTCCTTTCTTCTTAGGTCTTCCATGAACGGTTAGGGCTTCCTTTGAACTGATGGATACCTTCCTTCGCATCTCTTCACCGAGTAGGGCACCCACCACGTCTTCAGATTTCAAAACAACAGAAGTACTACCGATAGCCATAACAAGAGAATCCCACGAATCAGGCAAAGAACAAAGCAAGATCTGACATTTCTCCTCCTCGTCCATCTTAACACCGATGGATACTAATTGAGCCACCAACATATTGAATGCTTCCAGGTGGTCTGCAATTCATCCACCCTCTTCCATCTTCAAGTAATACAATTTCTTTCTTAAGAAAATTTGATTTAATAAAGATTTCACTTCATACATCTCACCAAGCTTAGTCCATAGCTTCTTTGCAGAGTTCTCTTCATGGACATTGATTAGAACAGAGTCTGCCAGGCACAGTCTGATTAGACCCTTGGCTTTTCGGTCCATAACATCATACTGAGCTGCCACAGTAGGATCTGAGGGCCTTTGGACATTCGCATCAACAGCATCCCAAAGATCTCGATCTATTAGCAGATCTTCCATCTTCAGCTTCCTCATCTCAAAATTACTTCCATTAAATTTCTCCACCTCTATTCTCCCTGACGAACTCGCCATCTGAATATTCCTACAACAAGATCAAAAAGTGTCTTCTGCACAAGCTCCCACTCAAATCTGGATTAGTTCAAAAAACCCAACTGCCCACAATTGAAACCAAAGGTGATCAGGCTCTGATACCACTTGTAAGGAAGTTAAGTAGCGGAATCAACTTCCTACACTAACCTTGAGAGGAGGGTAATGCAAAACTTTTTCAGATCGTTATAACAGTTACAGAAAATAGAAATAGATATAATAGCATTCATACCACAACACAGTGATTTACGTGGGGAAAACCCTTTCGGGAGAAAAACCCCACACTCCAAAAGCAACTCAATATTTTATTCAGCAATCAAAAATAGATTACAACATACTTGCAGAGTAAGCTCTTCGCAGGAGTACCATTAATCAGAGATTCAGAGGCAACTCAATAGCCATAAGACTCTTACACTCAACCTTTATCTCACACACCTCATAAATAGGAGATACAATACAAGAAACCGTCAAACGGTATTACAAAACCATGGGCTAAAACCACCCAATAAGGTGTAGCCGATCTTATCTCCCTTCTAGATGCCCTATGACATGTTAAAGCACACATCAACACATGTCGCTCCCTTTTACAGCTCATTTATGTATCCGATACAAATTATTTTTCCTATTTCAGGAGTACAAACTTCCGGAGGCCATAACCTGAGAACCGAGTGTCCGATTGACGAACCGTTTGAAGCGCCGGAAAGCTTGCGAAGTTCTCTATCACCTCGTAACCCGCTGCACTAGTTATGGCCACTTTTCAGGATGTTTCGGAGCCTCTAAAGCCCCCAAAATTAAGTTTAAACATTTTATCGCACCCCTCCAAGACGAAAACTTTAATATCTTCAAAACTAGCTGTGACCTTGCGACGCAACTTTACCGGAATGCTTATCTAGCCAACCAGAAGCTTCAGGGAGAGTTTCGCACCATTTCGTGCTCAAATGAAAACTTACTATAAATAGTAACCTCACATAAATGCAATGTTGAGACACCATTTTTCCAACAATATCCACATCAACATGATCATTATCATGTCTTAGACAAAATTAGATACACTCAAAACCAAACAGATCGGTCTTAAACAAGGTCAAAAACTTCTGAAACCAGACATTATCAACCATCACATCGAACAAATCAAAGCAAAGGCACAATCAGTTTTGTTGCTGAGTTTTTTCTAATTTGGTTTTATCTTTTATCAATTGGCGAAGATCATGTTTCTATGCTAATCAAGGATGTCCAAAAGTGACTAGAGGAGCCATGATGGGCATGATCCTTTACTTTGTTTGTTGTTTTGTGGTGTGAACCAATGAAGTTCTGGGGAAATTTCTCTAGTGGGTGTCTATGATAGGAGCATTCGGCCTATGAATGCCACACAAACCTCGACCCCTAGCGTAATTCCTAGAATGGAGGGTTCATTCCTTGTCTGCTATGTGTTTGTTTCTTGTAGTGAGATATCTATACATCCTGGTTCCTTATACCTTGGTGTACTAAGCTTCATTGTTACATAATAAGGCTCAATGATGATAACATATTGCACTATGAATAAGTTAAAGAAGATTACTCATCACTATCATTCCTACCATATCATATCCATTTTTGCAAAAGAGTTAACATAGCTGATTCTTCATTTTCTCCTATATCTTCATCATCTTTTCCAAATCTATCTTTCTTACTAACACTTTTTTTTAATCAAGAGGCACAATCAACAATGTATTCTATCACAACAAAAACATTCATATAGGTTGCATACCATTTTAAGTTCATTTGCTATTAATTAGATTGCATTATCACTTACATTATTACTCAAGCTTAATTGCATTAGATTCATTTAGATAATATCATATAATTTTAGACTCATTATTATATAGAAGCATTAGTTGCACAACCATATCATCACATTGCATAAAATAGAATACACTAGAATCATAAAATGTATCACGCACTTAACACATCAAATATACACATCATATAGAATCATACATCATATAAATAACACAAGGCATGTAGAATGCCGTGAAGATGCATATCATATATATCTCAAAAAGTGTCAAAATACATCATATTGAGTACAAGACAAAGTGTCTCAACCGACACTGCCCATATCCCTAGGTGGATCTTGTTTGCTTGATCCTGCCCCAAGATGACCTGATGATTCCCTAGGAGGACCCATCAAGCCTCTATCTTCTTAAATTCAAATATACAATGTTATTCTCTTCCACACTTAAAGAAGGTTCCTCTAAATGTCTTCTTGTCTTGTCTTCCAAAGTTCTCATTCTGGTAACCATCCGGTTCTCTCCTCTGGTAGAAATTTCCATCATCATTCTGGTATGAATTACTTTCCTTACTCACTTCCTTGTCCTTGTTTTGATCTATACTAGTATCTCTTCCTCCGGTATATCCTCTTCCTCCTTGAAATCTTCCTCCAGTAAACCTTCCACCTCAACCTGTCTATCTCTTCTCATGTCTTTTGTTCAATTTCTCTTCAGCCTTTAGTGCTATTGGTAAGGCTCTTCAACACTCTCCAATTTGATCTTACTGAGTTCATCTTGTATAGACATCCACAATCCATTAAAATATCTTGCAATTTGTTCAACTTCATCATCAACATATCCGGATCTGATGTTCAACTTGTAAAATGCTTCGGCATACTCCTTCACACTAGATTCCTAATGTCTTATGTTCTGCAATTTCTGAAACAAATCCACTTGTTAATTCACTGGGAAAAACTTTGATTTTAACTTAGTAATCATCCAATCCCATGTCTTAATCTTTTCTTTACCTCTTCTTTGTCTATCAACTTGCAAATTCTCCCACCAAAGGGAGGCATGACCTTTCAACCGGGTACATGCATATTTCATCTTCCTCTCTTTTGCAGTGTTTTCAAAATAAAAATACTTCTCCATCTCCAAGATCCAATCCATCAATTCATCCGAATCCAACTTCCCATCATATTTCGGTGGGGTAAAATGAGGTTTAGTGTACACCCGACTCAAAACCCTTAAAAACCTTTCTTCATCTGGATCAACTGCTGGTAGGTTCACTTGTTTTGTTGGGGCTTCTTCTCCTTCATCTTCGCTTACATCTTCAATATGTCGACATCTTCTTTGGGCTGTCTCCACGTCTTCTAACCGGGTTGCTATTCCTCACAACATCTCCATCACAATAATGTTTTCATTCTCACGCGTTCCACCATTCCTAGTTCCTCTTCATGCCATTGATCCATGCTAGTCCTTTGCAATCGCAGGTTGGATCCGCAATCTGCCACCCTACAACAAAATTTCATGACATGCAACCTTCAAAACAAAAATTTACTCTGATACCACTTGAAGTAGTCACCGGTGAGGAGGGACCTCAAGGAGATCATTCCGGACCGGTCAACAAGAGTAAACACAATGAAAACACACAGATACGATGGAGGCAATGTAAAACAGATATTTTTATTGCATAAAATTTGATTACATCCAACCGGTAACAACCAGGTTACAACATACCGACACACAAGCCTGGTAGAATAGGTCACAACTGGGACCTTGAATCAAAAGATCTATCTTCTAGGCACACTCTGTCTATTTGATGCTCTGATTGATTCTAAAAAAATGATTACATTCTAAAGCATTATTACAAATATATATATCAATCCAAAGGATCAAAACCCAAAGAACAAGACCTAACGTGCAAAATAAATAAGGTCAGCCTCCACTAAGAGATTCCTCCAGAAAATCCAAAAGATGAAACATATATCGCGGGAGAAGGTCAGCCACATGCCAAGGAACATCAAAATCAATGCTCAAGGCTCCGCAAGCTTTGGAATGGGTTTTGGTAGATCACCAGAATAGGTCTCAGGCAACTGGTAACAAAGGAGCAACCGGTTACAAGAAACTTTCATGGAAACTGGTGGCAATATCTTGCTGATAAGAGATCCAAATGAGATGCAATTTGAAAGAAAGAAAGATGATCAAGTCTTCAAGTAGAATCCAACAGGATCTGGTGAGCCAAGACCAGGATACATAGAAAGAAAACTCGAACTGTAAACAAAAACAAAACATAAAATAAAATATTTTTGGTTGATGCAAGATTGCTGTGAATCGGGGATACTCCTGCATCAGAGATGATTGTGATTTGTGAGGAAAGAAGATAGTTGGGTAAGAAGAGGTTTTTTTAGAACTAAAATCAACTTATAATTGAAACAAAATATGAAAAAATGACTAGTTATGAATGAATCACTCCTCCAAAAATTGATAGGGTTCACCCCTTTTTCTAGGGTAGGTCATTTAGGCAACCCCATAACTTAACCTAGGTTTCTTGGGAAACCATTGGTCTCTTGGTGAACTTGTAGCTGAAGGTTTAAAAAAGGGTCTCAAATGCATGTGAATAGTTGAGTGAATATGGAGACTAGAAAAGGTAGAAATGAGGCCAAGAAGAACATTGAAAACATAGAAATACTACCATAACATTAGAAAATATTGAGAAAAGGTCTATTTTAGGTCACGTGGGTAACGGGTCATACTTTTAGGACATCATTAAACTTCCATATTGTCCCATATGATTTTCAAAGCTTATGTATCTAATGTTCAAGCATTAAGTCATGATGCATTCACAGAAGTATAATTGGCATTATGTAATACATAAAGAATAGATTCATCATGATCATTATCGTATAAAAATTAGGCTACTTCTAATGCTTTATTTATCATGATATTACATTTTGTGAAGCCTAAAAAATTATTGTTAGTATTGAGCACTGATTATGACACCTTGACAAAATTGCCAACTTTGTCCCTTGTAAAGAATGCCCTTATGAGATTCCTCACCTTGAGAGAAGAAAAGTCAATAGCAATCACATTTGGAATCTATAACTTAGGATGTCCAAGAATAAATCCCATCTAATGATTTGTTTTACTTATGAATTTTTTTAGCTTTCTTAAGAATAATTTTTAACTTCATTGAATGAACATGGTATTTAGGAAAGCACATAGAAATAGTTACAACATGATGAATATTTTGATTAGGGTATGTAGGCATTGGTAGTTTAACTCGGATCTTCAGAAAAATGAAAAAAAAAGAAGCAAATTCAAAAATCTCTTAAAGATTTGGGAATCAAAGAAGGCAACAAGATAAGAACAAGAAGTTCATATAAGGAAAATTAATTGATTTAATCCCAAAAAAAGGTAACTTGGAGTCTATCAATGGAATCAATATACTAGTAGACTTATAACAAAATTATATCAAATAATTTAAAAAATTGTGGTGTGGAGGAAGGCTATTCAAATTGATTATGACAATATTTTGAACAACAATAATTAGGAGCTGGTTAACCCTACATTAGATTGTAAATCTAGTAGTGGCAAGTGGCTCTTTCATACTAGTACAACTATATGCCTCATTTCAAAAACATAAAATGACAATTTTTCACAAAAGGATATGCTCAGAAAGAGGGTAGAGAGTATGAAGAAACTTTGTCACCAACAATAAAGTGAAATATTATTTGTATTTTTTTGAACTCTTAGCACAAATGGATGAAAAATTTATCAAATGGATATCAAAACTACATTATTGAATGGTGATCTCAAAGAAATAATGTATATGTTAGAACTAATAAAATTCAATGATCAAGGACACTGAGTATGCAAGCTTATAAAATTGTTTTATGGTTTATTGTAATCCCATTGAGCACCTCTTAAATTTAAATTTCAACTGCTTTGAATTTGATGTTGCAGCTCTTTTTTATCAAAAATATTAAAAAATATATTTGTAATTGTATTTGTTTATGTGGATGATCTATTTTTGACTAGAAATAGTGAAAAGTGTATCCTTACTATATGAATATTGAGGTGATTTAAAAATCAACTATATCTTCATCACTAAAAAAATATTAATGAAACTCTAAAAAAAGTGGCATATTTGACTACAAACCACTTAGTACTCTTATGGAACAAAGTTTGAAAATTACAAACCCTGGATGTTTCTATAACATTTTTGACACAAATAATTGTTGGAAGTCTAATTTCTTTGATTTTGGAGCCCTCTAGCTTCATGCAAAAACTTACAAAAAATTATTAGTTAGCAACAAAAAAGTTCTTTAGTGTTTGAAAGAAAATTAGTACTGTGGGCTCAAATAATCAAAAGGAACACATTTCATATTAGTTGGATATTCAAATTCTAATTATGCAAGTGACTAGGAAGATGAGAAATCTATTTTAGGTTTCCTAATGCATCTAGGGTTGATAGTCATCTCAAGGAAATATAAGGAGTTAGTGATAACTTTTACATCTACAAAAATAATGTTCATGCTATATTTTGAAGTAGTTAGAGAAATGTTATGGATCAAAAGGGGTTTTCAGTATTTTTAAGAGCATTAGGTTTTATCAACATCACTCCAATGTAGTAGTCAATTTGCAATCAAAATGGCCCAAAATCTATTATTTTATGATCAAAACAAACACATCATGAAAAGGTTTCATTTAATTCAACATGATGTGAAAGATGGTAGTGTACACCTCAAGTATTATCCAATTGTAGATTAGTCAACAAATATTCTTCCCAAAGTGCGTAGTTTGAGAAGTTCAAATGAGTTCTTGGTTTAGCATAAACTCTTTAATTTTAGGAGGGGAATGCAAACATAAATATTTAATATTATTTTCCTAGACATCTTTAACTATTTATTATTCTATTATATCATGATGTTTATCATTAATTAATGACATAAAATAAAAACATGGATGACATTTAACATTAGTCTATGATAGAAAATAACAAAACAAATACATGAACATGGATGGTATTTAACACAAGTCAAAATGATTAGGATTATGCATCTTTCAATTTTTTTAGACCTTTCTTAGATAATGAGTGAATTATAACCAACAAAGAATTATGTATGTCAAGGACATAATGTTAAAGATGAAGTTTAAGACAAACTGAAAAATTTAATCAACCAATGAATACTGTTGTTGTTTATTCCTACAAGAATGTGACTTTATTTAAATTACATATTGTCAATGAGTTACTTGATATGTCCATAATAATGACAACAAGGGAGTGAAGCAGTCATCGGTGAGGAGGGACCTCAAAGAGATCAATCCGGACCGGTCAGCAAGAGTAAACACAACAGAAACACAAAGATATGATGGAGGCAATGCAGAACATATTGATTTATTGCATGAAATTTGATTACATCCAATCGATAACAACCAGGTTACAACATACTGGCTCACATGCCTGGTATAGGTCACAATCGAGACCTTGAATCTTATAATATATCTTCTACGCACAGTCTAGCTACTTGATTCTCTGATTAATTCTCCTTCATTCCATTCTAATGCATAATTATATATATATATATATATATATATATATATATATATATATATATATATATATATATATATTGATCCAAAGGATCCAGTCGGCCCAAAAGGGATCAAAACCTGAAGAACAAGACCTAATGTGCAAAATAAACAAGGTTGGCCTCCGCCAAGAGATTCCTCCGAAAAATCCAAAGGATGAAACGTAGATCGCGGGAAAAGGTCAGCCACACACCAAGGAACATTGGAATCAACACCCAAGGCTCCGCAAGCTTTGGAATAGGTCTCAAGCAATCGGTAACAAAGGAACAACCGGTAACAAGAAACTGTCATGGAAACTGGTAGCGACATCTTGCCAGAAAATGATCCAAGTGCGATGCGGTCTAGAAACAAGAAAGATGATCAAGTCTTCAAGTAGAATCCAACTCCATAGGATCTGATGAGTGAAAACTGGGACACACAGAAAGGAAAATTGAAACTACAAACAAAAAATAAACAGAAAGGAAAATGTTTTTGGTTGATGCAAGATTGTTGTGAACTGAGGATGCTCCTGCATCAGACATCCAGGGTTATTGAAAAGTGAGGCTCACTTTGATGGGGTCAGAGGGAAACCAAGGTGGTCTACCTTTTCCTGAGAAATACAATCTTCAACTGGTCTGTCCTTCCACTTCACAGGATATTATTTATACTGATTGCTTTGGGTACTACACCCAATCCTACTATCCAATATCTCTTCAATCTGATATGGTTCCTTTTGGGGTAACTGTTTCTCCAAGTCTGTAATATTGTTCTCATTGAATTCTAGTTCATGGTACTCATGAAGATCTGCAATGTTGAATATAGGTGAAATACTTAGACTATTTGGTAACTCCACTTCATATGCATTTCCAGAACTGAACTTCCTCAAAATCCTGCAAGGTCCAAACTTCTTCATTTGCAGCTTGTTATAAGTTCCAACAAGGAATCTCTCTTTTCTTAGATATACCATCACTTCATCACCAACTTCAAATTCCTTATGTCTCTTCTTCTCATCTGCCTTCTCCTTATACTTGTTGTTCATGTCTTCCAAATGTTGCTTAACCTGGATATGCAATGCTGACATGTGATCTACAAAGTCTTCTTCTTTTGAAATCCTCCGGTCTTCACTGCTAATGTCTCTCGATCCTGATATCCCTCTAGGATGCACTCTGGTAACAATCTCAAAAGGTTTTCTTCTGGTAATTCTATTCATTGAATCGTTGTAGGAAAACTCTGATTGTGCAAGGATTAAATCCCAACCTTCGATTTTATCTCCCACTAAACATCTCAACAAATTTTCCAAACTCCGGTTAACAACTTCTGTCTGTCCATCAGTTTGTGGATGAAAAATAGATCTGAACTTCAAATCTATCTTCATCTTCTTCCAAAGTGTTCTCCAAAAATAGCCAACAAACTTAGTATCTCTATCTAAAACTACGCTCTTAGGTAATCCATGCAATCTCACCACTTCTTTGAAAAATAGGTTTTCTACATGCAATGCATTTGATGTCTTCTTACAAGGTATGAAATGAGCCATCTTCAAGAATATATCCACTACAACAAATATAGAATCATTCCCTCTTGGTGTCTTAGGCAATCCAAGTACACAATCCATGCTTATATCCTCCCAAGGTCTTTCCGGTACTGTCAAAGGTTTATACAATCCCACATTCTGACTACTACATTTTGCAACTTGACAAACTCTACAACTCTGCACATATCTTTTAACATCCTTATGAATTTGGGGCCAAAAGTACTGCTCACTCACCAATACTACCATTTTGTCAATGCCAAAATATCCAACTAAACCTCCACCGTGTTTCTCCTTTATCAGATTCTCCCTCATAGAACTCTTAGGTATGAAAAACCGAACTCCTCTGAATAACATCCCATCCTAAATAAAGTAATCCAACCATTTTCTGCTATCTACCATAACTGGTTCTCTACGTGCTTTCCAAGGTTCTACAAAATCTGGGTCTTCGTCATACAAGGTCTTCAAATCTTCAAATCCTAATACTGTCACTCTCATCTCTATCAACAAATTCCTTCTCCTACTCAATGCATCAACAACTTTGTTAGATTTCCCACTTCTATGCTTCAACGCAAAGATGTAACTCTGCAAGAATTCTACCCATCTCATATGTCTCTGATTCAACTTACTCTGGCTGTTCAAATACTACAAAGATTGATGATCTATATACAATACAAACTCCTTAGGCAACAAGTAATGTCTCCACTTCTTCAAGGCTTGAACTATGGCATAAAATTCCCGATCATACACTAAATATCTCCTCTGGAAATCATTCAATTACTCACTGAAATAGGCTACTACTCTTCCTTCTTGACTCAAGACTGCTGCTATTGTTGTTCCACTTGCATCACAATCCACTTGAAATACTTTATTAAAATCCGGTAAAGCTAACACAGGCTGCTCAGTCACTTTCAACTTCAATAGTTCAAAAATTTTGTTTTCTCTGGTGGTCCACTTGAATTCCTTCTGATCTCCTCTCATGGTCTCAGTCATAGGGTTACAAACTGAACTGAATTTTTTGATAAACTTCCAGTATAAACTAGCCAATCCATGAAATGATCTTACCTCTCCAATGCTTTCCGGTGTAGGCCATTCAACAATTGCTTTCACCTTCTCAGGGTCCGGTCCATCTTCAAACCATCCTCAGATATCACAAATCCCAAATAGACTAACTCATCCTTCATTAAAGTACACTTTTTGATATTGATCATCAACTTCTCTTCTCTCAATCTCTGCAAAACTTGTCTTAACTGCAACAAATGCTCCTCTCTTGTCTTACTCAAAATCAGAATGTCATCCAAATACACAATAACAAATTTTCCCAAGAATTTCTTCAATACCTCATTCATCAGCCTCATTAAAGTACTTGGTGCATTATTCAATCCAAAAGGCATTACCAACCATTCATATAGTCCTTCATTTGTCTTAAATGTTGTCTTCCACTCATCACCTTCTCTGATCCTAATCTGATGATATCCACTCTTCAAATCTATCTTTGTAAAGTATTTTTCTAAACTTAAACAATCCATTATGTCATCCATCCTAGGTAAAGGAAACTGGTATTTCACTGTGATCTTGTTTATTGCTCTTGAATAGGTACACATCCTCCATTATCCATTCTTATTAGGTGCTAATACTACTGGTACTGCACAAAGGCTTAGACTCTCCCTGATCAAACCTTTCTTTAACAACTCCTGCACTTGTCTATTCAATTCTTCATTCTCTACCAGTGTCAACCGATGTGCAGCTTTGTTAGGCAAACTAGCTTCGAGAACCAGGTCCATGCAATGACTAATACTTCTTACAAATGGCAATCCATCAGGTACATTATCTAAAATGATGTCCTCATATTCTATCAGCAAATCTCTTATCTCTTTCGGGTGTCCTCCTTCCAGTTCTGGTCTCTCAGTCTTCTTAGGAATTAAGGCAAAACAAACATTATCATGTCTCAGTCCATCCAATAATTTCCTTCCATCTACTAAACAGATTCTAGCATTCATACAAACTTCATTCTTTAAAGGTTCCTCCAAAGGCAACAAGGTTTGCTTCATTCCATTGGCCACAATAGTGTATGTAATCTTCCTCCCATCATGTACTACCCATATATCAAACTTCTAAGGTCTACCCAACAAAATATGACAAATATCCATAGGCATAATATCACACAAGACTTCATCATGATAATTCCCAAATTTTCAATTTCACCAAACATTATTCACTTACTAACAACTTATGTTCATCTTGAATCCATGCTATTCGATAAGGCTTAGGGTGTTTCAATCTCTCTAATTTCAACTTATTCACCATCTCTTCTGAAACAAGATTATATGAACTACCACTATCAGTAACAACTTTACAACACTTATCAGATACCTTACATCTAGTCTTGAATAGATTCTTCCTCTGCAAGGGCTCTTCATCTCCTCCTGTATGACACAAAGCTCTCCTCATCATCAACAGTTCACCATCTTTCGGTTGATTGTCTAATCTGGTGGGGTTTTCTTCCACCACTGCTACTCTTCTGGTAGTTTCTGTCTTCTTACACTCGAATGCACGATGTCCTTCTCCCCCAGACTTAAAACAGGTTCCTCTAAATGTCCTTTTGTCTTGTCTTCCAAAGTTCTCATTTTGATAACCATCTAGTTCTCTCCTCCAATAGAAATTTCTATCATCCTTTCGGTATGAATTACCCTCTTTGCTCACTTCCTTGTCCTTGTTCTGATTTGTACCGGTTCCTTTTCCTCTGGTATATCCTCTTCCTCCTCGAAATATTCCTCTGGTAAACCTTCCACCTCTACCTCTCTGTCTCTGCTCATGTCTTTTGTTTAACTTCTCTTCTGCCTTTAGGGCATACTGATAAGCCTCTTCAACACTCTCCAATTTGATCATACTCAATTTATCTTGTATAGACACCCATAATCAATTCAAATATCTTGCAACTTGTTCAACTTCATCATCAACATGTCTGGATTTGATGTTCAACTTGTAAAATGCTTTAGTGTACTTGTTCACACTAGATTCCTTCCGTCTCAAATTCTAAAACTTCTAGAACATATCCACTTGATAATTGGCTGGCACAAATTTTGAATTCAACTTAGCAATCATCCAATCCCATGTCTTAATCTTCTCTTTATCTCTTCTTTGTCTATCAACTTTCAAATGCTCCCACCAAAGAGATGCATGAGCTTTCAACTGGGTACATACATATTTCACCATCCTCTCTTCTGTAGTGTTTTCAAAATCGAAATACTTCTCCATCTCCGAGATCCAATCCATCAATTCATCCGAATCTAACCTCCCATCATATTCTGGTGGGGTAAAATGAGGTTTAGTATTCGCCCTACTCAAAACCCTCAAAAACCTTTTCTCATCTGGATCAATCGCCGGTAGGTTTTCTTGTTCTGTCGGGGCTTCTTCTCCTTCATCTTCACTTACATCTTCAATGTGTCGGCCTCTCCTCTGGGTTGTCTCCACAACTTCTAACTAGGTTGCTATTCATCGCAACATCTCCATCACAACAGGGTTTGCATTCCCACATGCTCCACCATTCCTAGTTCCTCTTCATGCCATCATTCATGCTAGTCCTTTGCAGCTGCAGGTCAAATCTGCAATCTACCACCCTACAACAAAAATTTAGGACACGCAACCTCCGAAACAAAAATTCACTCTGATACCACTTGAAGCAATCCTCGGTGAGGAGGGACCTCAAAGAGATCAATCCTGACCGGTCAGAAAGAGAAAACACAACGAAAACACACAGATATGATGGAGGAAATGCAAAACAGATTGATTTATTGCTGAAATTCGATTACATCTAACCTGTAACAATCAGGTTACAACATACCGACTTACAGGATTGGTAGAATAGGTCACAACTAGGACCTTGAATCTTATAATCTACTTCTATGCACAGTCTAGCTACTTGATTCTCTGATTGATTCTCCTTGATTCCATTCTAATGCGTAATTACAAATATATATATTGACCCAAAGGATCCAGGCGGCCCAAAAGGGATCAAAACCCGAAGAACAAGACCTAACGTGCAAAATAAACAAGGCCGGCCTCCACCAAGAGATTCCTCTGGAAAATCCAAAGGATGAAATGTAGATAGCGGGAAAATATCGACCACATGTTAAGGAACATCGAAATCAATGCCCAAGGCTTTGCAAGCTTCGGAATAGGTTCTGGTAGATCACCAGAATAGGTCTCAAGCAACCAGTAACAAAGGAACAACCTGTAACAAGAAACTATCATGGAAACCGGTAGCGATATCTTGCCAGAAAATGATCCAAGTGTGATATGGTCTAGAAGCAAGAAAGATGATCAAGTCTTCAAGTAGAATCCAACTCCACAGGATCCGGTTAGCCGAAACTAGGACACACAAAAGAAAACTGAAATTGCAAAGAAAAAACAAACAAAAAAGAAAATGTTTTTGGTTGATGCAAACAGAAAGGAAAATGTTTTTGCCCTTAACCCTAGGTGCACTCCATTTTATTTTATCTTAATTTAATCCTAATAATGTACTAATCAAAATCTTCAAGGCACTTTTTCACATATCTACACATCTTGGATTGACTTACTATGCTGGATTTGGCTTTAGAATCACAATATCTCGCATCCTTGGAAAATCGAAAAAAAGTTGACCAGAATAGGTAGTATACTACCTGGTCCCAGA
This sequence comes from Cryptomeria japonica, assembly GCF_030272615.1. NCBI lineage: Eukaryota > Viridiplantae > Streptophyta > Pinopsida > Cupressales > Cupressaceae > Cryptomeria > Cryptomeria japonica. The sequence goes on from NC_081405.1 coordinate 526,029,769, forward strand.
CTTTTTTCCCCAAATTTTGGGAGCTTATTTTGGTGGTATTATAATGTTCAAATCCCACTTCGTGTCAATTTTTATCAATTCTAAGTCCGTTTTTTCTCAAAATTAAAATTAGGGTTTCCTATATAAAGCCTTTCTTTCCCTCCTTTGAGGATCCTAATCTAGCAATTTGAAAGTAGATCCTTGTGAAGAGAAAGGTTAGCTTTGTGTGAAGTTTAAAATTAGTAAATTCATCCACCAATCAAGTCTTCTTTAGTATTTTCATCAATTATGGAAGCTTTAGGAGATATTGAAGAATGATAAGGGAATCACCGACTGTTGATTGACTTGTACCTCTTCCTTAGGATTTGGCATGATTTCATGTTATTTTCATATCTCTATTGAGTTTTAGATCTACATAACATTAATTTTTTAGATTTAAATTGCTTTAGATCTTGATTGCGTTCGTGATTTGAAGCATTTACATTACACTCATTTAGGGTTTTGCTTACAACATAGGGTAGAACTCTAGTTTGCATTTAGCTCATAGGAATCTTACAAGCACATGAGATTATAGGACACACACACTTTTCAATATAATCTCAACTATTTGTGGAGGTGGAAATCACCAAAATAAGGGGTTTGACTAAGGAAAAACCCTATATAGCCACAAACATACCATTTTCTAGCTTGTAGGTGCAGTTACAGGGTTCTGTCAAAACAGACAATTTCTAGGAGATCTGAGTAGATAGGAACAAACCCAACATCAAAATTTGGACTTGGATCTCAAGGACCAGGGCACTCCATGCCCTGTTCCTCTTCATTTGGATCCATATTTCATCATAGAAGCTCAATCAAACTTAGAATTCAGTCTTCCAGATTATAGGTTTTCACTATCTCTGAGACCAGGGCATACACCATGCTGGTCTTTTCAAACTAGACCTAGTTTGGTGTCACAAGTGCACATTAGATCTGTATTCTCAAATTTGTACTTTTTGTCTTAGTTTTGTTACTTCATCAATTTGTTATCATTGTTGTTATAGTTAATTTCATTCATCTTATTAACATAGCTTTGCATTCTCCTACATTTAGCATATTCCCTTTCTTATTAGGGAAGGAATAGAAACCCTAAAAGTATCCCTTGACTCTCTTTTACAATTTTTAGTCAAAGAGGATCACTTCTTTAGGTGCTTTCTTATTCCAATGTTTGGATGAAAGTGGGATTAGGTCCTAAAACTATTTGATTCTATTTTTACCCTAAATAGTATTTAAATGATTGTTATGTGATTTCATTATTTCTTAATAGAGTACCCTTTGAGTAAGAATTTTACAAATGAGCTTGTATAATCTAGGCAAGTAAAAGGTGGATAATATAATTGATTAAGGGGATTATTAGAGGATATTATATTATCTTACACTTTTGTTAATATTGATAATGCTCAAGTTACCTTATAGTAGGGGTTTTATTCATCTAAGAGAAAATTAGTTATATTTAAGAATTTGAATTCGTTTTTCAACGAACTAGCTCCTCCAAGTGCAAGCATTCAATGTGGATTGACTTATTAAACCCCTAGCAAAGACTATCAAGTTTTTCATACCATGCTTTAAAGTTAATAAAATTTTTATCCACTTTAACAAATCGAATGCACCTTCTCAAGCCTTATTTTGTATTTGCATTAGTGCATGACATTTCTCAATTTGTGCAACATATAATTGTGCACCTAAATGCATTAATGATCTCACACCTTTGATAGTAGTTCTATTGAATAATTGTATAGCAAGTACTTTTTTTTTTGGTCGGTAATATTGAGGTCACTTTTGACTAGAGCTATGAATCGATGGGGTCAAAATGGGGGACCCCATCCCCATGGTGGTGTTGCTAAGGCGTTAACACCTCCTAGATCTATCTCTTACTAATATACACTGAGCTGTGTCACATTTCCCTTCCACTCCTCTGCCTTGTATCTTTGTCTCCTTATCTCTCCCCACCTGCTTTGCTTCATATCTCTGCCTCCTTATCTCTCCACTCCTTTGCCTCTACCTCATTACCTCTCCAAACCTACTCCACCTCTTATGACTACCTCCTTATCTCTCCACTCTTCCGCCTTCGCCTACTTATCTCTCCACACCCATTTTGCCTCCTTGTCTCTACATCTCGATACCTTTCCACTCTCTGTCATCATCCTTCTCATTTCTTCTACCTTTGATCCTCTCTTTATTCACCTGCCTGTGCTGGTTTTAATATAGGTCAAGTCAAAGTTACTACTAACACAACATCAACGTTGGACAATAGTACCATCGTGGCATGTGGGGGCATGAGGGGGCATGTAACACCGAACAAGTCATTGAGCATAGTCTTTACCATCTCCAAAGTGACCTTCACCAGATTTCAAACCAAGATGCCATATCAACACAGTTTGTAGCTTTACTGTTGCACTGCAGGGTGAACCCCATTGTATAGCAAGTACTTATGTGCATAGTGTGTTCACACACATAGATATACATGTTAGTTCCTAGTTAGACAACACATGTGTAACACATGGAACATCAATGAACACATGCGGTCCTTCCAGAAATATAGGCTACTTGGAAACCTTTGTACCACATAAATTATCATACAACTAGCACCATATAAATTCAATAAATAAAAGTGTTTTTAGCACATGTTAACGATCCAATTAGAACCATATAGATTTAAAATTTATCGTCATTCTATCCACTAATCCCAAAGAAATTAATTATTTAGGATTATCACTTGTTTACAAAACAACTTCCAATGAGATTTCCTTGTGGTCTTGACCCTAACACCCCTCACAAGGGAGATCCTGGAAATATATCTCTAATGACCCTGGCACCCACTTGGAAGACCACTCTCCCTATCATGCCCCTAGACCTTAGGGTACAACATAACTTATTCATGCAAATAAGGCTCTTTCAAAGAATCACATAATATCCATCCAAAGGATCCATATCCAAATAGACACACTAACATATCTGATTCATAATGCCATAATGCAGAATCTCAAATGAAATAGTCAACCAAGAGCCATAAACCTTAATCAAGGTATAATTCCAAATATGATTATGAACAATTCATTGCCAGATATTCAATTTCTCCAAAGGCCATACACAACATAAAAATCATCTCAGATCAAATATAACTATTGTTGGAACATCACATGAAAATCACAGATAAATCGAACAAGCCTCTAGTTTGGAAAACTCAACACAAACTGCAAAAATGACTTAGAAAATCATTAGATAAGTCAAAATGATAGTACAATGCCTATACCCAAAATTGTGGTGTATTTACACCAAAATCTGGTGCATATATTAACTAAAATGATACGTTTAAACAATGATTTAGCGCTCATCTTAACCAGTTTAGCGCATCTAGGTAAGAGACTAGCGAATTCACAAGACAGTTCAACATGTATAAACAATAGGATGGTTCATACGATGCCCAATCTAGTGCATATATATAATATATTAGTGCATACAAAAAGTATAATAGTGCATATCAACAATAATTTAGTGCATTTGATAACCAACGTAAAGAATTTGCAACAGAGGATGAAAATTGACTTAGACACGAAGAAAAATAAATAAGTCCAGAATCAACTCAAAAGAAAATACGACATCAACCTAAGGTCTCAAGGCCCAAACAAGAGAGTACAACATAAGATAAAGATCAATATATCAAGCCAAATAAACAACCTCCCGACACTACACAGAAACTAACTCCTAAAAACACCAATAATGTGTCATACATAGGAGTTCAATACAACCAATGTACATCAATAAGGTGAATACAAAATCTTCAAACCAAAAGCTCAAGGCAATATACGATAATAATAAACCAAAGGTTTCATTACTAGCAACCCAAACTAAGGTAACCAAAACCATAGAAATAAAGATCCACAACAACTATATTATGCACAGGAACAATCTCACAATAAACAACAATCATAAAATTATTTTCCATGGACACAGTGAAGACAATCTTTCCGAAATCAAAATGCATAAGAAAGTTGAGATCCACCAACCTGGAAATGAAGAAATGGACAAAAGAAAATTGAAGAAGAATTTTGAAGTTTCCAACCAAAATATAGCAAACTTTCCCCACGCAATGCATCAAAAAAGCAAATCCAAAACTAAGCTCCAATCCTCAAGCATTCGTAGAAAAATCCACCCAAAAACCAAATTCAGAAAATACAAAGTTTCTAGCCAGAAGAGTCTCTCAGCAATATCAAAAATCTCTATTTAAAAAAATCATAATAATTATACCCCATCACAACCAAAATCAAAATAATAAAAATAATAATATTGTTACCAACCCTTTTACAATAGTCGAGAGAAAATAATTAAAATAAATAATAATCTCCAATTACAATTCCCAAAGACCAATAGTACAATGGAGTAAGTAAAATAAATAAATGAATAAACAATTAGATAATATTATCTTACAAACAAAACTCCCAAAATGGCCAATCATAACAAGGGGTAAGTAAATAAATAATTAATAACCAAATAAATAAATAAACAAACAATAAAGCAAATAGTTAAATAATCAAAATAATAAATAATTAAATAAACAATAGGAGGGATCACCTTGCGGTATAGTGGTCAAGTGGTTGCACTATTAATGGTGCAACCAAGGTTCAAATCCCCACCTAGCCCAAATGATGTTAATGCAATTTTTTGCCCACCTTTCTCATAGTGGCTTCAACCCCTTACCAATAAAAAAATAATAATAAATAGATAAACCAACAATAAGTAAATAATAAGTAAATCAAGCAATAAATAAATCCATAAATGCACAAATAAGCATAAATACTTAACCAATATAATTCAACCAAATAATCATCAATTAATTATAAGCTCTCAAAATAAATCTATATTTTTATTTATTCATATCTACCATCATTGAATAATTTATACCAATGAGCTAATATAATAATTAATTAATTAACTTCCACAACTCCAAATAACCAATGGATTAAATGATTAATTTCATATTTAATCATAAATGCTCCAATAATATAATATAAACTTAATACCATTAATATGTCCAACATACATATAAAATATAATAAATAAATAATCTTCCATGTATTAAAGATGCCTAATAAAATAGTCCAGAAAATAATACTATTACTTTAATAATATAGAACTTGCAATCTTCCCACATGAATAATTAATTACTCACACACAAAGCTATGCATAACAATATATACTACCGCCTCAATCATAAATCAACAATCCAACTAGGACCACAAAAGAACCCAACAAGACAACTAAGGCTTAAACACTTAAACTGACAAAATACCAACTAAGCCTAGAGTGTGATAAGACCTTATGCCATCTCCAATCAAATTTCCATTGGGATTAGAGACATGCTTAGATTTGTGAAATCAAGTGGAGTTGATGTCTAGTACCTACATCTTGCGAAACACCACATGTCTATAATATAACATATACACTTGCATATATCATAGATAATCAAACAGGTGAAAGAGAGTTGTGACATCACACCTTGCTTATAAATGAGTGGTATAATATCGTCCCTTTTACGTCTGCAGTAGGAATACAATCATGACAACCACAAAATCATCAATAACCTCAACATATCCAATATGAGCATGAAGTAGGGTTATCACATAACATGATATCATCATCCACGTAAAACCATAATGTATCAACTGCCAATATGAAATGTCTAGCACATGATAAATCATTATAAGAAATAAACATGAACCACATGTCCTAAATAGAAAAATAATCACGAAGCTAATCACAAACCTATAGAGTCAGCATGGCCATAGCAATCATAATGAATCCACTAATGTCAAAGAGAATATCAATATAAAGATTGAAACAAGAGGCATCAAGAACATGAACAAGTTCATAAGTATCTATCACATCTTGTCATAAATAACAAATCAGGGAGGGGCACTAAAAAGATATAAGAAAAATTAATGCCAACTAGAATACACACATTATGCACAATGCTTAATCATGTCCCAAAACCACAAGACCAAAAATAACCAACTGATGAAATGCGGATGTCTAGACAAACTCTTTTGTTCTAGAGGAACAAAGCGACTGATAGGATGAACTATCAAACCATGTATCCACCTTCTGAAGATCCATAACATGTACAAGCTGGAATATATGCACATCTGATATTCATGAGTATACTGTCCAAATCACAAACCCATATTTGTCACCGTGGAGCAATACAAAGCAAAACATAATGAATAGAGTCACAAAATTATTGGATAACAATAGTATAAGTCAACAGAAGTATGTTGACATCAATGACAACCAATATAGCCTATACAACATTCTCCTTTACCAAAAGACATCAATGATAGAATTCCAAAAATATCCTCCTTTGTCATTGATGGGAACATGCAAAAAAAATAGTTACTTGCTTCAAAGTACTTTTCAAAAAGTATTGCTCTTAAAATTATCCTTACTTTTAAACTATCTCCCCCTATGCCATACAGTACTTTATCATTACTTACTCTCCTTTTTGTCACCATCTCTTCCCCTTTTTGCTTACTCTCTAATATTCTCCACACTTCTCATTCTCTTCCAATATTGATTCTCTCCCCCTTTGCCATCATGAAAAAAGGATATCGAAAAAAGATACCTTCAAACAACTTCCCCTTAACAACAATAATACAATTCCAAAAAAAAATCTCAATTAATCTTTTACAGGATAATCTCCTTATAGTTTTCTTTGAGTTCCAAGAGAAAAGAGTTCCATGAATTGATAACAGATGTCAACATTGTGCACTGACTATTGCACTTCACAAGCAGGTCAATAGCACCAATCAAATCTTTGAGCACAAGAAAACTCAACTCAACTTTCTCTGCATCTTCCAGTAGACAAGTGAAATGATCCATTTTAGTTTCGATAATTTTTTTGACAATCCATAACTTCTTGACAAGATAATCGCTCTGTTTTTGTACCAAGGATAGTTCCAATTGAAAATAATTAATATTACTCCTTACTGCACTATCTTTATCGTTAAAAATATTAAAAGATTATACAAATATATTTAGCTCAGATTCAATAGAGTCAATGTTTTATTTGTGGTTTGTTGTGGTAGCAAGCCACCTAACACAATACTTGTAGATACTAGAAACTGCACCTGCATATTTCCTCTTGTCCTTTATACATTCAATCAATCTCTTTTGTGCAGCAATACATTTTTTGCTATAGCTCTTTGCACTTCATCCTCAAGATTTGTCTATCATTTTTTAGTAGCTTTCAAGGATAATTGTTCAAACAAAACATCTGTGAGAAAACTTTCAATAGAACTAAGAACAATATTATTCTAGAGCAAGTAACAATAGAAGCTTCTTAAATCCTTTATTTGTCATAAGTTGGTTGTGATAACCATACATATCCTATTCTCTTTATGCTATCAGGTTCTTCAAACATTTTTAGCACTTTATCAACTTCAAAGGGATTTTCATTAGAAGAACAATAGCGTTCCTTCTACATTTCTTCTTCTGCAACAACTATCTCCTTCTACTTCACATCAACTTCAACAGTCTCAATTACATCATCAATGCTAATGATTTCAATCTTTTCCTTTCTATCTGACTTCTTCTTCTTTGAAAGGAAAGAGGGGATTTCAAAAGATTTTTTGCTTCTCTTGTTAACAAAGGAGGATCCTTCCAGAGAAAATTGTCAGGTAACATCTGATCCAATGAGTTCTTCATAAGTACCAAACTTATATTCAGTGAGATCTAACTGAAGTTTTAGAAGCTCATCTACATGCATCATACACTCTTCAATGCTAATTTTATATCCAAATTATGTTAGCCGGAACTTCCGAGGCAACACAACTTCCATGAAACAATGATTTATATCAACCTAGAAAGTAATTTCATCCTTGTATATCTCAACACATCTTTCTAGGTTTCTATATTTTGAAATCAAGTTCTTCCAAAGTTCATAGAAACACTCTTCGCACATCATGTCTTTGTCATTTAGATTATCCAAACATCTTTTGATTTGCTTTCCTATAGGTAAGTTCTCATCCCAAACAACATTCTCCTTCATTGGTAATAAATTTAAAAAGTAAAATGCTAGACATACAATCAATTATCCAAAACAAAAAGCATAACCATTGTTCTTTGTTAACTCTATATTGTTCAATACTTCTTGTCTCAATAGTTCACATAAATCATAGTCCTTTCCTATCTTAGTCATATGATAAGCAACATATATTGTAATAGAAGATGTAGAACCTTCTCTATTTTGAAATTAAATCTTATAGGCAATACCCATAGCAACATATCTTACCACAAGGTCTAAAATGGTGTCAATTTGTAGAGTTCTTTGATCCGAAGTCACACTTGTCAATGCTTCAAGTTCTTTGTTTCTTATTGTCTTCATCACAAGTACGATTCCATCTGAACAAAGACTAGGAACAACCTTCAGAGATTCCTTTGCGATTTGATATGGTTTATCCAGACAAATGCAATCATTGTGAATTCTTCTCAATACAATCTTGACCAATTATTCATCAACTATCATCAAAAATTCACTCCAAATATTCTAACCCTTGTGCCCTAACTTGATGATCGGTTGTAAATTTTCTTTAGAGAGAGAACCCTCAAAATTCTTTATTATTACATTGTCATACTCCTAAATTTGTACATCAACAAACCTGTAAATATCTTCAAGACATACTACCCTAGCTTCTAGGGGTTAAAATGCACCAACCAAAACATCTCTTATCGGCTCTTTCATAAATTTCTTGAATTCAGGTCGGGATTCATCTTCACAACTAACAAACTTGTTGGAATCCATGAGATAGAATTTGTAAATACCTTATCTTTATTGACAACAATTATGCTCAAATACTTCTCTTCGCTCCTCAAATTTTCCAATTCAATGATAATAAAAATGAACATAAAAAACATGTACACAATCAAATAACCTAGGGTTTTATTGTTGGCTAAACATCTCTGCTTGTGTGAACAACCACTTTTGAAGCTTCACATTCTACTGCATAGCAATTTTTTCTATTGCAATCTTCACCAAGAGTTCAAGTTCATGAATTTATCCAATGTTTCAACATGTTGCGGAGGGCAGGGAAAGATATTCATTGTAGCTCCCCCTAAGCCAAAGTTTTTGAACTAGCTTTCGGAGGGGATCTTTGCACTAAAGCCAAATGCAACAATATCTTCTATTAAATAATTATCATGCCTAAGAAGAATTTTTTTGTGTGCCTGTGTATTGATAATCACACCCTTAACAAGTTGACTATGAAAAATATCCTCTGAGTTGCACATTGATGACTTGCTAGATTATCTTTGAAGTGCACAATACTTCAGTTGATAGACAAATTATGATGTCATTAGTTACTAGTATAGGTTGATTTAGAAAATTAGTTTCAAAATTCAGGAAGAATTTTATGAATAGATGGTTATGCTCTTTGGCTTAAGAAATGCTCTAGCCACATTCATGTACTTGGATGAAAATAATCCTCCAACCCTTTATTAAATTTTCATCATCATCTATTGGGAATCAAGATGGAATATTTTTCTACAATAGCACATGGGAGAAGGACGTGTAATAAGTCTCATAAACATTGTATACATTTTACCATCACAAGATACACACCAACCTTATAAAATGCACTTTTGACACCATGAAGATCCAATGCTCGATTTGTACAATCAACTAATATAGTATAAATATAGACCCCAACAAAATCAAGGCATTTACTTGGATTTATGAGCTATACAATTAACCATATTCTAACAACCTTGTATAGCTTCCTTATGATTTGCTAATATATGTCATAGGTTTGTACTAGGATTCTCTTACATCACATGGTTACTCAATTAGATCATGTGCACCAAAATACCATTATGATGGATAGTTTCTCACCATTGCACTTTTGAGGATTTTGCATAGTTCCTTTGCACAACACTTGTTCTAACAATGTTTGACATTGTCTACCCCTTCGAAATAGATACTTTAATGAATATGAAATGGTGTTCTATTTATGCATCATGTATAGTCACATATTATTGTTATAATTTTAATTACATAGTTCGACACTAATCCATCTATGAAAAGGAGTTGTACACCATCATACAACTATAAAGAAATGATGCCACTACATCCTAAGAAAGGAGATAATCATTTAATCCAATCATAAGTTTCTCTATTCCTTGTAGACTCAATCCAAATTAGAAAATGCATGCCACATGAAATGGATGAGATATTTCAAAATGGGGATCCCCTTATTTTGTTTAGTTCCCCCAGGTATTTTTATCCCACTAGTTTTTTTGTTTTCCCCTTGTCCTTTTCCTTTTTGTTTTCTTGTCCTTTCAAAGTTTGGGCCTCAAGATTTCATTATTATTTTCCAAGAAAAAAATTATCCCTGATTCCTGATCCCTAATTGTCTCTCCTTGTATTTTTTTTGTTTGTCATTGATCGGACATTGGGGGTAACATGTTCCCTTCATGAAAATGGAACATAAGAACATTGATGCTTGATCCCTAGTTCTTCCTCTTGCTTCCTCTTTGGGGATTGAACATTAAGGGTGCCATGCTTTCTTGGTGGAGGTTGAACATGGGAACCTCGACCTCCGATCCTCGATGTGTCTTTGGTCTTGTCTACCCACACTCCTAGTCCCCAACCAAGTACACAACATTAATGAGGGTTGGTGGTCGGCTGACACATACATTTCCTTTGTATAAAAATCCCTTTTTGAGCATAATTATATGTCATTTCAAGCACAATAGAAGGCTATTTAGAGCTATGCAACCTAAGATTTGAGATCCCTATGCACTGGGAGCGATCCAAATTTGGATTTAGAGCTATAGCATAAGGAGTAGCATAGTAGTTTTCTTGTTGATGTTTGTCGTTGTCTTTTCTACATTTTGAGGTAGGTTTTCCATTTATATCCTATCCTTTTCCCTTTTCTTTTGTTTTTTTCATGTTTTTGCTAGGTATTAATTGGGTTTTCAATGTTGTCTCTATCATTTTTCCTACTCGGGATTTCTCTATTTATTTATTTTTGTCAGAAACCCTAATTTAAGACCTCGCCCTTCCCTGACACTAGGCTAATGACCATTAGAGAGTTTTGTTTTCAATTTACTATTGCCCCAACACTGAGCATGCCTCAATTTTAGTGTGAGATCTACCCTTAGATTTTTGTCTAAAACCCTTGAATTTGAAATAATATTCAATGGTCCAAGTTAGAACCTTCTTTCAATGCCTTATTAGGGTTTAAGGGTTTAACACTTTAAAAAATTTAATACAAGACCATGTAAGAATATAGGATTAGGGTTATCAAATTCTAAGTTTAGTCCAGACAATTTATCCTTGATCCTCGATCCCCGATCAACAATGAAGAGATTATAGTTTTAAGTATTATGGACATTGAGAATTAGGGGTATGTATTAGCCTTAGCTATTAATTTTAGGAAAAAAATGAATGAAACAAAAAATCCCCAATCCCCAATAAGGGGGTTCAACATGACAATTTTATTGAACATGGAACTTTAGGGATAAGCCTTGCATTTTTTCCAAAGCTTGTGAACCTTGACATCAAGATTTTTTATCCATGATCCTCGACAATGGGACTTAACTCATAACTTTCATCACACATCCGGATTTGGACACGATCTTTGCAATTTTTTTGAAAGTTTTGGTAAATCACCATCAAGATCCTTGATCCTTTATCCCTAACATCTTGAAGGTCTATAACTTTCTCATCAGACTTTAGAGTTTAGACTTGAGGAATTCAATATTAAAAAGGGAGATTAGTAAAAGGAAAACTCGAGACCCAACCCTTCATAATTATTTTTAAGGATTTTCATACACATCATCCATTAGGATTCAAAGATTCCAACTTTGCATTCCTAAAGGGACCTCCAAACACGAATCCTCAAACAAAAAAATATAGTTTTAAACTTCTTATCAAACTTTTGAAATTGGGTATGTATTCTCCTTAGTGGACAAACTTAAAAGAAGACAAGATAGGAACCCCATTCTTTGACCCCTGGTTGAGACAATTTTAACTATTCTTCTAAATGTACAAGGAGGAAAGGTTAAATTTATATGATGATGGTTTGGGCTTATCATGGAATTTCTTGACATTGATTAATGTTGTATTGGATAACTAAAAATGATGATATTTGTTCATCTCCCTAACATATATTGCGGGTATTGCAAAGGAGATAATGTTAGAAGAAACAAAGAAAATGAAGTTTCAATTCAAAGGTTGTAATCCACCATCCAAGTTGGTCTCTCCAAGAGAAAAGATCAGTGAAATATATCTTAGACATATTGACATGAAGGAGTTCTTGAAGAGAATGAAATATGAAAATAATAGAACTCCGTAGGCCACAATTCTAGTAAAATTTGGTTTAGTGCAAGTTGTTGCCTTTCAAGTATATTTACAATCTCCTAACTTGATACTTGCCCATGCCAAGCATCATAATACTAAGTATAATAAATTCTTTGGACCTCTAATGGAAGTTGTTGGGAAATTACTGGGTACTATTTTAAATCTCTAATCCAATAAAACCATTGATTAGATTCAAAGCATACCCAATGAAAATTTGTGACTGTATGCAAATCTAGAAATTAAGGTGTCTTAATACAAAAACACATTGAGATATTCATCTTCTTTGTTATGCCAAACATCATCACTTTAACATGCTTAATAAACCTAACTTTGATGAGCATAAAACATCATGGAAATGAACATTACCTCACCATAAGATAACATAAATAACAAAGAATAAAACAACACAAGAAGAACATCTCACAACATAGGATTTACGTGGAGAAACCCTTTTGAGAAAAAACTCCACCAAGAAGAGAGGTCAATGCTTATATTATCTCTATGAAAAAAAGGTTACATATAATCATTCATTCCTTCTCCTCTTCAACCTTCAATCCAGCAAGACTTGTGTACACAAATGAGCTCCCATAATGTCTCCATCTCAACCCCTCAACATATATAGACTTATAGAGGCCCAAACATGATCAAGAATACCACTATAGAACAATACCATGGGCCAAAACAAGGTTTCAAAGTACCATGGTAAAAATCCACATGATCCACCATCTTGGAATCATGCATGTAGCTCAAAATAGCCACTTATAGATGCTCTTACAATTGTCATAAGGCATCTTACCAAACTGGACAACCAGGGACCAAGATAATAACATTATGTCATAGATTCTCTTAAACATCTTACATGTGTCCCAACAACCCAAAATAGAAGATTCCATATGGGACACCTAGCTATTTTGTCTTTTTCCCAAATTCCAAATAGTAAATATTACTTTGTCTTTACATGAGACCTTTTACTGCCGTTGGTGAAACAAATTCATCTCTTATTGGTGATTTACAAATAATATTAGGAAAATAATTAATGCAAGGATTTACAAGGTTCATGTCACCTAAATTCTAGCAATATCGGTATTTGCCATTACACCAGTTATTGTTGATAAGGTATTTGGGATACCTTTTCACAATGAGTATGCAAAAATGGACATTAAAATTGGTAATCAATACTACACCTGTAGTACCCCTCCTCGTTTGAACTTATTAGACTCATATTTTACTGTTGCTTACTTTCAGTGGATACATTACCATTATGGGTTATTCAGACTTATATGACATTATTTCATGCTTTATCTAGATATGAGATGCATAATTTATTTGCAGTATTTTAGTACTTGTGATTTATGGCATTTTATGGATTATTGCTATGTACTGACACTTTATTTTATCTATGCAATGTAAAATTATATGTTGCGTGTCTGCGAGTGTATTGGATGCAAGGGGATGATTTTCCTTCACTCACTCCGGTGAGACAGGGAACGTCACATTTCTCCTTCATCAGTGTGCATACCGTGTTTTCTATATTGTATATATGCATGTGTGGTTCGGTGATGCAGGATATTGTAGGTACAAGTACTGGGTAGGTACGGGGTATCGTCTCCACCTGACTTCACAAGTCTGAGCATGCCTTATATTTGTTCAATGGAAGTGGAGGAGGTAGTAGTTGACCCTATTTTACCCAGTTACACTCTTGTGAGTGTCGTCAGTTGGTCGTCCTATCGGTTTGTTCGGCCTTCGTGTATTATCGTTTGACTTTTTCTAAGTCTTTATTGGGGGTTTGCTCAGTTTGTGTGTTTAGTGGATTTAATTAATTAATTAAATTTATGGAGTTATCTCATAGTTGGTGTTTTTGGAATTATGTATTTTATGCATTGAGATTTTAAATTTAATTAATTAAAAGAAATTATTAAATTAGATTGCAAGTTGCATTGTATTCGAATTATATCTTATTTAAATTTTAGTGAAAAATAAATTAGATTAATTTCATTTATTGTTTCCTAGAATTTTAAATAAATAAATGAATAAAAGAATAAATAAATAAATGAATAAATTAGAATTAAGTATTGCTTTATTTTCTTTGTTTAAAAAATTTATTAATTTGCATGAGAAAAAGAAAAACAAAAAAAATAAAGGATTATGATTTTTGCATGTTCATTTAATTATCTTTTAGTGGGAATTAAAAAAAAAAGAAGAGAAATAAAAATTCCTTTTTTTTACTAAAATTAAATATTAGGTTTTTGGGAAAAATATGTGCAACCTAAAATTTTAGGTTAAAAAGAATAGATCTTTCTCTTTTTGGTACACAAGAAGGAGGCAGAGATTTTGGGGAAGAAAATTAGTTTGGAAGCAATATTTTGTTGAGGAAGAAATTATCAGAGGATGGTTGGAAGAGGGGTTGGCTTGGAAAACCGGTACAAGACTGAGCTCTTCCATGTGAATCTTCCAGGAAAGCTATACAGGTTGGGTGGCCTCTTCTCGTTGTTTTTTGAAGAAAATATTTTATTTTTTCCCTCTTTCTAAATGATGCGTGTTAAAAATATTTGTCAAATCCAAAACCTTTTCTGGTTATTTCATGTTCTCGGTTAAAGTCCATTCCTGAAATTTATTTTAGTTAATGGAAATAAGTTATTTCCTAGGTGTTTGTAGATTAAAATTTGGAGAAATTTGGGATAAGTTATTCTGGCAAAATTTTGCCAAGATTTTTACTGTGCATGAAAGTTGCAAGTTTTGGGAGAAATGGGTTTTGCCAAAGAAAATGTCCTTTGGATCGGTATTGATTTTCTTTGTTATCTTCTATGGTTGTTCTTTTAATATTTGTACATCTTTGTGTAAATTATTTAGTTACTATGGTAATAAATTTAATTTCAATTAAATTTATTGGGTTATTAAAAGTTATGGGGAAATTATTAATTTAATTATTTTGGGGAAAATTGTATTAATTAAATTCTTTGGAAATGGATTTTTAAAATGAAATTTATTGATTTTTATGCTATTGAATTTTTTTTTTTTTTTTTAAATTATTAAAATTTTTTTTAAAAAAAAATGTGGGGAGGTAGAGCCTGCTACCCACGGTAGCAGATGCTACCCAAAGGTAACGGCTGTTGCCATAAGGCAGCAACGCTACCCAAGGGTAGCCGCTGCTACCGTATGGTAGCAACGCTACCATTTGGTAGCGTTTGCTGTCATATGGTAGCAACGCTACCATAAGGTAGCAATAGTTTAGGTTTATCTTATTTTTATTTTATTTTTTATTTTTTAGTTTAAAAAAAATAAAAAAAATTGTTATTATATATATATATATATATACGCTTTATGCTTTTTAACATATCTTAATTTAAAGCAATTTCTTTATGCCTTGGGTTTAATATGAGTTCTTTGTAAATTATAAATGTGAGAAATTGAAAGTTAAAGATTTTGTTTTTATATGTAAATGTTATTTTTAGAAAGTAAATTTTCAATTTAGCATGCAGATTTTATTATTGAAATTTAAATATTTTTTTAGTATATATATTTGAAATATGATTTAATTACATGGTTTATATTCGAAGAATATATACTCATGTAATTTTATTATATTATTATATGTATTCTAATTTAGAATTTAATTTAGGATATGGAAACCTTTTTCATTGGAATATTTGGTTATTGTTTTTAGACATATGACTAGGGGAGATTATTTCAATGTGATAATTTAGCTTTTGTAAAAATGGCAACTTGGAATTTCCTTTCTGATAGAGTGTATTATCTTATCTTTTGAAATAACTTAAATTGCATGTTATTTATGCTTTTGGCTGTGTTATGTAAAGATTGCCTGTTTTAGAATCTTAGTGTTTATGATATTTTCAGTCGAGTGTTATTTCATTGCAATTTTGGTTGTGTTGTCGTCATGTCATTTATGGATATATCCTCTTGGTCAGGTGTTGTTGTGTAACCATGTTGATATGAGCCATTGTGTGTTTTGTTCCAAATAGTCAATCCTGGATTAGTGATTGTGTGTCCTTCACCTGTGGTTTGTCAGGATTAGTTATGGTTGTCTGTTTCACCATAAAGTTCTTGTAGAGAAACCTTTCCTGTTAGTGTCCTATGAGAGAGAGTGGCTTTCGAGCGGGGGCCGCGCCTGAAGTGGATGGCAGGATAACCCCTCGAAAGTCAGTTAAGAAGTGATAACCTAGTAATTGATTAGGGGGTGGGTAGATTTAATATTAATTAAGATAATATGCCTCGCACATGGGTGAGTGCTTGTATAGGCTCAGGATATGGTGAGAAGGTCTGGAATGGAAAACCTATCACCTTGTCTTCACGAAAGGATTGGTAAGGGTCCACATGAGGCTTAAATGGAGCCGGAGGTTCGAGAGAGGTTACCAGGATAACCCAGGATGGGGGTCGGGACCTATGGAGCCTACCAGGGTAACCACCTTAAGCCATGCGATGACACTCTCTCCTTAGAGTCACTAGTGTTTGTGTGTTGAGTAACATGGATGTTTGCAGAGTCATGTAGTCCTGTCGTACTTGTCTTATTTTTCTTGCTTGAGGGTCTTCTACTATCTCCTAGCACGGTGGGGTGGTTCCATTTCGGGATCACATGGTTGGGTGGTAGTGCCACTTCCCATCGGATGTTCTGGATTGTATCTTTAGGCGAGGAAAGGCTTCACTGGTGTTTCTTGGTTCGTGGTTCATGTACCAACTCTTGTTCGTGATCATTTTTTAGTTGAGACCTTGTGGTCATTGTATCAAACTTTTATGTAACCTTGATATTGTAACTTTTGTAATCCGTGGTATTATTGGAAACCATGTATTTATGGATATTGTAATATTATATCAGTGGAATGTATGTTAATTCAGTTTCTTTAATCTTTTGTATAAATGGTTTATGGATAAATTAATGCATTGGAATACTTTAATTCTTTCATTATGGAATTTAGATGTATGTGTAGGTTTATTCTCAAGCATTTAATTTACCTAATTAAAATGGACAATTGGATTAACCATGGTGTTAATGTAATCTACGAATTAATCTTCGTAGGTAACGCTTAGGAAATCATGTGTTAGACTTCCACTATGTTATTAAACGTGCAATTGTTATAATTAATGCACTTAATCTTTAAAAAAAAAAACATTTCACCCTTTAGTTGCCTAGTTGTGTTGTTTTTCTTTAGGATTCCTGGCGGGGCATTACAACACCAATCTTCTAGATGTTGTAGAATACATCAATCACCACTTGCTCAAGAAATTGAGGAAATTGATTGCTAAATTGGCTAAGGTAATCTAAAGAAGTATGATGGATGAAGATGCTAAAGAACAAGTGACATTGCTAAGCAGGATTGTAAGTTTTCCAAGTGAAAAAGACTTCCATCCCTGGATGTTTATGTCCATCATAACCATCCTCACAAGGAAAGATAATATTGACTGGGGAACCATCATGAGTGACAATCTACATGAGCAACTAGTTTTTGTCAATGATAAACCCAAATTCTACATGACATCCTATTCAATATATCTCTTTGTTGCTCAAGCCACATTCTCAGGGACAAATGTAGTAGTTTCCCTAAAGGATCCAAAAATGAGAATTTACAAACATTACCCCCAATTGGAATTGGAGAGAAGAAAGAATTAGTACTGTCTGATAAATGATGGATTTACATTTTCCATCATCAGGTTGCTTGAGGATGACTTTTCCAAGAGACTCTCGATAGATGTTGCACCTGAGATATATAATCTAGAGCATTAGTTCACATGCTTCAATATATTCACTTATATTAGAATTTAAAGATGCAAAAGGGAACCCATGAAGTTGCCAAGATACCCTTGTGATAAGATAGTCCTGTTAGAGTTTTGCAGACAAATTAGGGAGGCACACAAGCTGTTTGTTAGCAAGAATAAGTTTTGATTTATGTTCCTCTTCAAGATTGGTGCATCTTCCTTCTTGGATATGAAGAGTGCCAAAGTTTCAAAGGTATAAATGACTACCTACATTATGGATTCTTTGTTGGTAACCATGGATGAATTTGATCAAATTGGGAATATAAGCCCAATTATTGGAGCATTTTGCAAGCATGAGCCCAAAATTGGAGATCATTGGGCTGACTATATAGATGAACATGAAATTAAAATATGACTTTTATAGAATTGACTTGAACTTTGCCAATATTATTGTAGGGTCATAATTTCCAAAGGATTCAAAGAATATGGGAAGAGATTACACCCTTCCCACAACACTAGGGGAATCTTCAACATCCCCATATTCAATGTTGATCCTTCAATAATAA
Organism: Cryptomeria japonica; assembly: GCF_030272615.1. Lineage (NCBI taxonomy): Eukaryota > Viridiplantae > Streptophyta > Pinopsida > Cupressales > Cupressaceae > Cryptomeria > Cryptomeria japonica. Next base: position 526,048,414 of record NC_081405.1, read on the forward strand.
AAGTGGCTAACATAGAAGAAAGGGAAAAGCAGGTGGTCTAATGGACCAAGGAGTTGATCAAAGCTCCATATGTTTTGTTGGCCTTTCCTAAGCCAAAAGAAAAGTCTCTTGAGAAAGGAAAAGGAACTTCTAAAGTTGGAGGGTCATCCTCCTCTTGAGAACCTTCTAAGGCTACATAGCCTCAAGGCCATGCAAGGGCTACAACCACAAAACCTCTAGCCAAAGAAATATAGATTTCAAAGTTTGGTGGATAAGAAAAACCTACTACCCCATAACGAAAACAAGCTTTAATCACTATGATAATAGAATAAGTGGTACATCCTAAGACCAATGATAAAGGTAAGAATATTTGTAAAGATCCTCAAACCTACGAGAGGGCCAAGATAGTAAAGAGACAACTCTACCTCCAAGAATCATCAAAAGAGGAAGAATAAAAAGAATAAATTCCCCTAAGGAGAAAGAAGAGGACAAAGGAAAAATCCTACATATTCCCCTCAACAACAAGAACAATTCCCTTCTCCTTCTTCTTCTCCACCAATGGACCCTAGTCCTTTGCCTCATTAATTAGCATCATCACATCCTAAGTCTCCATCTCCACCTCCTAGAGTATCTGCACCTCCTCCACCATCACCCCCATAGTCACCTCCATTGAGAGATACTAATATCTCTTCTTCCTCTCAAGAAAATGAAGATGATACAACCACTAATGAAGGCTTGCTTGATGTGATTGAAACTCAAGATGAGATTAAGGATGAAAGAGGAGATGAAGAAAGTGAAGTTCCTCTATTTAGGCTACATGAAGAAGGTCCCCCAAACAAAAGGAAACCCAAAAACAAGATGAGAAATGACAACACAAGAAATATAAGTTGCAAGAAGAAGAGAAACAAATAAATGATAAGGAATACTTGAAGATAACAAAGAAGAGAAGCATCAAGATGATGAAGCTGAAGTTATTTGGGATCAAGATGTTCCTATCAAAAACTAGAGTAGGGGAGCTCCTTATGTGGTTAAGGAAAACCATATAGAAGAGGGAAAGAAATTACAAGTAGCTAAAGGAATATTTTTCTATGTTAGATGAAGCTTTCAAGACTTCAATTAGTAAGAAAAATATATTGAGAATAGTTTCAATAACAATAGATGAACATGAGAATATGAGGGGCTTAAATTTTTTATCCCCATAGTGGATAAGCCTCAATAAGACATGAAGCCTAAGGGTTATTAGATCCAAGATGTAGACCTAAGAGTGTAGATAAGAGCTGGAAAAAAAAATCACCCTAAAAAGCAATAGATACTATCTTTAGGTGAATGCAAAATTATGAAACTACAAAAGAGTAATTTAAAGCACAAATAGACCAACTTAAAACATATGTGAATCATTTGGTTGGGCTTGTTGATTCATTAATTCCTTCTTTGAGTCTATAAGAAGCACTATCCAAAGACAACAAATTACAAGACACTAATGGATTCCTAGCAACTACTACAAAATGGAGAGGAATTTAAAATTTTTAGGTGAAGAAGTAATAAGGAAGGATGTTAAAGCCTATCATTCCATTAATGATGAACTGAGTTTGTTGCAAAAAATTCTATCCAAAAAGAATAGTAATGTAGGGATAAATGAAAGCATATTAACGTGGGAGGATTACGTCTGCTCTTTGTAGAAGATGAAATATACTAGCCAAGAAGAGTTTCTTCAAATAGCTATAATGGATGAAGAGAATAAATATATGCCGAAAGAATGAAATAAGTTGCTATTAAAATGGTCATCTCAACATTGAAGAAATCAAAGGACAATTTGATGTAGATCCTTGATGCTGAAATTAAATTTTTGTTAAGAATAGAGGAAATTATTGGAGCACTTTCATGCTCATTTTAGAAAACTTCTATAAAAGTGAAATCAACTTTAGCTATAGTTAAAGAGCTCAAGGGAAATATACATTAGCAATGTACCAATAATTTAATTGATGACATTATGCATATGAAGGTAGAGCTATTGAAGATGCAATCAAAGATAGTTAATTATAAGGATTTGAAGAAGCTAAAGAATTTAAACTATTCACAGACCATCAAAGTCAAATACATTAAAACTCTAGACTTAGAAGTGTAGGAGTTGATGATACAACCATAGGATCCAAGAATCATCTACAAGAAAAACACTTGTCACACAAAAGAGATCAAGAAAAGATAATATGCTCCATAACAACCTAAGAATTATGTATTATTGCACATAGGAATATTGGAGATACATTACAAGGAATAAAGGCTTTCTTTTATAGAAATCAAGAGATGCCCTAATCCTACAATTAGGAGAACTAAAGAAAAACCATGAGGAACTAAATTAAGCTCAGCTACAATTGAACTAAATCTAGAAAAACATTACTCTAGATTAAAAAAGTACCTAATTTTAGCTTAAGTGAAAAAAGTAATTAAAGCACCTAATTAATAAATAATTAGATAATAGTCCTAATTACTCTAACACCCCACCCCCCCCTTTAAGATTAACTTAGGGATAGATAAAGAGATAATATAAATGCATGCATGAATGAGTCCCAACAACAAAGTCTCAATTAGGTACTCATGTAAAAACCAATGCAAATAAATGCAACTCAAAGAAATGTAACTAACACAAACGAAGAAAAGGAGAAAAATCCAGTGGGAAAAAACCCATCTGCAAAAGAGAGAGAAAGAAATGAAAAAGAGAGTACATGTGACAAGCATGAAGGAATAAAGATGTCCCCCCCAAATACTGAATCAATCATAGAAGTAGAATCAATATCCTCCCATAGGAGATAAAAGGAGACAATGCATCCCCCCCATTAGAGAGAAGCTCCAATGCCAAAGATGAAGGCTTGAGGATGAATGATGATGAAGATACAAGAGTGGTGAACCACATTCTTCCCCTGGGGAAAAATAAAATAAAATGGCCAAGGTAGAAGCAACTACATGAAAAGATATGGATTAAAGAGATCTACTCTTGATGCATGAGAGATAAGACTAGTTAATGGAATTGCATGATCAATGGGAGAAAAATGGGAGAACTCATATAACCGTGATGCATGATAAACTCTACCAATTGCAACTAGCTCTCTATAATGCATGTCTTTGATGAGCACTGAATCAAAGGTGAACTCAACTCTCTATAATGCATGTCTTTGATGAGCACTGAATCAAAGGTGAACTCAACTCTCTATAATGCATGTCTTTGATGAGCACTAAATGAAAGGCTAGAAGATAATGGAAGTGCCACCATCAAACTCAATAGAACCACTCCCATCAAGATGAAAACACAAAGAGCATTATTGAAAGTGATACCATCAAACTCAATAGAACTGCTCCCATCAAGATGCATGTAAGTGTTATTACCCATCAAAATATGTGGAAATTATAATGCTCAAAAGAAGAGAACATACTCTTTGATCCATCAACACATATGTAAGTGTTATTACCCATCAAAATATGTGGAAATTTACAATGCTCAAAAGAAGAGAACATACCCTTTGATGACACCATATGATGTGAGGCTTCTGAATTAAGAAGCCATTTGGAGGACCAAAGATGCATCAATGCAAAGAGAGCATGGCCCTTCATCTTGTCTTCACCGTGTTCCATAGAAGATGACCCTAAATGTCTAAGTCTTGAAGTGGTAGAAGAAGATGTACTAGATGAAGGAAACTAGCTATTGTTCTTTTGGATAAGTTGTGTCAGCTTAGCAATCTTATTTGCATAATATTGATGATCATCATGTGCTATCTCAGTGCAATATACACACTTCAACTTATCCTACAGAACTGGTGACCTCTCAGAAGAGGAAGAAGAATCCAAAGAATCATGTGATTGGATGTCCTTGGGCTACTTGTGTGACTTGAAATCCTTTTGTTTCCGTTTCTAACCTTCTCCATGTGAAGATTTCTTATTTGTGGTGTCCTAGGAAGAAACAAGAGTTTGTGATTTCAAAGACTTCAATTGACCCATCTGAACCAACTTGGTTTTCTCTTGGGTGAGTTTGGAATAAAACTCATCAAGGGAAGGCATGGTGAAATCAACAGCAAGTGGATCTTTGGTGGCATAAAAGGTAGAAACAAAAATTGAATAATCAAGATGAAGCTTGGCAAGGATATAAAGAATCAACTACGATTCCTCCTTAATAACACACTACAACAAGTGTTATCTGAGAGAGTTGATTTTGGGGAAGAAGTCATGGATGCTGTCAAAATCTATAAGATTCTAGCCAATAAGTTCAATCTCCAACTAGAATCCCCTCAAATCATCTTGCTTCTCAAATTAGGAATCCAATGGAGTCCACATCTAATTGGGTACGGTATAAGACTCAATATGAAAGAGAAAGTCTGGAGACATAGACATGAATAATGTCCCAAAAGCCCCATTACACTTATTGAACCACTTTCTCTTCTCAACAACAACTATAGGCTCAAGTTTTGTATCCATGATCACTCCGTGTATCCCCTATTTCTTTAAGTGAAATTGTATTTTTTTTTCCAACCATAATAGTTTAATGGAGCAAGGGGAGTATTATGATTTTGATCCATGATCAATTATGAAAAAGGTACAGAAATGGACTAATACAAAAATATAGATCCTCTCAATGCCAAAACTTTCACTTGAATCACAAAAAAAATCAATTGATTTGCATATTTTCCAAGAAAGGAACCAAAAGGACAAGATCGAGATCTTTGAGTACTTGATGAATATTTTGAAGAAAATGACTTAATATCTAGGTAGAGGCCTTTGATGTCTTTATGATGATATTTGATTTTCAAAAAACAAAATTCAAATGTGCAAGATATGACCCTAAAAGTGCAAAAATGAAGGTCGTCTTTGGAGGCTTGGTACAAAAAAATGGATTAGAGTCTAGTAAAACCACTAATAGATCTAGATTAGTGTTGGAACCAACTTTTCGAGAATATCTAATTTGCATGATTTTGAGCCTGTATGACAAAGTTATGGCCAAAACCTTGAGACTAGGTCAATATAAAAAATTAGGGCTTGAGGTGATGATGTGGCACATCCATACAATGATGACGTCAACAAAATATTCTCCAAATATTCCATATCACCAAAAAGTCCTCCTCTACACTAAGAAAAAATCATTGGTATATTTTCTCAGGGTGCCAGAGTATTCTCTTTCAAATTAGTAGCCAAAAATAGTGAGGATGCACTAAATATAGTGGTTGCCAAAAATAGCAAAGAAAAGCCAAAAAAGAAGGTGGAACAACACTAATGTAAGTGCTTGTACAATTCACTCAGACCTGCATACATTTTTCTTGTGATTTGACTTTTATTAATTAAAAAAACTTAATCCCCTTTTTCGAAAATCACACACCACATACATGAATTTTAATGAATTTTTTTAAAATAAAAAAAAGGGCAATGAATTTTTTTTGTCAACTATGCGTGAAATTTTATACAGTACCTATGGGTACAGATCCCATGTGACTATACAAGATCCATATTGTAAAATACAAATTCCTATACACCAAATAATTTTATTAAAAAATTTCTCAATCTCTGAATTTGACAAATTGATAGGTGATTTTAGGGTTCTCAAGCCTCTTGAGCACAATGGTGACCTTCGTTTTGGTCCAAAGTGCCAAAATTTTAGCTGCTTATATTTTGATGAAAGGACAGACAATCTTAGGGTTTTGTGATGTTGCAAACACAATGGAAACCTCCATTTGAGCCCAATGTTCTTTGACAAATCACTCAAGGTTGGATCCATCAAGCGTGTGGACATGAACTTGATAGATTTAACACTCTAATATCATGTAGGAGTTGATGATACAACCTCAGGATCCAAGAATCTTTTGCAAGAAAAACACCTGTCACACAAAAGAGATCAAATAAAGATAATATGCTCCATAACAACCCGAGAATTTTGTATTATTGCAAATAAGAATTTTGGACATACATTATAATGAAAGAAGGCTTACTTTTATTAAAAGCAAGAGATGCCCTATTCCTAAAATTAGGAAACTTAAAGAAAAAGCATGAGGATCTAAATTAAGATCAACTACAGTTGAACTAAAGCTAGAAAAACACAACTCTAGATGAAAAAAGAACCTAAGTTTAGCTTAAGTGAAAAAGTAATTAAACGACCTAATTAATTAATTAGATAATTGTCCTAATTACTCCAACAATAAGATATGAATGTAATGGTGAATGCTTTGTAGATTCTTTTCCATATGTAGTAGATTAATGAGTGATATCGCCTTTTGTTTAAATGTGAAGCTATAGAAAGTGGAGTCAATACCTTGTAGTTTTTTGGATTAGAACTTCAGTTGTAGTGCAACCACTATTTTCGATGTGTTTTGGAGTTCTAGCTAAAATTCATGAGTTCTTCATGCATTTAACACACAACACTAGTTCAAACTAAGTTCAGATCCATTGCCTACCTATTTTTATGCATTTAGCACCGAGATTGGAGCAAATTGCAGTTCCAAAAAGTCATGCATGCTCCATCACATGAGTCACCAATCTGGCCACTATTTTAGGGCCATGTTTTGTTCTTTTTTGCTTTATTAATAAAACACCTTCCCTTGCATGAGCTAAGACATACATTTATCTCTAGTTAGATTTTAGGTAATTAATAGTTTGATTTTAGTTAGGTTTTATTAAAAAATCTAGACACCCAGTTAGTTGTGCCTATCAACTGTAGTTTCTAGATTACAAATTGCATTGTAAAAACTATATAAAATAACTTATACATCAGAGTGAAGGGTTGGAAATGAATTTTTTTGGCATTTTGAACAAGTTTTATAGATTATTTAGTGTGATTTTATGCTGAAGAGTGTATTTTAAAATTTTTAATGAAGAAATCAAACATGTTGTTCACTGTAATGAATTGTTTGATTATTTGGTATTGATTGTTGTCAATTTTATTTTCATGTATTTGATAATTTGGTTGGATATCTATTTGAATTTTTGTTCACATGATTTTCTCTTGGTTTTGTACGCGGTTATGTCATTCCAATCATGATGAAATTGGAATACCTTTAATTTTTAAATTTTCCTTAGATGATTATATTAGCACTTATATTAGTTGTGATATTTATAATTAATGCAATATTGGTTGGATAGAACAAATTTAACCTTCTAGTGTTTTGAAGTAAATTCATGGTTATCATTGTCTATTAGCTTAGGTTTCATTTAAATTACTTGTTACCCTATCATCTTTTGTTGTTTCTTTCAATACATGTTAGAGGAGAATCATAGTTAGAAAAGTGCTTTATTCAATATATTCTTATGATTGTGCTCGTGATTTCAAATATGATATCATAATTAGTACATATTATCTCATTTGGCAGATTGATCTGTTTACGTTAAGGTAGATACTTGTGATTACTAATAAGTGTTCCTCATTCAACATCCACATCAACCAATCAATTCCTTTAAACATAGTCGCCTTGACTAGAAAGGAACCTTGGAGTAAATTTCTTACTTTTCAAGTGAGTTGACTTATCTTTGAATCACCTAGTATTGGTGGTGCTAACACCACTATCAATAATCCCATCTCATGATTGAGTACATGAAGGGAAAGGTTCATAAGGTGCTCTAAAACTTCAACTAATCATTAGTTAATAAACTCATCATAATGTTGGACTTTAAAATCATATACAAACTGACTAGGAATTTTAAAAATTTAAAACATTCATTACATAATTACTTTTGTATTCTTATTTTACTTTCTAATAAACTCTCATTGTGCTTTTTGGGTCCACCTTGCCTATTCCCAAGAAAAATATTCTTCAAATATGATGTAAGCTACTATAAGTGCTCAAACATTATTGATTTGTGCCTCTAAGGCACATGTCGATTAACTTATCTCGCTCTCATGGCTTTATCTAAGCCATTAGTATAATGCATAAAACTGCAACACCTCTAAGACCATTGATCTTCACGAAAACTCAAATTATTTAAGTTGCAGCTTATGGTTGATGAATATTTAAATTCCTATATGCCATATAATTTTGTGGGGTTTATTGAACTCTCTTTTATTTTATGGAACATTGGCATGATAATGGCAGTGGACTTTTGTTCTTGCAATCTACTACAAATGCATTTAAAAATCCTTTTCTAGAGTTTTTTTTAATGTAAAAATGTGTATGTACTTGTAGATGAGTTGCAAATCCAAGGATCATATACTATACTAAATGAGGCCTTATATATTCACATGAATGCCTTGCAATTTCTTATACACGTGACTATCAACATCTTTCATCACTTAGTTGCAATCAATATATTATACCTAGAAGTGTAGATGGTTCCTTCTCTATGATATGCCCTACTTGCCATTAACAATTTTTTTTGAGCCTCACACCTTGAATATTGGATCAATTAAATTAACAAGATAAATACTTGTTTCTACTTCATTTGGAGATTACTTTGTCCATAAAAAATGTTCATCAGCCCCATCTTGAAATGGTTCACACTTTGCAAACTTTTTCTTTGTTACAAGCCCTTTAAAATCCCCTTATTCTCCTCAACCCTCCCCCTCCATACTAATTAAGTGTCATCCCACCTAACCCTCAACCCATGACCCCTTGTCCTATAAATATATAGTTTTAAGGATCAAAGGAGGGTGTTTAAAAATAAAAGAGAAATTGATATCTGCTCTCATTACTAACCAATATGATTTACATCCTCATATTCAACCAGCCAACTCCTTTTAGGCTTGATCTCAATCTTCTTCTTGGGAGTGGTGTAGCTAGGGTACTATTATGAAAACATTAGAGAATCAATTCAATGCACTTATGATGGATGATTAAACTTTTCCTAACTCTTCTAAATGAAATTTCATGTTAGTCATGTTATGTACAAGTTTTGACAGTCTCCTCCCAAAATTACCATATTAGATACTCTTTTCATAACAACCATTTATATGTAATTATGTTTCAAAAAGTGAAAGTTGGTATTGTTCACTTGGATGCTACACTCATTTTTATTTGGTTAGATTCTCAATTATTTAGCATCAATCACTTTGAGGGTGTTGGTGGGACTATTTTGGGCCTACTCCTTTCCTTTCAAATCATTTTGTTGAAGCTATGATTGACCCTAATAATACTGCATTTGGTTCATCATGCTCCTTCAAAGCACTTTATTTGGGATATATACCATTTATCCACACATTTTATTTTATTTTATAATAAATGTGTCTACATCTTCCAATAGTAGATTGGGTTCTTAGGAGTGAATCATAGTTGGATTAGCTATGGTCAAGATTTGGCCCTATATTTTATGCTCAAATAAGAACAATTTTCATGGATACCAATGTTTGAATAGTTATCAATAGTTCCTTATACCCTACTTCCACCTTAAAATTCCATTTACCAAGGTTACACCCTTGGTCCTTTTCTATATGTCCTAGTGGCTAATGGTATTGGTTATCTTTTCCAATAGGAATGGTTAGCTAAAATTATTCATGGTGTCTCTCTTCCAAGCCATGATAAAGCTCTCAATTTTCCATTTTTATTGTGACAATATATATATTTTAAATATGTAGGTAAATAAAATCATACTATTTATGTATTGGATCTATTTCATATTGAGTTCAACACTAGCTATCAATAAGATTGATTTTGTTATGAACCATCCTACTACCGACTCACTCTAGATCCCAAGTGAGTGTCAAGAAGTGAAGCATTCTTCCATTGAACTAGATAACTTGATATCTCCTTTGCCATTGATGTCACAAAAGACATATGGAGGTCCAGTTTCTTAACAAATTCAAAGAAAAACTTCTCAATTGGACAAATCGATTCTTTTCCATAACTAGATACATTTATTTTTCTAATGAAATCCTTTTCATGATTCATGCCAACATTTTTTCTTGTTGGATTCTTTCCAAAAGTTCCTACAACAAGATAAAATAGTTAGTTTGAACCTTTTTGTAGATGAAGTGAGCTATGAGAAGGCTATACCTACCCCTCCTTGGGTACCTTGCATTCAAATGAAATACAAAAGGAATTTAAGAACCATTGATCCATACACACAAGGTGTCTACCTAACTACTAAATGGATTATGAGTGTGTTGGAGATGATGCATCCTAAAAAATAGTGTGTTGTTTTGTATTTAGTCATCTTCTGCTAGCCACTCTTGGGACACAATCAATTGGGGTGACAAGTTACTTCTAGCTCTCTTCTAAAATTGGGTGGATTTGCCCATCTCAATACCATTTAGAAGGCTTGTGAGATACACTCCATAAGGATTACTTGGTTTTACTAGTCCTGATGATATGATCTAAGTTTTAGCTACTTTTTCCTCTAGACAAACATCTAGACATCATTAATAATTTTAAAAGTGAATGCCTTTTTTAGAAAAGGAATCTAAGTGTTTCAATATTGATTTAGATCTGTCTAGGTCTAATTGAAAATCTTGGTAGTAACTCAAACTCCAATTCAACCTTACTCCATCTGATAAACAACCAATCTTGAAATTCAATAGCTAATTCCACGTAAACTGTCGATCTTATTGTCATACCAATTGTTTGGAGGATTGGAATTGGTATCTAATATGTAATGCCTCAACAGGACAACCCTTAAGGATTAAAACTAAAACACTAGAAAAGAGAGCAAACAATATTTTTTTAAAAACTTTAATTAGTTTAATGATAAATTGAGTTAACATTAAGTTTAGATTACACAGCGGAAGACTTAACTAGCACTTAAGGGATTTCCCAACATGGTTACTTGGTTCAGCACTAAATCCACTCACGCTAAATACTCCAATTAAGTTGATTAACTTAATAACATAATTATACTTAATCAATGGTTAAATTTATTCGATAGGTTAAAATATAGATAACATGATTAAGTTCATTCATTGCAATATAACTATACATTACATCCCATCTTAAATTAAAACATATGCCACACATTTAATTTCCATACATACATTGTTTGCATTATAAGATAATAAATACTTTGCATTTCACTAAACCTACATTCATCATGATCCATATTACGACATCTAATTAGATAACTTCATACATGCATTTAAGATTAATATCATCTAATCTACATTATACATTTTAATCATAATGACATTCATACATCCAAAATAAAAAGGAACTAGATGAACACATACACCACACAACACCAAAATGATATTGGAGTTCACCCCTAATGGGCTACATCTCTGGGTTTGCTTCAACTACAAGACCCCTCTAATTAATAATAGGGTGAAGAATACATAAGGTTCACATCAATAAAATCTTGCCATCAAGGCGTATAGAAACAAATAATACATATGACCACATCGGTCCAAAAGATACAAGAATGATCCAAGAAGAAGAAAGATGATCCATCTGACACATGAAATGGAGCAAATAAAAAAGAACAATTGGAGCACCAATGAAACTAAATCCTCGTAACCCATCATAAGCATTCCATGGTCTAATATGAATATCATGTACTCTCAAAGGCATAAGCAATCATATATGACTCCACAATAGTGCTCCTAGTGAAAACAACACAAACTGCACACTAGTGAACATAAGGGACGAGTGTCATCACATAGCTTGGTATGGTTACCCCGGCAGGCCTCCATAGGTCTCGACCCCCATCTACTAGGTTACCCTGGCAACCTCTCCCGAACCTCCTGCCCCATCCAAGTCTCATGTGGACCCAACACATCCTTTTGTGAAGACAAGGTTGTTGGATTGCCATTTCAGGCCTTCTCACTGCATCCTGAGTCTGTACTAACACTCATCCCATGCGTGAGGCACAATTATCTTACTTAGTGTTTTCATCTATCAATTCCCCTAAAATACTATTAAGTTATCACTTATTTAGACACACTTTCGACGGGTTACCCTGCTACCACTTTGAGCACAACCCCCACTCGAAAGCCACTCTCTCGTATATGACACTTAACCACAAACAAACAAACTCCCAAAACCAAGATATACACAACAACTAGTATACGGAGTTCAAAACAGTAGGAAAACCCACTTGGCCAAACAAGCTCTTGCACATAGACAACCCCTGATAATTCTTTGACTAGAGACATGACCAGTTACGAATCAACTATATGAAAACAACCAATACTCGTATCAAGGACTTGCAATATTTTGAAATCAAATGTGAATACATAAATTAAACACACATTTTCATTAATCTATAATGACAATCATTTTTCCATTTTGTAAAAAATACAAATCGATCAAAGTTTTCTAATAGATCTAAATTTTCAAAATACGACATTTGAAAAATCACCATTTCTTAATAAATTAACTCCAAATTATAATATACTTAAATTAATCAATTGATTTCTCTAAAATGAAGATATCATTAAATTTCCAACTATATCTATTTTCTTCATTTTCCGTTTCCAAATTTCCCATATAATATACTATTTAATTATCAAATTTTCCAAATAAAATATTATTTAATTTCCAAAATTTCCAAATAATATATTATTTCATTTTCTAATTTCCTAAATAATATATTATTTCATTTTCCAATCTCAAATAACATATTATTTCATTTTCCAATTTCACAAATAATATATTATTTCATTTTCCAATTTCACAAATAATATATTATTTCACTTCCCGATAATATATTTTCAGCGAGCATATATATATATATAAATACAAAACTTTATATATATAAATATATTTTTTAATTAAAATTATATATATATATATATATAAACTTTAAATAAAAAGAAGCGTGGCCCCCACAACCGTGGTTTCCACAGTCGTGGTTCCCACGGACTGTGGTGTCCACAGTGGGCCGTGGGTTGAGCCATAGCTCCCCACGCCCACAAACAAATATATATATAATATTTTTTCTTTTAAAATTAAAACAATCCTCCCCAATTTTTCTTGTACAATCATAGACCCAAAAAATTTTCCGAGACAAAAACCAGAGGAGGGATATAAAAAATTTGAACACAATTTCTCTTCAGGCAGCTAAATCTGGCAAAATTTGGCCAACATAACCCCACACAGGGGCAAAATTTGAACAAATTACACACATTCATCCAACCAATTTGCCAAACACAAACTAATTTTACAATTTAAAACTCAAATTTTAATACATTCATATGAAATTTTTAAACAAAACCTACTGAGAGCAACCACACCCATTTTCAGTTTGAATCCAAATTTGAACAAATGAGAAACAAATTTGAAGATGGGAAAAGAAATCAAGGAGGATTTAAGTCTGAAATTTAACTAAACTCTTCCTATTCCACAAATTCAAGAGATTATTCAAACATACACACATAGATTCTTCAAATCAACTAAGTTTCTTTAAAAACCAAGAAATTGGACAAAAATCCTACCTCTATAAGCAATCCTGGAAGTGATTTGGTGAAGTGATTTAGTGAAGAGCCCAACCTGCGAGCTCAAGAATTTCTTTCCACCAAAAATGCCCCAAAATTTTTCCATCCAAAACAAATCTCCCAAATTTCATGAGAGAAATAGGTTAAAAGGAAATTTTGACCTAAAATCTATTTTTAGGTTAAAATTATTTTTAACCAAATTAAAAATCATTTCTAGTTAAAATTTAACCTTCCTAAATGCTTTTCTTTTCTTCCTCATTTAATTTGCTCCAATAAATTAAAAGCTAACATTTCTATTTCAAAATGTTAATGAGGGTAAAATATTTTTATTTTCCAATTTCTAATTAACCTTTCTTTCAAAATGCATACAAATGAATTAATTCACAATTTAAAAATACAATAAATCAAATTTACTAGAAACATGAATTAAACAATTTGATTTATTGATGAATCATCACAAGGGTACTATTTAATTTAATCCCCTTTTATTTACCAATGCATAAAAAAATATTTAATCTAATTAAATATTTAAGATTTAATAATTAATTTCACAAACACATAACACACATAACATAAATGTGTCAGTCCATGTCAATATTCCAATATAATAACATTTAACCATCATCAGGAAGTAATATGTAACAACATACACTGAAAAGTCAATTGAAGTCAAAGCATGAATCTACAATGACTGAATATAACATCACCACATGGTATATCAACCATCCAAGTAAGCCACTAAAATGTCAACCAAGGTCAAAATCGGTTAAAAAAGTTTGATTAGGGTAGAGGTACTACATAATATCCACAACATTAAGGTCTTCCTTCTCAAAGCTCTATATAGGCTACTCTTCCTTCCCGCCACCTTTTCACTTCATGTCAATATCAAATGGAAACACAATTTCAATTGATCAAGATAGAGTAAACTTAAGTCTTCAAAATTGACAATCCAAAGCCAATGCACAATCCCAATTCACTACATAGAAATCATTCATTGATACATATAGTCACATAAATCTGTCCATTTTATTTAAATGAATATTTGCTATTTATTTAATTAAAAATCCACTAGCCATTAGTTAATTAAATTAACATTTAATTAATTCACCTACAAATCATTCTCCTATTAATTAAATAAATTATTGAATTTATTTTAATTAATTCATTAAACCAAAAATCACAATCAATTAAATGAATAAATTCTATTTATTCAATTTAATCCCCTTTCTTTTTATAAATGAATTAAATAAAACATTTATTTAAAACATTAAATCCCCCCCACTTGCATTTTCCTACAAATGCAAGTTGCAACCACAAGTTGAAGTAAATTAATTTTATTTTAATTAAATCCTATTTTCCCTCACCCACCAAACCCACTTGCAATCCTAACCCCCCTCTAGATTCTTCTAAACCCTTCCTAATTAACCTAGTCCATCCCCTAATTATTGTCACATTCCTAAGCAACTTGGAGTCACTTCTCAAAGACTTCAAAGTCTTTGAAAAGCATTAAATGCTTTGTGTGCTCAACAAATTAATCTCTAAAGTCTTCCAAACCACTTATGGCTCTTACATGACCATTTATGGTTAACCCCTAACTCAACCCACATGTGAATCATGTGTCTCCTCAAGCATTTATTGCTTTGACCATGGTTATCCCTTTTACCTTTGCACAAGAGTTTATCCATTGGATAAAAGCTTTATTCTTTGAATAAAGAATTTATTCACTCAACCCAACCTTGACCTTAACTCCCAAGTTAACTCTCAAGTCATGTCAAGCATTTAATGCTTATTCCCTCTCCTCTCAACCCCTCTCATGTTGACACTTGTCATCCTGGGATTGGGTTGAAAGTCCTCACATGGATTGAATATCATTCAATCCCGACCCTTGTTAAGATTACTCAATCTCAACCATCCATTGCTCCATTTTTCCTATAAATAGAGCCCATTTCTTCATAATCCAAATCCTGAAAACTTGTATGCATCTAAGTTATAGAGAATTTTAGAGAGCATTTTAGCATAATCAATCATATTCACTCTTTTGGCTTAAAATCAACACTAGCTAATTAGATAATCTCTCATTTTTAGCTTTTGTTCACACTTGCATAACATTTTAGATTAATCATCTTTTTATCTTGAACCTCCATAAGGCATCCATAGTGCAAAAAGATGTTGAGAGCTACACTAATTTGGAACTTGGAGAAGAGAGGAACAAGGGAGGAGGAGCTACGAACATGGTAGAAGACATTTGGAGATGTCTTCTTGCATTTATATTCATAGTTAAATGCTTTACTTTGTTTTTAGTGTCTCTCTTGGTATGTCTGCTTAGACTAGTTTTTGGTTGATTAACACTAACTGTTTCTTGTGTTTTTGTGTGTTATACAACCACATATTTTAGTCTAACGTTGTCTATTTCGCAGAGCATAAATACCCACCTCAAATTTCTCCATCTCCCTTTCACGTGTTCCTTATGTGCGACATCTAAGTCAGAATGGTTTGAAAAACTGATCCATTTTTTTTTTACTTTACTAATGTTATATGTAACTTTCTATAGTTTATAAGCATTTAATATATTATTTTATGTTATATAGGAGTCTACTTCTATAGTACTTTCATTAACAGATAATTGTAAGATGATTGCAAATCTGAAATCCAATATTATTCCAAATATCTTCGAAAGGGAAAAGCAAAAAACAAACCAATGAATTTGGTGCAAAATGACAAAGTTATGACCAACAAAAACTTGCAGTAAAAGGCCTTGTAACCGATAATATTATTTTTTAGGCTTGTGGAAGCCCACCATGTTTTTGGATTTTTCTAACTGTTTGTTTCGTGTGTAGGTTTTAAACTAACCCCTTTTTGTTACTTAACAATTAAAAACACTTCTTTTGGTGCTTTAAAAATCAACAAAAACAAATTTTATTTCTTGCAAGTTAGGATTCAAATTTCATTTTGGTGCTTAAAATCAACAAAACAAACCTTTATTTCTTGCAAGTTAGGATTCATTCTCTTTTTGGTGCTTAAAATCAACAACACAAAAATTTGATTTCCTTGCATAAAATCCAGAATTAAAAATTCACAATCAACACTTCGATTTTTGTGCAAGTAAAAAGAACAATCAACTTGTCTCATTTTTGCAAAACAATTTTACTTCATGCAAACGTGTTTTTTATTAAGTTGACCAGGATTTCAAATTCTAGTTTACTCAAACATATTGTCTTTGAAGTTAAAAAGAACATCACGGTTGTTGGAGCAACATCTCCAATTAGATAGAACATCATTACAATAACAAGTTAGAAAGAACAAGTGTATTTTGTGTTTGGCACACTTGTGCAAAAGAGCTGGTTGAGTGGTCCTACTTCTAACACACACTATCCTCTCCCTTGGCTTTCATGGTTCTAGGTGCAAGAGAAAAGTGTTAGTAATACTCAAGTTTTATCTTTGTAAGAGAGGCCTGCCAAGAGACACATCACTCTTGGGAATGACCTCGCGCGGTAAATCCTTCGAGCCGCTATAGAAATCAGGTGAGAGCGAAAGCTGTAGCCTTGGGTATAGTTGTTCCTATAGTGTAACTTGCCAAAAGGACAAATGGGCCCCACCATAAGTTACAAGGCTCTTAAGTGAGTCACTGCAGAATGAACTTATGTCCAAAAACATAAAAAATTACTAAACACCTTTATGTAGTAGCCCACCCGTTCTATTGATTGAGGATATTTGTGATAAATTCAGTGCAAGAGCATAGAAGGTTTTTCTCCCAAGATACTCACCATACGTATTTCCTTGAGTAGAAACATAGCTTTTTGAAAGGTTACTTGTAGGCCGATAAAAGTGGTGACTCCCCCATCATAGGGATCATCTATTTGTTATGCTCATGCAAGACTTAGTATATCACATCCTTACCTGCCATGACGGGACTCATAAGGTATGTAGTACCAAAGTCGAAGAAATATCAAGATGTGGGCTGAAATTATCGCAACTGGCCATTTGACCTTAGGGATAAAGAGTGTTTGAAGTGTTTTCATTTTTGAGTCAAGACCAGTGCAAATTGAGCTGACTTCAGGCTTTGGAAACACCTAAAATACATTTGAAGGAAAGGGTCATAAAAAGTTCAAAAGATTGGGTTGATCTAGACCCATACTTACTTGTGCCTTTTGAGGCAACATTCTTGTGTTTGTGTGCTTGCTTTGTTTTCTTGTCAAAGAAACATCATAAAACCAAAATCCAAAACAAGTATTCATCCAACACCAACATTTTAAAAAACACAAAAGATCAAAAACAAAGAGCAACAATCAAAGTATCAAACTATATGATCATTCTTCACATCTTGAGAAAGAAGAATCTTCATCAACACATCAACTTGAGGAAAAGACCATTAAGCTCAAAGGATTTTATCAAAAGGAGGAAATTCTTCTATCTTAATAGACAAATCTTTGTCTCTCATAGAACCTTCTTACGTCACATGCATCTTTACATTCAAGGGAAATCAAATGAATTTGATCAAGAATCATTAAACCACAGAGCTTTTATTCAATACAGAGCTTTGAGTTATCATCAAAATAAGGGAGGCAAGATCAATCTTGCTTTCTTTCTAGATATTTGTATCACATATAACTCAGCTAGGGTAGAACCACCAACCCCTGAACAAGAAGAGGAATAATTTGTTCCTTTTGTAACACAAAGTTTCTATTGAAGTTGAACATCCCATCCATTATCACATTCACATCTCATCGAATCCATTCCAACTCTCAAAACATCAAAAGGTTTTTGTCCTAAGTTCTATTTCAATATTGCTTGAATCAAACACAACACATCACTTTTAGAGTGTCTCTACATCTAGGATAAACTCATCCTAAGAGACATTTCTATGCAGGTTAAAACTAATCTATGAGTGCAGCCTCTCATTACTAGGTAGTTGCGTCTGTAATACATCTCAGATTCCTCTACACCTTATCACATCAAAACTTTGTCAATCCAACCCAACAAGCAATTCAAGAAATAACTTTGGTAACATCTACCTTTAGTGCTAGGGATCCGTATGCAAAGCACTTCACCAAACATCAATCTTTCATTTCATCACCATCTCATCATCATTTTCATTAAACTTCAACAAAAACTTGTAAACAAAATGGCTCATACCAGGTCTAGGCCTAGACAACAAGAAATTGAAGAGGAAGAGGAGGAAAATCTTAATTAATTCCAAGAAGCCCTTGGAGGAAATGCAAATGATGAAAATCCAAATACTCCTACTCTGGCAACAATAGAAAGGGCACAACACAACCCTCTCTTTAATAGAATTTTTGACGAAATACTCAGAAGCAATGTTGATGCTCACTTTTTAAGACTTGCTCAAGAGGGGGCTAAACTACCCTCTGACTTTGACGTTGAACAACTAAGACAAGCATTAGAATGCCAAAGTCATAATGAGGATGAAAGAGGTTGAGATCACATGAGATATAACCTGCATCAAGGTAATCCCCCACCTCCTCCTCCTCCTCCAAATAAAATAGAAATGTTGCGGCAACAAGTCAAAATCTTGCCCAACAACTTCATAGTGGTGTAAAAACTAGTCAATTTTCACTCAATGACATTTGTCCCTATCACTTTGATAGGAATCTTCATATGCCACCTTTTCCATGAGGGTTTGAAACACCCAAGTTTGAAAAGTATAGAGGAAAAGGAGATCCTCATGATCATGTTAGAGAATTCCATTCAACTTGCCTCGAAGTGGCATACGAGGATACATACCTAATGCAACTTTTTCCCCAAAGCTTGGGAGGAACAAACACATCATGGTTTTCTCGATTACCCGGTGGCATTAGGACATTTGAAGAACTCATCCAGAAGTTCCTAACACATTAGTCACACAACATTGAACGTGATATCACCAAGGCTGATCTATGTAACACTAAAGAAAAAATAGGTGAGCTATTTTCAGTCTTTCTGCAACGATGGCGTCAAATGTCTAGCAGACGTTCTCTTTAGTTACCTGAATAATAACTAGTGGAAATATTTATTTCCAACTTAAACGACGAAATGGAATTTCACCTAGACGTCAAAGACACAGACTCTTTCAATGACATGATCACCAAAGGCTTAAAGTGTGAGCGGTCTCTCATCAAAAAAGGGCTTATCAAGATATACAATGAACCAAAAGATGGCCCTCGCCCACACTTCAATAGTGACAAGCCTAACTTTTGGAACAAAAACAAAAATGTAGTAAACGATGAGGTTGTGGATGCAAGAACTATCAAAAGTGCACAACCCGTGGTTCGATTTGCAAGACAAAACCCCCCACCCAAGAATAACACAGTTTCTCTTCCAAATCCAGGCCGCAACACATCTCAAGAGGAACCCAGACAACGTCAACAAAATTTTAAACCAAAACGAACATACACTCCCTTAGGGGAACCCATCAAAATAGTGTTACATCAGTTGGTTTCTCAAAATCTAGTTACCTTACCCAAAACATCAAATTATGAACCTCAAGTCAAACCTTCATGGTGGAGAGATACTGAACATTGCGATTTCCATCAAGACAAAGGGCATAAGACAAGCAATTGTCACAGATTGAAAGATCTTATTCAGGATCTTATTGACCGAGGTGAAATCGAAATCGAAGGACATGACCCAAAGACAACCAACAATGATCATCTGATGTTTAAAAATCAACTTCCATCACAAGATCAAAGGGGTCCTTCCACTTCAGGGAGAAACACAGATACCACCGATTATACGTAAGCTGCGTATAATTACACTGTGAATCACCTATATGATGCTGGTGAACAAATTGCAACTATTACCATAAAAAATCCCAGGTCCACTTGCAATGTTGTTACATGTCACAACAAGATTACCATAAAAGCAGCTCCACAAGGCACCCCATCTATCTCAAAGTAGTATAACCTTGTGAAACAGTTAGACAAAACACCCGCACTGATATCTATCTTAGAGCTATTACGCCTATCTCCATCCCATAAAACAATCTTGGATCAAGCTCTCCAAGAGGCGTCAGTCCCTGCAAACCTAAATACAAATTAGTTCCAAGCTATGGTTGGAAATCTAAGGTCATCACCTTGTCTCACTTTCTCTGAACGTGACAACTCATCCTTCCAGCAACCTCATAACGCCTCACTCCACATTGAAGGGTTTATCAACCAAGATAGGATCAAGCGAGTCTTGATCGATAATAGAGTAGGCCTGAGTATTTGTACACTACAATTGGTCACAACATTGGGATATGCAATTCAATCAGTGGATCCCCGCAAGAAGATCACAATCAAAGCCTATGATGATGCAAAACGTTCATCCAAAGGAGCTGTGGTGCTACCAATCCGAGTGGGCCCTATGGTGAAACACATCATCTGTCAAGTTCTGGACCTTCCTCTACCATATAATTTATTATTAGGAAGACCTTGGATACATGCCATGCAAGCCGTTCCATCCACCTACCATCCATGTATCAAGTTCTCGCATAATGGTGTAGAAATCACAATCCTGGGAGATGCAAATCCCTTTGCATATTGTCATAATATAAATCATCAACCAGAGATTACCGTTCACAACAATAGAGAATCCATCTCCTCCACATCATACGTAAGTCCAACCTCTCTTTCATGTTCAAACATCACTATACCCAAGCACGAGAAGCTCAAAATGAAAATAGCAAAGGAAGGTCTTGGGGAATACAATCTTAGCCAACTCTTTTGTGTTGGACAAATGCCCACTTCTCCTAGAACACATGGTAAACCTCGACGGTTACTTCAACAACCACTGATCAAGACAGCATGTACTTTGATGCCATTCATCCTTGGAAAGAGTCAAGAAGAAGAGACTAGAGATGAGGACTTAGCAGAATGGATCTATAAAGATCCCATCACCACTGACATTCCGCAAGCTAAGCTTCCCACAAATCAATATGGAAAAGGTCTTCTCATTATGCAAAGAATGGGTTATGATGGTCAGAGTGCTTTGGGACCTTGCAAGCAAGGACAACATGAACCGCTGAAGCCATAATTAAAGCCCAAAGATAACACTGGCCTAGGATTTCAAAAGGAGATCCTTTCCAAGCTCAGATTCAAAGGGAAACCCAACAAACCACTATATCAACCTATTACAAAGCGGTCACCTTGATTATAAAAGTAGCATTAAACACCATAGCAACTGCCCCATTGAGGCTAAAAATCCCAGCAAAACCATCCACAACACTAGTCATCCCACCAATCCAACTAGCAACCCCATTAGCAGCATCAATAACATCAATATCACCATTAGCAGCAACAACTATATCAGAACCCACAACAGTATCAACAACACTGGCAATTCCAGCAGAATCGATAGAGTCAACACTACTGATACTCTCCGTATCGGATTCGTTGATCCCCATAATCCTTCCTACAACACCAATCATTTCACCTACAAAGGTACATAAGTCGATCACACCTGCAGTGTTTAACTCAAAGGATATCCCAGTATGGCACAGTAACTGGCTACTGGAAAGTGACTCAGAGACTGACTCACATGAATGGGAATTTGATTCCATCCAGCTTAATACTTCAGATGAGGAAGACACATCACTACCTCCACCTTGTAAGGACATTCCTGTTTAGGGAGAAGCACAGATAACAACCTCTTGGGTTCCTAAGCTGGAAACTTCTTCCACAGATCCTAGGCCTGATTCTGACAGGAAGAGTACCATCAATGAACTTCACCATAACGTCTTAACCCTTACTGACACATCTAATGAACTTAACCTAATTGATGAGGTAATGCCCATTATCCATCCTGAACTCATCAAATGGAACCAACCTAATCCCCCATGTCTTGACCATTTCCAAAATGATGAGGCGCTCATTGACTTCTTGGAACTATAGGATAACATACCAAGTGGGGATCACAAAGTTGGATTTGCCATTGACCTTAATAGCGCAACATACTTTGGGGCAGATGCCAAACCTTTGAGCTGTAAAAATATAACAATAAAACATGGATCTTCCACTGAAAACCACACTGTGGCACTGTTTGATCTCACAAAAGTAAAAAGAAAGAGCGTATCGAATGGTGAAAACCTCTCTGAGGCGCCTGAGGATGAAAGGTTTGACATCCTCCCCTCTTGTACACAACAAGAATGATCAATGATTCTCATCGAAGAAACCAATGAATACAATGTGGGGACTCCTGAAACTCCTCACCACATACATCTGGCATCTCTTTTAACTCTAGAGGAACAACCTAAGTTTGTAGAGTTCTTCCAGAAGCGTCAGATCAACTTCGCATGGTCATATGCAGACATGCCTGGGCTTGATCCTGATTTAGTCATGCATCACCTTACTATCACGGAAGGAGGCAAACCTGTCAAGTAGAAGCTTCGCAAGATGCATCCTTAGATTGCAGTACCAGTCAAAGAAGAACTTAAGAAACTCCTAGATGTTGGTTTTATTAGACCAATTGATTATGCAGATTGGATATCCAATATTGTGCCTGTCGGAAAACCAAATGGGGGCATCCGTATCTGTACTGACTTCAAAGATCTGAACAAGGCATGTCCCAAAGATTACTTCCCCCTACCCAACATCGACATAATAGTGGACCTAACAGCAGGGCATGCCATGCTTTCCCTCATGGATGGCTTTTCAGGGTACAATCAGATAAAGATTGCACCACAGGATCAACATAAGATGACCTTCACATGTCCATGGGGAACATACTGCTAGAATGTAATGCTTTTTGGTCTAAAGAATGCAGGAGCAACCTATCAATGAGCAATGACCAACATCTTCCATGACATGATGCATACTATAATGGAAGATTATGTTGATGACTTACTGGAAAAATCACTCACAAGAGAAGGTCATTTGGACATATTAAAGCAAATATTTGACAGACTGGAACAATATCATGTTCAACTCAACCCAAAGAAATGTGTCTTTGGAGTAACCTCAAGGAAACTTCTAGGATACATTATCTCAAGCAAAGGCATTGAGGTTGACCCAACAAAGGTCAAAGAAATCATGGACATGCCACCACCAAAGAACATTAGTCAACTAAGGACATTACAAGGGCACCTTCAGTCCATCCGAAGATTCATTGCACAACTAGCAGATAAGTGTCACCCCTTTACACACCTGCTACATAAGAACATCCACTTTCAATGGGATACCAAATGCTAGCAAGCATTTTAGATGCTTAAAGATTATCTCATGAATACACCATTACTGATCCCACCAGATCCGAGTAGACCTCTATTACTCTATATATCAGCAACAAGTATAGCATTGGGTGTACTATTGTCACAACACAATGCAGAAGGGAAAGAGTGTGTTGTTTACTACATCTCTCGCACACTGGTTGGCTATGAACTCAATTACACACCTATTGAGCGAGCTTGCCTAGCAGTAATCTTGGCAGCCACTAAACTGAGGCACTATCTATTGACACATAAAGTACAACTAATTGCAAAAATTGATCCACTCAAATACTTACTCAGCAAAGCAGCATTGACAGGCCGCTTGGCCAAGTGGGTGATGATTCTAAGTGAATTTGACATCGAGTATGTGGACTGTAAGGCTATTAAGGGTCAAGTTATTGCAGATCAGTTGGCCGATGCACCCCTCATAGGCGATCATCCTCTCATTTCTAATTTTCTAGATGAAGAGATATTCATGATCACAGCAGCACAACCATGGAAACTATACTTTGATGGTTCATACACTAGGCATGGCTCGGGGGCAGGCATTCTATTTATCACACCTCAAGGTGATAGCATCCCGAAGTCTTACAAGCTCACATTTCCATGTACAAACAACATAGCTGAATATGAGGCCTTGATCACAGGACTCAGGCTAGTCATACAATGGAAGTTATAAGAACTACAAGTATACGACAACTCCCAACTGGTCATTCGACAAGCAACAGATGAATATCAGACCAAGGATGACAAACTCATGTTGTACAAACAAATGGTGGTCAAATTAAAGACATCATTTTCTACTATCACCTTTGAATAGATACACAAGGACCAGAACCGAGCTGTTGATGCTATGGCTACCATTGCATCTCTCCTAGATCTTCCATAGAATTCAATATGCTACGAGTTCTTGGTAGAACAACTTTGGATTCCTGCTTATGATATCCCTGAATCTGAAATGATATGTCACCTTATCGGTTTTGAATCCCTATGGTATGTTGAGTTCTACACCTACCTCCACGATCACATACTTCCTCCTAACCAATCAAATAACCAACGTAAAACCTTCATTCACCAAACCGCTCGATATACCATTATTGCTGAAAGCCTATACCGATGTAGTCTTGATGGTACTCTCCTTCGATGTCTAGAACAGGATGAGATAACAAAGGCCTTGGAAGAGGTACATGAAGGAATTTGTGGAACTCATCCAAGTAGTCCGTCACTAGCCAAGAAACTCATGCACATTGGATACTATTGGCCATCCATGGAAAAAGACTCCTACTACTTTGTTCGAAAGTGCAAGAAATGCCAAGTTCATGGAGACCCGATACATGTACCAACACAGGAATTGCAACCAATCACAACACCATGGCATTTTTGTCAATGGGGCCTTGACCTTGTGGGTAAAATCTATCCATCTTCATCCAATGGCCACAAATTCATTATTACCACCACCGAATACTTCACAAAGTGGATCAAAGTTGTTCCACTTACCCAAGTCACCAACAAGCAGATCGCCTCATTCATCCTTAATTATATCATCTTCCGGTATGGTGTACCCATGTCCATCATCACAGATAACGGGCTTCCATTCAAAAATCAAGATGTTTGTGAGCTTTGTGAGAAATTTCACATCCAACACCACTTTTCCACTCCCTATTACCCACAAGGCAATGGTCAAGTCGAAGCATCAAACAAGAACATATTGAGAATCCTTAAGAAGACACTCAATGATTTCGGTCGTGATTGACATGTTCAATTGAATCTAGCACTATGGGCATATCAAACTAGCATTCAAACCCCTACAAGCGCAACTCCCTACTCACTAGTCTATGGCGCAGAAGCCATCCTTCCTATTGAGGTCGAGATACCATCACTATGGGTTTCCTTGCATAATCTCGTAGATGATGAAGTATACAGAGTATCCCGTCTTTAGAACTTAGAGCTACTTGATGTGAAATGACAAGCTGCATACAATCACCTCAAAGCTTATCAACAGCGCATGAGCAGAAGCTATAATCATTGAGTTAGACCTCATACATTTGAGGTAGGTGATCTTGTTCTTCAAGATAATCCTCGTAACCAACCAAATAGAGAACGTCAGGGAAAGTTTGAATCAAACTAGCTGGGTCCATATGTTATCACTGTTGTATTTGGGTCTAGGGCATATCGGTTGGCTACTTCAGAAGGAGAACCGCTAGTAGATCTGATCAATAGCATCACCTCAAAAGGTTTTATACATAAGTTGCACATAGCATCAGGCTCCCCTACATACCGACAAAAAACACCAAAAACATTTAGATAAATGTCCTGAAGAAATTACAAAAACATCAAAATAGTAAAGAAAAATCATGCATCCAAACGGTGAACAACCACTCCGGTGGCACCTTGGGTAAGTACGATGGTGAAAACCTGGCAAACAGGTGCCACTCGTAAAGGCTATGGCTCCATTGTCTTTCAGACTTGTTGCGATCACATTCATTTCATCCATCTGTCCAAACCATGGCTTGTTATTGATCTGCAATCAAGGATAGTCCTTCATGCGTCTCGCATCCCGCTTTTTCATAGGTCATGTCTAAACTAGAGGCAACACCCTTAATCTAGTTTATGGAAGTGGATTCTACATTATTTTGTGATTCATTGAGTTCTTCATTCAAAACTATCTCACAAAATCCAAAAACATTCAAAATTGTCTCACAAAATCCAAAAACATTCCAAACAATCATCAAAATACCAAAAACATTGGAAAACTATCTCACAAAATCCAAAAACATTTCGAAAACATCAAAATCAATCAAAAACATGGCAACACCTTGTACATAATTTTTTCAAAGCGGATACCAAGCAAACATTGTGAAAAACTCAAACGATGACCACTTATCACATCAACTCAACAATCAACATCGACACACATTGCCTTAACAAGGATGCATCCTTCCTTACCAAAACAAAGACAAGATGACATTTTCTTTGACAATAAAATTTTGTTTACGCTATCAAATAATTGGTGGATTTGTAGGTTTTTTCATTCATTTATATATATCAAGTTCCTACGCTACTCCGGGATATCCACAAGTGATTAGAGTAGCCAAAATGGTTCCTATGGCATTGTTTGTATGTCTTCTATGAATTATTCCTATGAAGTACTGGGGCATGTCCTAATGGTGTCTACGTAGGAAGTTCCCTAAGTTACATGATCATATGCGAAATAAAGTCATGGATCACTACGGCTTGCTGACTACAGTGTATACCTCGACCATATGAGCATGAACCATTATCGAGGGTCCATATTCTTTATTCTTTATATATGTTGTTTTCTTACAGGTACAATGCTCTATCTTTGGTTCTTACTACCTCATCCAAGCTCGATAAAGGTTTATCTCTTATTATGGTATGAACTTGTCTCAGGATATGATCGACAAAAGATCAAGGAGGACGGTCCAAGTCATGCATGAAAGGAGATAATCCTTGTCTATTCTGCAAGCAATACTCAGGTCAACTTGATCCATTATATCAAGTTGCTTGTATTAACTTGCTATATCAAAATCCATGAAAGGAATACTCAAGTCATCTCGAATCATTATGTCAAGTTGCTTGTATTTTCTTACAACATTTTTAAAGCTCAATGATGAAAATAAAGCACTATGGATTGTCATTTCATCTCATCTATTTATATTGTATTTTGTTGCATATCACCCATCCATTTACTCATTCATTATTCATATACATGGTTTTGTATGCAAGTGTGAACAAAGTTAATATGAGCAGTTATGTGAAAATTGAGTTGGTCTTGGATACAATCATGATAGAGTACTTTGATACATCATCAATGCATCATGCAAAGTCTACACAACCTTGCATTCATCTATCATGATCCTATCTTCATCATTACATTTAGTTGCATTTGCATCGAGTGCATTTTATATCATTTAGTTGCATAAAACTGCATATAGTTCATTATCATTTATTAGTCTCATTATATCATTGCATCATTGCATAATCATGACATTTAGATTCATTCATATGATAAAATTGTCCTTGTGTGCATTTCCTATCATTATTAGCCATTACTATGCATTCATTTAGTGTCAGTCACCAATCATCATTTATCATCATTTAAACACATGTGTACCATGCATTTGTTTAGATTTTCATAGTCCCATACATTTATTTATCTATCCATTAGTTAAGTGCATTCATTTAGTATATTCTTATACTCATTCATTGCATTTCATTTAGGATTCATTACAATGCATTAAGGTGCAGTTATTCGTTACCCATAAGTTGCATTATCATTACATTATCATTTCACTTCATCATATTTTTTGTCATTTAAAATCATAATGAAACCATTTGTTTTGGCATAAGTTCATACATTATCCATATGCATTCATTTAGAAATCATCATTTAAACATTTGCACTTCACATTTGTTTATCCATATTGCACTCATCTAACAAACATCTAGATGCATTTACATACATAAATCATTCATTTTAGCGCATTACATCATAACACCATTGCATATCATTATCTCATCATCTCATCAAAACATAAAATCCAAAGTACCATCATAATCATCATTTCACTATGCATACATAACCATCATGGCATTACATACATAAGACATTACATCATCCACATCATGAACACATATATCAACCTGCATCCACATGTTAGCATCCCATTCATAAACAAAAATGCATATAGACATCATGTAAAAATAAATCATCATAAAACATGCATATAGGAATCATCTCATAAAAACACATACATATAGCAAGTACAAGTATCCATCTAAGCAAAATCATAAAATCATCATGCTGCATAAGCATCCATAAATGTCATCAAAATGCATATCAGCACAAAATATGGGATCTCTTCTTATATATCACATCATATCACCAAAAATATACATATATTAGAGTACAATGAAGTCCAAAAAATTGGCTACCAAAAGCCATCCAAGATACAGTCCAAAATGACAATGTAAAAACATGCATACAAAATGCTCTCTCAGATGCCACTCTAACCAAATGCTGCACCACCATCACCACCTGCTCCCCCACTAGTCCCCGCACCACTTGATATATCTCTCTGTGGAGGACCCATCACACCACCACTACTCTGCATCCTCTGAAACCGCTCTGATCTCGCCCGCCGCATTTGTGAATAGCTAAGTACTCGCTGACTAGCCCACACCGCCTGCTCATATAACCCCCACCAATAATCTATCTCCTCCTGTGCTCGTCGCATCTCCCTCATAGCATCCCAAGTAGGACCCTGCGCTCCTACTCTAGCTCCCACCCGTACTCTATCCTGCAACATCACAAATCTCTCCACGGCCTCATCCCTCTCCCGCAGCACCACCATCAGCTCTGACTCTCGTGCAAACAACTGCACATCTCTAGCTACCACCTCTACCTCCATATCCTCGAGCCGCATCTACGAGAATAATATCATATGGTCCTGTAGATCTCCACCTTTAGCTCCCTCCCCCATATCCATAGGTGCCTCTCCAGTGGCTCCCTCCCCTATATCCATAGGTACCTGTCCCTCACCTGCATCCCTGCCACCTAATCTCATGCCTCCCTGCATCAAAGGTCCCCGAGATAGCCGCAATGTCTGCCCACCTCTCCCTCTCTACTGTAATCGTCCACCACCCCCACCTCCACCTCTGAATCCACCACCTCCTCCTCCATCACCACCTCCTCCATCCCCACCACCACCATCCCCTCTCCCCTGCCCACCTACTACTCTGCACCCTCCTCTCCTCCTCCATCTTCATTCCCTATCCTCCTCAAAATCTAGAATCGGCTCTGTCGGATCTGATATCCGAGGAATCGGATGTGCTGCGATATACTGCATATACTCCTCTGACACCCCACCATCTACTACCCCCAGCCTTATCTGCCATGGTCTCACCTGTAAGGTGCTGAACTCTATCAATGCCTGATCATATGGTAGCACTGGCCCCCATAGGTACCTCTCTCGAACTACCCGTGCATACTCTCCCGAACTACCAGGCAATCCCTGTCACTGCCCAAACTGTCTCAATACTCTGCCAGGAAGCTGTCTCTCCACATTGTAGGTTGTCCTACCAATGAGGTATCGTGTCATGAACACATATGGCAAAGCCTCCGCATCATCCTCCCACAACTCACACTCAATATACGGCCTCCAAATCATTGTATCCAAGTCATCTAGTGCCCGCCGCCACCACTCTAACTTCCCCAGGTGGGGTTGATTCATCATACCTCCATACATATATACATATGGCTAGTCCACTGCTTGAAATCTCAAACTGGCTGGTCGGGTAACAGGTAAGTGCTCCCATGCCCAGATATGTAGCAACGTAATACCCACTCCTAGTGAGTCCCTCCCTTGGTATGCTACCTCATGTAGATCCCGATATAAGTGCAATAGCATGCATGATCCCCATGCAAACCGGGTCCCCTCTGTAATCATTTGCTTGATTACCTGACCCCAACCAATGTCAAGTCCATGTGATCATCGATCTAGACATAGCAGTCCCCCAATAATCCCTAATAGCACTACTGGTAATGGCTCATACAAAGCTGCTATATCCTCGCAGGCTATCAACCCATCATCAATGAAGACATCCTCCTCAAAAAATATTTGCACTGCTAATGTCCCCCATGCTCAGTCATAGCTCACCAGCTCTCCTCGAATAGGAATGTGTAGGATACACCATACATCCTCTAGTGCCACTGTCATCTCCCCCTGTGCCAATTGAAACATACATGTCTCACTATGCCATCGCTCCACCAATGTTGTGATCAACCCACGATTTGTCCAAATCACGGGCATATACATAATGTCATACAGGCCTGTCACTGCAATACAATCCACCTCGGCCTTTGTCAAACGATCATGCAACACCTGTGTGGTGAGATGCCTCTCATGCATCTGTAAGACGCGTAGATCCTCCTACACACGTGCATCAACCATCATCATCAATTGTTTTGTTTCAAACTTTCTTAAGTTCAAACCTAGACTATCAACAGATACTTTGATCCAGTATCTTCGGGTCTCAACAGGTAAGCAATCATGGCACACCTAGACTTCAACATGCATTTATCCTAATGACCTAAGTCTCATCAGGGCTGCTATGGTTCAAAACAACTCTCACCTCACATCTTCATCCATCCATCATTGGCATCAAGAGATCCTTTTTCACACACACTGGGGCATCTATCTTCCTACACATAAACGTTATTTTGAATGCAACAACGCTAATACTATCACAAACACACTAAACCAACTATGCAATAGCGCCAAATCAATAATAGCACTACAATGACTATACAATGGCACCACCTCACAAACAACTGCGCTAAAGAAGCTATACCATAGCGCCAGACTTGACAAAAGTGCTAAAACCACTATGCAATAGCGCTATAGCAGCACAATAGCGCTAATTAAGTTGACAACAACGCCAAAACACAGTTTTAGCGCTATTGTGTTGACTCAACTTGGACTAAGCAAAAAATATATCAAAAATGCATAAAATTCAAAAATTTAAATTCACATACCGCTCGTCCGTAGTCGTCTGGCCACTGGAATCGACAGACTCTCTCTAATCGGTGCTCTGCTATGGGAACCGACATCCTGCCTGCTGCTTGCTCTTCCAAACGGTCACTCCCAGAGCTCAAATTTCACTATGGACACGAATGCAAATGAGCTTGTTTTCACCCCTTCCTCCCCATATATACCCTTCGTCGTAACCCTAATTTTCCCCCGCTCACTGTCGTGGTCCCCGTGAACTTCCCAAGCCTCCCATTTCTTCATTTTATCTCCGATTTCTTCTATTTTTCACTAGCATTGCTAAAATCTTCTCTTCTACCACCCTGCCAATTTTCATTCTTTTTCGAGAGATTGCCCGAATTTTCGAAAAAATTTCGCCCATCTCTCGAGGGGACATACCACCCATTAAATTAATATTTTATGGGGCATTTCTTCACACTTATTTTTCTTTCTTTGAAACGACGTGATAAACCGCACCATCTCAAAGAGGGGCAAATGTAGTCACACAAATCTGTCCATTTTATTTAAATGAATATTTTCTATTTATTTAATTAAAAATCCACTAGCCATTACTTAATTAAATTAACATTTAATTAATTCACCTACAAATCATTCTCGTATTAATTAAATAAATTATTGAATTTATTTTAATTAATTCATTAAACCAAAAATCACAATCAATTAAATGAATAAATTCTATTTATTCAATTTAATCCCCTTTCTTCTTTTAAATAAATTAAATAAAAAATTTATTTAAAACATTAAATCCCCCCCACGTGCATTTTCCTACAAATGCAAGTTGCAACCACAAGTTGAAATAAATTAATTTTATTTTAATTAAATCCTATTTTCACTCACCCACCAAACCCACCTGCAATCCTAACTCCCTTCTAGATTCTTCTAAACCCTTCCTAATTAACGTAATCCATCCCCTAATTATTGTCACATTCCTAAGCAACTTCGAGTCACTTCTCAAAGACTTCAAAGTCTTTGAAAAACATTAAATACTTTGTGTGTTCAACAAATTAACCTCTAAAGTCTTCCAAACCACTTATGACTCTTACATGACCATTTATGGTTAACCCCTAACTCAACCTTCATGTGATTAATGTGTCTCCTCAAGCATTTATTGTTTTGACCATGGTTATCACTTTTACCTTTGCACAAGAGTTTATCCATTGGATAAAAGCTTTATTCTTTGAATAAAGAATTTATTCACTCAACCCAACCTTGACCTTAACTCCCAAGTTAACTTTCAAGTCATGTCAAGCATTTAATGCTTATTCCCTCTCATGTTGACACTTGTCATCCTGGGATTGGGTTGAAAGACCTCACATGGATTGAATATCATTCAATCCCGACCCTTGTTAAGATTACTCAATCTCAACCATCTATTGCTCCATTTTTCCTATAAATAGAGCCCATTTCTTCATAATCCAGATCTTGAAAACTTGTATGCATCTAAGTTATAGAGAATTTTAGAGAGCATTTTAGCATAATCAATCATATTCACTCTTTTGGCTTAAAATCAACACTAGCTAATTAGATAATCTCTCATTTTTAGCTTTTGTTCACACTTGCATAACATTTTAGATTAATCATCTTTTTATCTTGAACTTCCATAAGACATCCATAGTGCAAAAAGTTGCTGAGAGCTACACTAATTTGGAACTTGGAGAGGAGAGGAACAAGGGAGGAGGAGCTACGAACATGGTAGAAGACATTTGGAGATGTCTTCTTGCATTTATACTCATAGTTAAATGTTTTACTTTGTTTTTTATTGTCTCTCTTGGTATGCCTGCTTAGACTAGTTTTTGGTTGATTAAAACTAACTGTTTCTTGTGTTTTTGTGTGTTATAGGACCATAGGTTTTAGTCTAACGTTGTCCATTTTGCAGAGCATTAATACCCACCTCAAATTTCTCCATCTCCCTTTCACGTGTTCCTTATGTGCCACATCTAAGTCAGAATGGTTTGAAAAACTGGTCCATTTTTTTTTTACTTTACTAATGTTATATGTAATTTTCTATAGTTTATAAGCATTTAATATATTATTTTATGTTATATAGGAGTCTACTTCTATATTACTTTCGTTAACAGATAATTGTAAGATGATTGCAAATCTGAAATCCAATATTATTCCAAATATCTTCGAAAGGGAAAAGGAAAAAACAAACCAATGAATTTGGTGCAAAATGACAAAGTTACAACCAACAAAAACTTGTAGTAAAAGAGGTCTCTTCTTAATCTTCTTTGTTGAGGTCTGATCACCTATTAGATGGGAATCATATTCTTAAGCCGTCAGAGGGTACACTTTATCTACTACAAAATGATATTCTTTCGAGACTTATATTTAAAAAAATACTATTTGTAATGTTCTAATTTGTAGCCAAAACAATTTTATATCATGACTATTTGTATTTGGAGGAGTACTGGTTATGTTGAGTCTATTGAACTATTATATTAATAGAGGATTTTATATTTTTCATTAATAATTTTTATTTAGTAAGAGTCTTTTAGGTTAAAACCTCTTCAATTAAGAGCTATAAGATAAGGGGTCTTTATTTTGTCAAATTCGTTTAGAGCATATATCAACCTTATCATTTATGATGTTGGAGCCTTGTACTCAACAAGACTTGATCCTTCGTGGGTTCATTTAGAACTATACAACTTCATTATCAGACCAAGGATCCATTGACATCTCTCATAAAATTTGATATTAGTCTTGAGTCAATAGATAAGCCTAACATTTAATGGAAGATTTAAAAAGTTTATTGAGTTTTTTAGCTTCACACCTTGACTAGTGGATCAAATAATAGTGCAGTCACTAGTTAGGAGGGACCTCAAAGAGATCAATCTGAGCCAGTCAGCAAGAGTAAACACAATAGAAACACAAGGATATGATGGAGGCAATGCAATACTAAAAGAATTATATCATGAAAACTATTTACAACCAATCGATAACTACCAAGTTACAGAAACCTTCTCACTGGGCTGCTAAAACATGCTTAATTATAGAACAGGTCACAACCGGGACCTCAAATCTTAAGATCTATCTTATGTGTTCTATATCTTAACTTATCTCTACTTATCTACATTATAATGCTTAATTACAATGATTTATACGATCCAAGAGGATTTGGTCAACCCAAAAAGGGATCAAATGCCGAAGAACAAGACCTTAAGCATAAAAACAACAAGGTCAACCTCTGCCAAAGAAATTCCTCTAGAAAATCCAAAGGATGGAGTGTAGATCAAAGGGAAGGTTGGCCACACACCAAGGAACATTGGAATCAACGCTCAAGGCTCGACAAGCTACGAAAGGGATTTGGTAGATCCTAGTAGATTACAAATGCAAATAGGTCCAGGCAACCGGTACCAAAAAACTATCTTGGAAACTGATAGCGATAACTTGCTGGAAAATGATCCAAATGCTCCATGGTTTGGGAATAAAGTAGATGATCGAGTCCTCAAGAAAAAATCCAACTCCTCAAGATCTGGTGAGCCAATTCCATAAAATTAAGAATGAAACGTTGAAACTGCAAAACAGAAAGGAAATATTTTTCGTTGATGCAAGATTGCTAAGAACCGAGGATGCTCCTGCATTAGACATCCAAGGTTGTTGAAAAAAAGTGAGTCTCTCACTTTACTAGGGTTAGAGGAAAACCAAGGTGATCTACCTCTGCCTAAGAAATCCAAGATGAATCTTCAAGTGGCTTGCCTTTCCACTTTAGTAGGTACTCCTTATACTGATTACTCTGGGTACTACACCTAATCCTACTGTCCAAAATGTCTTTGATCTGATCTGGTTCCTTTTGGGGCAACTGTTTCTCCAAGTCTGCAATACTGTCCTCACTGAATTCTAGTTCATGATACTGATGTAGGTCTGCAATGTTAAATATAGGTGAAATACTCAAACTATCTAGTAACTCCACTTCATATGCATTTTTGGAACTGAACTTTCTCAAAATCTTGCAAGGTCCAAACTTCCTCATCTGTAACTTGTTATAAGTTCCAATCGAGAATCTTTCTTTTCTCAAATACACCATCACTTCATCGCCAACTTCAAATTCCTTATGTCTCCTATCCTCATTTTCTTTCTCCTTATACTTGATGTTCATGTCCTCCAAATGTTGCTTAACTTGAATATGCAAGTCCTTTATGTGATCTGCAAATTATTTTGCTTCTGCACTTCTTCGGTCTTCATTGCTAGTATCTATTAATTATAATATACCTCTAGGGTGTGCTCTGATAACAATCTTAAAAGACGTCCTTTCGGTACTCCTGTTTACTGAATTATTGTAGGCAAACTCTGCTTGTGCAAGAATCAAATCCCAACTTCCGTTTTTGTCTCCAACTAAGCATCTTAACAAATTTCTCAGTCTTTGGTTAACTACTTCTGTCTATCCATCACTTTGTGGGTGAAAAGTAGAACTAAACTTCAAATATGTCTTCATCTTCTTCCAAAGTGTTCTCAAAAAATAACCAACAAACTTAGTATCTCTGTCTGAAACTATTCTCTTAGGCAATCC
The DNA here is from genome assembly GCF_030272615.1 of Cryptomeria japonica. Classification (NCBI taxonomy): domain Eukaryota; kingdom Viridiplantae; phylum Streptophyta; class Pinopsida; order Cupressales; family Cupressaceae; genus Cryptomeria; species Cryptomeria japonica. The sequence continues at coordinate 526,083,978 of NC_081405.1, forward strand.
ATGCAATCTCACTACTTCCTTGAAAAATAGGTCTTCTTTATGTACTGCATCTGATGTTTTCCTACAAGGTATGAAATGAGCCATCTTAGAGAATCTATCCACTATCAAAAATATAAAAGTATTCTCTCCCTGTGCTTTAGGCAATCCAAGTATGAAATCCATGCTTATATCTTCCCAAGGTCTCTCTGGTACTGTCAAAGGTTTATACAATCTCACATTCTGACTACTACCCTTTGCAACTTGACAAACTCTACAACTTTGCACACATTTCCTAACATCCTTATGAATTTGGGGCCAAAAGTAATGCTCACTCACCACTGCTATTGTTTTATCAACACCAAACTATCTGGCTAATCCTCCACTATGTTTCTCCTTTATGCCATTCTCCCGCATAAAACTCTTAGGTATGCACAACTGAACTCCTCTAAACATCATCCCATCCTGAATGAAGTAATCCAACCACTTGCTTTTGTCTACTATAACCAGTTCTCTACATGCTCTCCAAGGTTCTGCAAAATCCGGGTCATCATACAAGATCTTCAACTACTCAAACCTTGATATTGTCACTCTCATCTCTATCAGCAAATTCCTCCTTCTACTTAATGCATCAATAACTTTTTTAGATTTCCCACTTCTATGCTTCAACACAAAGGTGTAACTCTGCAAAAATTATACCCATCTCATATGTCTCTGATTCAACTTACTGTGAATGTTCAAATACTGCAAAGCTTGATGATTTGTATACAACACAAACTCCTTAGGCAACAAGTAATGTCTCCACATCTTCAAGGCATGAACTATGGTATACAATTCTTGATCATACACTGAGTATCTCCTTCGAGCATCATTCAATTTCTCACTGAAATAAGTTGTACTACTCTCCCTTCCTAACTCAATACAGTTCCAATTGCAGTTCCACTTGTATCACAATCCACTTGAAATACTTTATTGAAATCCAGTAAAGCTAATACAGGTTGCTTAGTTACTTTATGCTTCAATAATTCAAAACTTTTGTTTGCTCTAGTGGTCCACTTGAATTCCTTCATATCTCCCCTCATTGTCTCAGTCATAGGGTTACAAACCGAACTAAAATTTCTGATGAACTTCCAGTAGAAACTAGCCAATCCATGAAATGATCTTACCTCTCCAATTCTTTCTGGTGTAGACCATTCAATAATTTCTTTTATTTTCTCAGGTTCCATCTTCAAACCATCCTCGGATATCACAAATCCCAAATAAAATAACTCTTTCTTCATGAAAGTACACTACTTAAGGTTTATCAACAACTTTTCTTCTCTCAACCTCTGCAAAACTTGTCTTAAATGCAACAAATGCTCCTCTCTTGTCTTATTGAAAATCAGAATATCATCCAAATATACAATAACAAACTTACCCAAGAATTTACTCAATACCTCATTCATCAGCCTCATGAAAGTATTTGATGCATTAGTTAGCGCAAAAGGCATCACCAACCATTCATACAGTCCTTCATTTGTCCTAAATGTTGTCTTCCACTCATCTCCTTCTTTGATCCTAATCTGATGATATCCACTCTTCAAGTCTATCTTCTTAAAGTATTTGACTCCACTCAAAAATTACATTATGTTATCCATCTTGGGCAATGGAAACCAGTAATTAACTGTGATCTTTTTTATTGCTCCAGAATCGGTACACATCCTCCATTCTCCATTCTTCTTAGGTGCTAATACTGTTGGTACTGCACAAGGACTCAAAATTTCTCTGATCAAACCTTTCTTCAACATCTCCTACACTTGTCTATTAAACTCTTCATTCTTTGTCGGCGTCATCCGATGTGCAGTTTTGTTAATCTCTTCTTGACTCTTCTAAATCAAATTTCATGTTAGTCATAGGATGTACAAATTTTGAAAATCCCCTCCCATAATTATGACATTAGATAATCTATTTATAACAACCATTAAGATTTTTTTTGAATACATGATTGACCCTAATAAATATTGCATTTGGATCATATGCTCCATCAAAGCACTTTATTTGGGTTATATTCCATTTACACACAATTTTCCTTTTGAGAAATTTTTTCTTTTACAATGAATGTGTCCCAATCTTGCAATTGTAGATTGGGTTCTTAGGAGTCCATCATAGCTTGCCTATCTCCTCCCATTTAACTCACTAGAATTTGAAATGTGGACATTGTTCCAAAACTCACTAGTCATGTTTGATCCTATTTTGGAAAATTTTGACCTTCATTTGCATAATTGGTATACATGAAATATTTTATGAATTTCTTGAGAAGAATGAGGTGCATTGATAAAATTTAAATATTCCCTAGATATCATAGTCTCCCTTTTCCTACTATACATTTGGTTCATCTTGATATCTTAACTACCCTCTTTAATCACTTCCCCTTTTTCACTAGATTCTCTCTTTCTCTAAGATATTTACCCTCCCTAAATTGGCTTTCTTTCAATTTGAACATCACTCACCTTCAATAACAAGACTATATACCATCAATAACAAGACTATATTGATGGTTTTCTAGCTAGCTCAAATATGAAGCATAAACCTTAACAAGATAGATGGATCATTTAGTGGGATATAACTATAAACCATTACACACTCTTACTTCATGACAATGAGTGCAAAGATAGACATTTCAGGCTTTAAAATATCTCAAATAATAGCTTTTGTCGATTGTCTCTATTGTATTTCAATCTTAATAAAATTTCCATCTAAGATTTGGTTCCAGACATTGAGCACTTCCTTTATAAGTTAGCTATCTACAAAGCAAAGGTGCACAAGTGCATGCTTACCTTTGGCGGATCAAAGATGGGAATAAATGGTCAAAATTATTCTTTTGATTTTTGTAGAATAGATATAAAAAAGAGTAGATAAATATATTATTAAATTATTGATTGATCAATTCAATCCATTCTTCCTACTATCATGTAAAAATTTCATGAGTATTATAAGCTATTATTGATTGATGAGTAAGTTTACAACTTCCTCATCTCCATTATTGAGGAGAATGTTGCTGGTTGCATCCTTCACAAAGTTGACCCCAACTAAATTTATTATCTTGGCCACAATATTTTCATGGAGGATATTTATGATTCCTTGTACAACATAGATATGAAGAAGAGTCCAAGATTGGATGGCCAACTAGTTGCATTTTATTGGGCTCTTTGGGCCCACATTCAAGAAAGATTCCATTATGTGTACACATTAATGGTATTTAGGGAGTATTATTAATTAAAGGTTAGTCAATATCCTTCCATAGGGAAAGAATGAAGACATTGGTAATTAATGACAACAATTGTCTTACTAAATTCCTCTTACAAAATCCTTGCCAAAGCTTTAGCATGCAAAAGAAAATATATCATTAGGATATTTTGTGACCAAACTAGATGATCTTATTAGGTAGAAAATTGCTTAGATAACCTAGTGTTGGCCTAGGAGACCATTGAATGGGTCCCAAAAATTACTCAATATACGCTTATCATCAAGCTTGTTTTCAATATTTTTTTATTTTTTTGAATAAAGGGGTAAAAATTTTATTGAAACTCAAAAGCAAGCATTACAAGAAAAGGTGGAACCAAAGGCTCCAAAAGAACTATCAACAATTGCAGTCAAAACCAGGGACTCCCTCAACTACTACCAAATCCACCACTATCCTCCGCTAAAATCCTCTCCAAGTCCTGACAATAATCATGGGACAGTTGCCCCCTGTTGGCAAAAACAGTGAAGTAAAACTGAGGGGGGGGGGGGGGGTGAATCAGTTTTAACTGGATTAAACAATTTAAGCACAACCTCAGATTTGATAAATTGCAACAAAAAGAAAGATAACAACAACAACATGCATAACACTAAGATTTTTTACTTGGAAAACCCAGTTAAGGGAAAAACCACGGTGGGAACCTACCCACAATAAGATGATACTCTGTAATAGTATGTGTAAATATTACAATGGGGAATGCACATGCATTCAGGCACACTGCCTAGAGCTCACTCTCACTCCTCAAAATATAATGACCTAGAAGGTTCCAACCCTTAGGGAAGGTTCACTACCTTTCAACAATATTCTGACTACAATCCAGATTACATGAACTACAAAGATAACATATTCTAATGCCTGATAATAGTTTCGGTTAAGCTCATTTGTCTGCCCTGAAACAATCTCTGCTCAATACACCATACCGAAAGATGAATTATCTATGCACACATAAAACACTCTCTGATAATGTAGACACCTCATTGATACCCAAATTACATCAATATAACACCTATATATACAAATCATCAACCTTGACTACAAGGTCGACCAAACCCTCAACACCTAACTACAAAATTACATTGCACGATACATAGATCAACCAATGGACCAATAAAATTCCATAGAAAACATAGCATGGACCCAAATCAAATCCTTGAAAATGTAACACCACCACAAATCTCGCCAAATCAACCACAACACGCTATACCATTGAAAATACCGCATAACACAAAGAATATCACCAGACCTAAAAGATCTTCAATAATATGCACAAGGATCAATGCAGACCATCAAAACCAATAGGACACAATTAAGAAACACCAACAAGCACGTTAGAATAATCCGCAATAGCTGCACCAACACCACTTAATCAAATATTCATCGATCAACATGCTAACACTCAAGAACACTTAACAACAACAATTTTGATTAGAAAGATAACTTGTAGATCACCAAATCATGAACCATCTGAAATGAAGATACACATGAACATGCCAAACACTCCCAAATCTACAACACAAGATACAATCATACTAGAGCACAACTGATCAAATACCAAAATACAACATTGAAAAACAATCTCCATATCAGAATCTGCAACTTGATCAAATCACCACATAGCATCATGGAATCAATAAATAATGAAGTATCTCTAGTTGATTCAACATCCCAAACAAATAAACTAACCAGATCAACTCACTGCAATCACCGGATCACCAAACAACTCTTTGCAACACCAAAACACAAGAATATGTTGACATCAATGTCAACATCATATCCTAACAGCATCAATATCCAACACCCCCACCCTCAATCTTTCAATCATCAACATTCTTCGAAGCCCACTTGGCCAAACAATCAGCTCCATTCATGTGGAATGTGGAAAAAAGATACCTCATCCATCCTTGAGCTAATCTGCAAAATCTATTGAACAACCCAATCTAGTTGCCAGTTAACATCAATTACCTTGTGATTAATTAACAAGTTCACAACAACCTATGAATCGGATTCACAAATAGCAAAAACCCACTCAAATGTGACCGGAATTGCTAATCCCTCCATAAAGTTGTTAGATCTCTGCCCTTTATGATAGAGAAGAACACCACCTCACCTATATAATCTATATCCTAGCTAGCCCAGGATTGCCACAAGAGGAGCCATCTGTATTAATCTTCAATAAATTCACTAGGGGAGGATGCCAATTGCCCTCCCTTTGAACCCTCTTCATAGCATGCCTACCTCTTCTGACACAAGCAGAGACAGGAGACAACCCCTGAAGATCCAATCTATCTATAATTTTTGCATCCTTTCTATCAAGTGGGAACATCACATCACATTTAGCTTCCACCATTTCCTGAACCATCCCCATAATTCTATGCCACACTTTTTGAACTGGTAACCTCTCCCCCCCAAAAATCTTGTGATTCCTTTCCAACCATATTTGCCAAAGAATGAAAGTAGGCCCAATACACCAAACAATCTGAAGAAAAGAAGTCATAGTAGGAGGCTTACCCAGACTATTCCATAATTCTGCTAGGGATGTAGCATGAACACGGGGATGTTTCTAGACATCCCATTAAAAATGACAGATCTGCAAAGCAAAGGGAAAACTAAAGACCAAATGTGAAGAGTCCTCTTCAGTAGCACCACACAAAATACAGAAGGAAGGATCGTGCAATCCCCGCTTCTGAATATTATCCCAAGTTAATCATCTATCCCATGCCACCGTCCACATAAAACAATTTCACTTTGGCCAAGAGAAATTATTCCACACAAACTTCCACCACTGGACCTCCACCCCATTAAGCCTATGGACCGACAGTTCTTGGTAACCACCTACAACCGTGTAAACCCCCTTAGGATTTAGATACCAAGAAAGAACATCCTTGTCCTTAAGGGAGCTACAAAGTCTACCTAATAATATACTATGAAGCTCAACACAATCCTCCTCTAGACCAACTATTGACCATTCACCTAGGGTTTTCCACCTAGCGACCTCCAGCTACCCGCAAGGGACCGTAGACTTAAAATCACTCACCCTTGACCACCCTTCTTTGAGGAACCATTGGCAAAGAGCCAACAAATTAGGGTACTAAGAAACAATGGGGGAATAGCCATCCCAGGAATCCAACCAAAAGAGAGAATATGTCCCCTTTTTACACATCCAAAATAAGCCTTCCTTAACCAACACAACCCCCTTATTCAGAGCTCCCCAAATGAACGAACCTTTCCCTACCAGTGGATATCGAGGAACCTCCTCCTTCAGAATCCCGTGAAGATACTTATAAGTCAAAATCCTTGCCTAGATCTGGTCGTATTCCACACACCACCTCCAATACACCTTAGTATCCAAAGCCATCCCCGACATAGCCAAATACCTCAAACCAAGACCACCAAACTATTTCAGACTACACACAATATCCCAACTGACAAGGCTCCATTTAGATGAAGACAATTTGCCTACCCATAAGAATTATCATGCCAAAGAATCCAAGTCCCTAACAAAGCCCATAGGAGCCACTTGAAGCATACCTCTATAAAGCGGGAGACCCTGAACCAATGACTTGAGTAGCTGCACTCACCCAACAAAGGACAACCACCTATGAGTCTAGTTATCAACCTTTGCACAAAATTTGTCTATAATATGCAACCAAGACTCTCTAGGAATCTTACCCAAAGAGATAGGAATACTAAGATATGTCAAGGGAAGGGACTCTATCTGAAATCTCAAAATATGAGCTATCCTCCTCTGAATAGCTTTCAGAGTGTTGAAGAAGAAAGTGAAGGACTTATCTTCATTAATCAGCTGACCAGAAGCAAGAAGATAAACATCAAGTGCCCTACGACAATTATCAGCTTCCCTAATTGTTGCCATACCCATCAGGGTTGTATCATCCATGAACTGCAAGTGGGACTGCGGAGGCAAACCCTCTCCCCACCTCCACCCATGTATAAGACCCAACTCGATATGACTTTTCACCAATCTCCCAAGACCCTCTACCATAAGCAGAAATAGATAAGGGGACAGGGGATACCCTTGCCGAAGTCGCCGAGAAGCACCAAACAACTCTGTATGCTCCCCATTTATTAGAACCAAGAAGGAGGTAGAAGTCACACAGCTCATAACCCACTGAATCCACTTCAGCAAAGCCAAAAGCCCCAAGAATTTTCTATAGAAAGGGCTAACAAACTTTATCATAAGCCTTTGCCATATCCAACTTAATGAACATATCCTTATTTCTAGAAGTAGCCATAGAATGGATGGTTTTCATAGCTACAACCACTCCTTCCAGAATTTGTTGACCTGCAACAAAGCCACTATGTTCCTCCAAGATAAGCCCTTTAAGCCATTTTTCAGCCTCTCAGCAATCAACTTAGATATGGTCTTATAAATAACATTACAAAGGGAAATGGGATAGAACTGGCAGAATCTATCCACACCATCACATTTGGGGATGAGGGCGAGAAAGGTGGATTTCAAAGCCCTAAGCATTTGAATTTTTCAATAAATATTATGCCCACATTTTAGCAACCATTTATTCTTGACATGTCAAAATAGTTGGAATTTGGCCCTATGTTTTGTTCTCAAACAAGAATAATTTTCATGGATACAAATGTTGGAATAGTTATCAATAGTTCCTTGTACCATAGTTCCAACTTAAAATACCATTCACCAAGGTTCTACCATTAAACCTTTTTTGTTTCTCCTAGTGGCTAATGGGCTTGGTTATATTTTCAAATAGGAATAGTGAGCTAAAATTATCCATGGTGTCTCTCTTCCAACCCATGATAAAGCTCTCAATTCCCATTTTTCTTATTGTTGAAACTTAGTAGCTTTGGTAAGATAAATGATTGAATGAGAGACTTCATTTATCTCTCATTCAATCATCTTATATGCATAATCGATGATATTACTCATGTTGTGATCAGACCAGAATTATAACTATCATAGCTATCATATGATAACATCGATTGATGCTATCATATGATAACTATAATTGTTATCATCCTAATCACATGTTAATACCGATCATTTATCTGATGATTATATTTTATCCCAATCATTTATCAGATGACTATATTATCGTCCCCCGATTATTAATGGTTATCGGTATAAACATGTTAAATGGTAAATAACGTGACTAATAGTTATCGGTATAACACACGATAAAGGATAAATGGCGTGACCAATAGTTATCAGCATAACACATGTTAATGTGGTAATATTAAATAAATCGGTGCCTATGCACCGATCAAGACATGTCTTGATCGGGCATGTCAAAAGACATGACTGGTCAAGGCATGCCTTGATCGGTGAGCATAGATTATAAGTATATGTCAATGAAGTGTTGTAGATGCATCGAAATAATTAATATTATCTTCAGCAACCTATGACATAAGAAACAAAAAATACCAGTAAATAATAATAATAATATATAACTACAAACTTGAACTTAAATTTGAATATCATTTACACTTATGACAATATGTTGTTTGTTCAAATCTATAGATAAATAAACTCATACTAGTGATGTATTGAATCTATTTTGTATTATTTGAAGCTCCGAACTAGCTATCAAGAAGATTGATTTTATAATGAACCATCTTGCTGCTCACTCATTCTAGATCCTAAGTGAGTGTCAAGAAGTGAAGCATGGTTCCATTGAACTTGATACCTTGATATCCCCTTAGCATCAATGTCACTAAAGACATATGGAGTTCTAGTTTATTAACAAATTCAAATGAACTAGGCAAATTGATTCTTTTCCATACTAGATACAACTGGTTTTAAAATGAAATCCTTTATGTGATTCATGTCAACATTTCTTCTTGTTGGATGGCTTCCAAAAGTTTCTACAACAAGCTATAATAGTTAGTTAGAACCTTCTTGTAGGTGAAGTGGGTAATGAGAAGGGTATAAATACCCCTCCTTGGCTACATTTAATTGAAATGAAATACAAAGGGAATTTGAGAACCATTGATCCATACACACAAGGTGTCTACCTAATTACTAAATGGATTGTGAGTGTGTTGGAAATGATGCATCCTACAAACATGCGTGTAGAACTTTGTATTCGGCCATCTTCTTCTAGCCACTCTTGGGATACAATCAATTGGAATGTAATGCTACTTCTAGCTCTCTTCTTAAAATTTATGGATTTTCTCCTCTCAATACCATTTAGAAGGCTTGTCAAATACTCTTGAAAAGGTTGACTTGGTTTGTCTAGCCCCTTTGACATGATCTAAGTTTTAGCTACCTCTTCCTCTAGACAAACATCTAGAATCATGTTAACAATTTTAAAGGTGAATTCCTTTTTAAAAAAAGGCATCTAAGTGTTTCTATATCAATTAAGATCTATCCAAGTCTAATTGAAAATATTGATAGCACCTCAAACTCCAATTCAATCTTTGATAAACAACCAATTCTTGAAATTCAATAGCTAATTCTACCTAAACCGTCCATTTGTTTGTCAAGCCAATTTCTTGAAAGATCGGAATTGGTATCTAATATCCACAACATTCAGTTCTTCTTCCTTAAATCTCTATATAGGAATCTCCTTCCATCACCCTCTGACTTCATCTCAACACCATATGGAAGTGTAAAAACAATTGATCAAAGATGAATAAACTTATTCTTCAGATTTGATAGTCCAAAGCCAATGCACAATCTCAAATCACTAATGGGAACTCCTAGACATCAATTTGCTCATTGATACCCATCTCAAATTCCTCCATCCCCTCTCACTGTTCCTTTTGTGTGAAATCCAAGTCAAAATGGTTCGAAAACTTGATCCAAAACTTTTTACTTTACTACTATTATATGTAATTTCCAATAATTTATAAATATTTAATATATTATTTTATGTTATCCTCTCCATATATCCTATCCATAAAAGTCTAGTTCTATAGTACTTTCATTAAAAAATAATTGTAAGATGACTGCAAATCTGAAATCCAATCTTATTCCAAATCTCTTGGAAAGAGAAAAGGAAAAAAACAAACTAAGTTACGGCCCGCCAAAACTTGTAGTAAAAGAGACAAAAGTTGGCGACCCATTTAAATCTACTTTGTAAAGATTTGGTTTGTTCATACTAGAGCTCTGATCACCTGTCAGATGGGACTCATATTTTTAAGCCTTTGTGAGTACGCTTTATCTTTTGCAATATAATATTATTTTGAGATTTTTCTATTTGAAAAAAGAAAAATAAAAAACACTATTTGTAATGCTCTAATGAGTAGCCAAAATAATTTTATACCAGAGTTTTTGTATGAGGAAGAGTAATGGTTATGTTCTGATTAATATGAAAAACAGGTTTTAAGGACCCAAAACCTTTAACATAGGAGCATATAATAGATCATCAAAAAGAATCCAGACCAACTAAGAACAACTTACAAGACGACTGACAAAGAGGCCAGTTAACCAAAAGGTCAGCAAAAGAAAGGAACATGAAAGAAGAAAAACCACGGAAAACACATCATAACTTTAATGACTTAAGGAGATCCGCCGCCTTATTGACCAGTTGGTCATTGTTTATTGCAACAGCTTTGAGTTCTTCTAGGTTCTTGTTTGATTTCTTCTCCTTCTTTTTACCTCTGGTCCTTGTTCTAGGTCCTTGCACTTCTCTCGTGCCTTCAATGTCAGGTTCAATCTCTAGGGAGTCCTTCTCCTCCTCCAGTTTGTTGATGAGGATTTTTGTATTACCAACAGAGGCCTTCAAAATGTTTAATCTTTGCTCTATAATACTTTTAAGGAATTCCTCAATTTTGTAGACTTTACTATCAGTTTCTGCCATTCCAGTGGTCACCTCCTCCACATTTTGGTCAACTTTTGAAATCTTTCTCTGTATTTGTTTCTCCAGTTTCTTAACAATGTCTTCTGGTCTCTTCTGATTGTTCCTATTAATCCATTTCATTATTATTTTGTCCATTTATGATCTTTGGGGTACTATTGTATCGATCCTTAAAAATGATTGATCTGACGTCCTCGAGGAGGCCCTCTTCTCCCTTCCATGTGACAATTTTTTCTTGATTAACCACCACGTTGGCAGCCCAGTCAACTGAACAATTAGCTTCACAATAAATATGAGATATGAAGCTTTTTCCAAAGGTGCTGATGAGGTCTCTAGCTGCCTTTATTATGTTATTGATAATCCATGAAGGCTTAGAGGTTCCCTTTAGGCATTTGATGATGTTGTTAGAATCCCCTTCAATCCATAGGTAGGGAGAGTTCCATCTTTTGGCTAGGAGAATACCTTGGAGTGCAGCCATTGCTTCTGCTTTGTGGTTTGTTTGACTCCCTATAGGAACAACAATCATTTCCTTATAGTTACAGTTTTCATCTCTTAGAATTGCACCACATCCTGCAGGGCCAGGATTACCTTTTGTAGCACCATCGAAATTGACTTTGAGCCAACCATTTGGGGGAGTTTGCCATCTAGCTTCTAATCTTTTGTTTTTTTTGGGATCAGAACTACCAGCACACTTCAAATTCTAGGAGCTTAATATGTGAGTTTCCAAGGGGTTAGCTGAAATGCAAGGAACCCCAATGATCCCAATGTTCTCCACAATCACCCATTGAATTTTCTGAAAACAACATCCTGGGTGAGAGAAGTGTCCCTGAAGATATGGTTGTTCCTTTCTTTCCATATCCCCCACAGAATGTGAGGGAGAGATAGCTACCACAAAGATCTCAAAAAGGGGTTAGACCAGTGATAATTCCAAGAGTGGAACAATTCACTGATAGTGTTAGGAAACACCCAATCAAAGCAAAAATTCTTAAGAAATCTTTCCCAAATTGAAACAGTAAAGAAATAGTGGATATCCAAATGGTCCACAGACTCTTCCTCCTCAATACATAGAGCACATCTATTAGGAAAAGAAAAACCTCTACCCTTAAGATTGTCTAAGGTCAATATTTTATTTTGAAGAATAGTCCAATAGAAAAAGTTGATTTTAGGGATCAGACCCTTTATCCAAGCTTTAGACCAAAAAGGATTTTTTGAGAGGGCAGGGGAGAGGACACCATACATTGAAGAGATAGTGATGTTGCCTTTAGGTTCATATTTCCATATAAGGGAGTCTTCCTCTTTGTTTAGCCAAGCCGAAGAAAGATGGTTCTTAAGATTGATAAGGTCTGGGTGAATAGTTTCAATGTTCTGCCATTTATTGCCTATCCAATACCCCTCAACCAAAGGGCCAAAGATTCTAATACAGGAGGAAGCATAAGGGGCCCATTCAGGGATATCAATCAAAGATTTATCAAAAAGCCAGGGATCTCCCCAGAATCTAACTTTCCTAACATTGCCAACTTTCCATTTAACCCCTTTAGCAATGTTGTCTTTACACTTAAGGCACAATTCCAGATATGGGACCCATTCATACTAAAATCAGAATTGATAAAAGAGGATAGAGAAGAAGACAAAAGAGAGTACTTACTTCTCCAAATTTTACACCATTCACTATCAGAGTGGAACAATCTCCATACCTGTTTAGACAAGAGAGCTTCATTGAGGGTCCGGATTCTTATAAGGCCCAGGTCTCCTTTACTTTTTGGTCTACACACCTTATCCCAAGCCACAAGAGACATTCTTTTCTTTTCCTCAACCCCTAACCAAAGAATTTTTTTTTGAATTTTCTCAATTGCATCAGCATATTTAACTAGAATTCTGAAGAGGCTAAGGGCATAGATAGGTATGCTTTGAAGAGAAGCTTTTAAAAGTTGAAGCTTTCCAACCTGACTTAAGAGTGCTCCTTTCCACCCAGCAAGCTTTTTTTGAAATTTGTCCACCAGAGAGCTCCAAAAGGAGTCAGGTGGTGCAATGCCCAAAGGGAGGCCGAGATAAGTGGCAGGAAGATCAACAATATGACATTCCAGAATTCTGTTGATTCTATGTTGTCTTCTCTCTGGAGTATTGATGAAATTTTTTTTTCTTTTAACCCAATTGATAAGCTAGTCTGAAGCAGAAGCAAAATTACATAAAGTGTCCTTCAGGGTTCTAGCTTCTGAAATGCTTGAATCCCCCATGACAATGGTGTCATCCACAAACTGTTGGTGGGAACTGTATACGGTGAAAATGGATAACAACAATATTGAAAGACTAAATGAATTCAACCACAAAACCCTAGCCTAAAAACAAAAAAGATCCACCATAACATATGAAGATTACCTAAAACAATGCAAATCAAATGAAATCACAAAGATTATACCATCACATGTCCAATAGGGTTTGAATCTCCATTCTTCTTATCTTCATTGATCTTGCTTGATATATTTGCTCTCAGATTTTATGTGCACAAGAGCTCAACAAAGAACGGAAGTGTGGTTGCAAGTAGGCTTGCATATGAAAGTGCAAAGGCGTAGTGTAGTTGGGGTTGATCAAGTAGTCAAGTAGTCAGGGTTTGATAATGAAGGAAGCATCTCCTTATATAGAAGACCCTATATGAAATGGAGGGATAAGATTAAGAGGTGTAAAAAGAGGTCGGCCATGATTAGAGGGTAGATAAAGAAAATAAGAAAATAATGAAAGGGTAGGTAGTGTATGAATTAAGAGATGAATGACATGTGTCATGGGTAGAAAAGGCTAATGAATTAATTAAATAAATAAAGATTCATTTAATTAATAGAGGAAGTGGGATCAATTAAATAAATAAGATATTTATTTAATTTAGGAAAAAGGATAATTTAAATAAATAAATGTATTTATTTAAATGAGAAATAAGGCTAGAAGAGGATAAATAAATTAATTAAATAAATTAAGATTTATTTAATTAATAGAAGAGTTAGGCTAAGATAATTAAATAAATAAAATATTTATTTAATTAGACTAGACAATTTTAGGTGTCTACAAGAACAAGTGTGATCAACTGAAGAAGGTTGGAGTCCCTTAAACATTCCTCTCATAACCATGCTTTCCATAGACCTACCAAAACATTCAGCCATAATTATGAAGAGGATAGGAGAAATGGGATCCCCTTGTCTCAATCCTCTAGAAGCTTGAAAAAAGGAGGAAGGGGATCCATTGACAAGAACAACAAAGAAGGCAGAGGTAATAAGTTGTTTGAAGAGGTCCACACATTTGGTAGAGAAGACATAAGCCATAAGAACCTTCATGAGGAAAGACCAATCAACCCGGTCATAGGCCTTAGAGAGATCAAGCTTGAGGATGAAACCCCATTTCTTAGTCGTAACAAGAGAATGAATATTCTCATGGACAGTAATGATGGAATCAAGAATTTGTCTTCCTAGCACAAAACCATTTTGCTGATGATTAATCAAAGAGGGAAGGACAGTCAGGAGTCTGGAAGTAAGGAGCTTAGAAATAATCTTATAAAAAGAATTGCATAAGCTGATTGGCCTAAACTTATCCATGGAGTCAGCTCCTTGAATTTTTGGGATTAATGCAATGAAGGTTCCATTGATCTCTTTCAAAAGTCTTCTAGCCCCAAAAAATTCTTTGACCCCATTGGAAACATCTTTCCCAACAATGTCCCAGAATTCTTGGAAGAAGAACATGTGGAAGCCATCAGGACTGGGAGCTTTGTTACCATCAAAAGAAAAGACAACATTCATGATCTCCAGGTGCGAAGGTCTAGCAGAAAGGGAGGCATTCACCTGCTCATCAATGAGGTGAGGAATATTTGGAAGAAAAGAAATTTGAGCATCAACATCCAGACTCTGATCCCTACTCAAAAGGTTAGAAAAATATCTTTTGGCCTCATTTCTTATCTCATCCTCCTTAACCAGCTCCCCATTGTCCATTACTAGCTTTGTGGTCATGTTTTCCGCTTTATGTTTGATGGTCGACATATGAAAGAATCTTGTGTTCTTGTCTCCTTCCTTTAGCCATGTACATCTTGATCTCTGCTTCCAAAAATTTTCTTCTTTAGCAATGATTTCATGATATTTTTTAAGGATCTCATTTTCTTCAGCAATTGACGTAGTAGAGAAACCATCCTTCTAAATTTGAACCTGTATTTTATTGAGATCATCCTGGATTTTACCTTTGACCTAAAAAATGTTACCAAAGCTAGTTTTATTCCAGAACCTTATGTTGTCCTTGATACTTTTGAGTTTCTTCACGACTCTATACATAGCAGTGCCCTCAACTTGAATATTCCACCATTCCTATATTTTAAGGGTGAGGTCTAGATGATGAGTCCACATTTTTTCGAATCTAAAAGGAAAATGCCTTGTTCTGTTTATTGGGTCAGAAAAAAGAGTTATGGGATAATGATCAGACCCAACCCGGATGTGGGTAGGTAGGGAACAAAAGTAATGTATGTACCAGTCATCAGAAATAAGGGCCCTATCAAGGCGAACTTGGATAAAGTCATTTCCAGTCCAAGTGTAATTGCATCCCTGTATCTCCACATCATTAAGAGCTTGAGTGTTTATAAAATCCATGAGGGCCAGTCTGCTTTCCAGTTGAGAGGGGTTTCCACCAAATTTTTCCTCCTCTCTCAAAGGAGTATTAAAGTCTCCCATGACCAGCCAGCTAAGATTCTTGAAGTTGTCCCTTATTTCCATAAGTTTTTTCCAGAAGCAGTTTTTGGCTTTCAAGGTATTAGGAGCATATATGTTCGTGAGGACCCATGATGTTCCATCTTTTAAATGCTCAAATTTTATACAAGAGAAGTTTTTTTCTTGAATAAGCACATGACCTTTGACACTATTGAGATTCCAAATAGTAGCAATGCCTCCCGAGGCACCTTCCGAGCTACCACCACTGATACTCCCAGATTTAAAGAACTTCAGAGATTCAACTTTTTCTCTACTCATTTTAGTCTCTTGAATAAGAAAAATATCAAGTTTACTATCCCTTATCATGTTCCTAATAATATCATGTTTGTGGGGATTATTGAGTCCCCTAATATTCCAAGAGATAATCTTCATAGTTACTTACCAATTCCTAACTCCTTCAGAGTCTTCTGAGTCCCATCTGCTATGTTCTTGTTGGCCTCCTTGTCTCTGACTTTGTGGTTTGAAGGTCATCCTGGGAAAGAGGAAACATACCCAACATCAACTTGGGCTATTCTGCTAGATTTCCTTAATTGGGAAGCTGAGGGAGTGGATCCTTTCTTGTTCCAGCATTTTGGTATTTTCCAGTCGGCTTCTTTCTCATGGTTATGTTAAATGTAATTGATTTATGTATTAATGAAGGATTTTATATTATTTATAGAGAATTTTTAGTTAGTATGAGTATTTTAGGTTAAAATTTATTTAATTAAAAGTAAAGATAGGGGTATTTATTTGGTCAAATTTATTTGGGGCACAATTTCAGTCTCATTTCTTATGATGTTGGGATCTTGCATACAACAATGTTTGGTTCCATGCTGATATTGCTACTATTAATAGTTTTTATAGTATTGACATTATGATGGTTTACTGATGGTTATGGCGCTTATTGGACAAGATTGGTTTCGATCTCGGGTTATCCAAGAGCAGTAGACAATTTTTGTTTTTGATTACTAGAGTAGGGATTGGTTGATTTCCGCGTGTCTGTGGTGTGTGTGCTAGTAATGCTTTTTCTGTTTCTTTCAGGTCAGCCCCCGGTTTTGGATTCTTTATAATAAAAATCATGACTTGATCCTTGATGGGTTCATTTACAACCATCCAACTTCATTATCAAACCAAGGGCCCATCAACATCTCTCATAAAATTTGAAAGTAGCATCGAGTCAATAGAGAAGCCTAAAAAACTTATTTCAATTTGCTAATCTAAGAGAAAGTCCCAAAATTAAATAAGATACAAAATTAAAAATATATTAGATATTTGCACCAACAAAATTTTTAATCAAATATAAATTTAAATAGAACCAGGAACAATACATTGTCTATGATATGTAAAACACGGAGAGCCTTTATTGTTTTTTCTCCCTTCAAATGGTTTGTGAGCATTTTGTTTTTTAATTTCTTTCAATATCTTGTTCTCAATTTCGATTCACTAATATTTTATTTTCAAGTTATTTTTTCTCTAACACTTAATTGGGATTTTCCATAGTCTAAATCCATGGAGATTCCAACCTAAGCTACTATTAGGCTAGACAACAAACTTTATGACAAGAAGGACAATTGAACAACACACCTCCTCATTTTGTAAAATCAGTTTGACCTAAATGATGTCGAGTTCTAGGGATTTTTTTTTTAATAATAGACATTATTTTCTTTTTTAATATATTAAGTCTATTTAAATAGAGTTTGGGTGAGTTTAGGTCAAATGTCCTCTTTATTGTTGGGTAGACAATTTCTAATGGGAAATGTTTATGAATAGATATTTACGACTAAGACATTATTTAAAATATCTGTAGTTAAAAAAAACCACCTTAAACTATTTCTTAATCTTTATTTTAGTTTTTAAATTTAAAATTAATTAATAATTACTAATTGGAAACATATATTTTAATAAAAAAAAAAAAACATATTTAATAAAATATAAAATTATAAATTGATCAATTATAAGACTAAATTTATTGTAATATTATATTAATTTGATACATTAATTTAAGTTTCATATTAAAAATTACTTCATTGTAATTAAGCTAAAAAAGTTGAAAAAAAAGTTATGGAAAATAGAAGTGCTGAATGTGAAGAGTAAGATGTAAAAAAAAGTAAACCTTGAGAAGGCATTCAAACATTCAACTCTCTTATGTTTTGCTAGTTATTTTAGGAAATGAGAAAGAACTCTTTTAAGAGGGCCTATTTGCATATAGATTATATGATGATGTGTCCTTATCTTGAAGTTATCATCAAGACATGCATTTGATATATCAAATGCATTCTTATATATAAACTAAATGGGATGCTAACATGATGAGTAGCCTTAGAATTCAATTGTAGTATCCTATTGTGTCTTGTGCACATGCCCAAATTTCTCAAGGTAGAATACCCTTTCTTTTGAATGTCTTCCCTTGGCCTTGTGCTTGTTTAGGTCAAATTTGCAATGCATCATCCTTATCAAAAACATGTTTGGAATGGTTTTTTTGGGAGAGTTTTAAGATTTAAGTTTTGTAGAAGTATTTTGGAAGTCTGTTTGTGTGAGTTTCTAGTGAGAAATGTTGAATTTAAGTCTATAGTTTTGTAGAAGTCTTTAAGAAAATAATTTTTTTAAAGTGTCTAAGATTAAAGTTTGGTCTTGCAAAAAATAGTTCCTTGAAAAATAATTCTTGATTGGGTCTTTTTAAACATCCATAGCTAGCCTACTTTCCCACAAGATTCCTTTTGTTAGTAAGCTATTATCTCTTTCCTACATATATGAAGATTTCATGTATCTTACCACTGAGTGTTGCCTTTTGCAAGACTACATTGTTTTTTGGATGTCTTCAATCTATCCAAGTTTGTGACTCCCTCCAAACCTCAAAATAATACATTATGATTAATTTTGGGGGGGGGGGTTTTGGGATCTCCCTAACTTCTTTCACCCTTCCATTTTTTTTTGACTCCTTTAAATTTTGTAATCTCACCTAACCCTAAAGGACATTTATGTCTCACTCGCATGAATGGGGCCTTTATAAGACTTGTTAATTTTTTCTTTTTTCACCTTTGGAATTGAGAATGTAGAGCTTCCAAGTGCCCTTGCATTCCTAACCAATAGATTTTTGTAATCTTTATTCACTTTGTAACCTTGCATCGATCCTTTGAAAATGTTCAACCTTTTTATTGAGGATTTTATTCACAGGTTCACTTTCTTCAACCATTTGAAATTATAGGACATAAATTTTCTCATCTTTAACATTGATTTAGGCTTCCTTGAACTACGTAGATTTGTCACCCTCATTGAAACATCTATTTGATTTGTAAATGAAGTTTTGTTTTAAAAAAAATTGATTCATGTTTAATTTAGGTCACTTGAGTTAGTAGAATTTTTAGCTTCCATCATTCCCATTAAAGTAGGGTTTTGCAATAAAAAAAACTTAACCCCTTTTATTTATAAACCCTAGTTTAATAGTGACCTTTTATTGTTGAAAGTTAAAACACTAGAGTTGCCAGGGATTCACATAATTATTTATTATTTTTTTTGGACATTTTTCCATTTTCTTCCTTTTGTGTCAAATATTTCAACTTGGTCAAGCCCCTAAAAAATGTGAAGTGAGGGAAAAGTTCCTTGAGTCCTTTTGAACCTTGCAATTCTACAAGATTTGAAATTTTTCACTTTATGGGGGTTATATGGACTTCTTCCACCTTTCCAAGTTAACCCTTGGATCTTTTTGACTCATGTACCTCCATGTGATGTCAAAGGCCATAAGATTGTTAGATATTTTTTAATAGAGTTCCCAAGTCTCTTTGACCTTTATGCTTCTACCTAATCGATCAAGTTGTAGGATATTGGAATCCCAAAGGACATTCATTATGAAGTTTTTAAGGGCCTATGTATAATTTTTAAAATTTCCAAGTCTATCAAATTCCTTCACTTCTACACAAGCTCAAAACACTTAAAAATAAGAAATTTAGGGTTTTTATTTATAATTAATTGTGTTCATGAAGTGTTTTGGTTATGTGTGGGTCCACTATATGTCTAACTCCTAGTTTAGATATAAAATATAAGTTCCAAGGGCTTGTTGCATTGGTTTTGGAGCCCATTTCATTTCAAGGAGTGAAGAGGGTGCTACCCCCCTTTGGGATTCAAGGGGGTCATCCCCCTAGTAAGGGTTTTGGGGAAATGCCCCTAAATAAAAAGTGGGGGTTCATATGTAGTTCCCTCAAAGCTAAATATTAGATACATATTTAAATTGTAAAATATTATATTTTTATGTGGTAAATATAAACCATTCATCATAGGTCAAAATTTTGAATGTAGAGGTTATGTTATCTTTTCTTGCTCTAGAAGGAAATCCTCTTTCATGAGGGTATTATTATTGTTGTTGTGTATTGGATTTAATTGTGTGTGGTGTATGCAATAGATATAAGATGAAGTATTACCAAATTTGTTGTAGGTTGTATACCTTGTTTCATTGGATAAATATAAAGGAAGGAGGTAGCCCATTTTCGGTGAATCACATATATCTATGCATTTGTTTTTTGTGTTATTGTATGTTTTAATTTTGCATTTATTTTGTTTTGTATTTCTCTACAATTCTATTCCTAACATGGTCCCACTTCCAAAATTACTTCTACCTTGGATCAAGTTGTCAATTATCACTTGGGATACATTGACTTGGAAGACTTCAAGAACATGATATATGGGAAAGGCTCCTATATTAATAGCACATGCATGGTTATGAATGAGATTTATCAAGAAATGAGATTTACAACTTCAATCCAATCCTCATAACACATCATGTCTTGTGCCAAATACCATATCCCTAGCACAAAGAATAATGTAGGGGTAGAAGATGAGGCTTTCTTGGATTTGATCTCTAAGGCTATTGCTAATACTTTATAGATCCCTCAATATGATGAGGTGATTACCTTGAAAATGAATGATGGCGTGAATTTATTTAAGGAGGACCTTGACACATGTTTGAAGGTATTACACAAAAGGTGGTTAGCCAATCCTAGATGCACCATCTTCAATCTCCCGAAGTAGTTGAATAGAAGTGACTTCTAAATGGAGATTGGTGATATGACCAACTTATTGAACATGATGATAGGACTACTTACTACATCTATGTTGTCTCGCTATATATTTTTATATTAAATCACTATTATCCTTGAATACAAAGAGATCATTCATTTCACTACCTTGCTTAGTGATAATCTCCACTATCAATTATCTAGAGTACTAGAGAGTAGGATATTCCATGTGACCTCTTATATTGTTTATTTAATGGCTAGGAGAGTTATGTTCTCAAGTTTAATAATGGTTGGTACCATTGGGAAAAATCCAAGAAGACAAGTTAGAGTATATGACTACTACCCCTAATTGGTCCATTGAAGGACAACCTCATAAATTTGTAGAAGGTGAAAAATTATTTTCTCTTATTTCTCATTAGAAGGATGGAAGTAGACTTGAACAAAATTCACTTTGTGGAAGCCTCCAAAGTAATTGTAGAGTAGGAAAATTGATTAATCAAATTTTGCAAGTTTACATAAATACAAAATGGTGGCTTCACTAGGGAATCCTATAGGCTACCTAAATATGCTAGTGATAAGATTATATTACTAGAGTTAACAAGGTAGTTGAGTGAATCTCACCAAGATTTGACATAAAAGCATACAACTAGTAATAGAAGATAATCTTATTAGTAAAGTCCGCAAAGTAAAGAGCCATTCAGATCCTACCTATCAAATTATTGGAAAATACCACAGGGTAGCAGAGTGCAGTAGGTGGCATTCAGACTCAATTTGGAAAGCAACTTGATGCTCCTGAAAATGGCATGCATAAAGATGATTCATGGACCTTTATCAGTGCTTTCGTATGTTCTTTCTTGCATTTGGGGATCAAATGATAGATCAAATTAAAAAGTTTTCCTGAGACGAGTTACATGTTTTCCTTGTGATGCAACAACCTGATACCAAGTTATTGCCAGTGGGTAATACTACAAACCTGTGTCACACTTTTATAAAGGAAAATGTTAACACAACAACAACTATTCAATTTTGACACCATAAAAGTGGCATTTGTATTTTGAATTTGAAGATGATGTAAACTGATGAAATGTGCAAAATTTGATGAAGTTTAAGTATATTATTTTTTAAAATTTTTTTGACAAGAACTGATTTTTTTTTTACTTTTAAAGTCAATTTTTTTATTGTTGAAAAATGCTAAAAATCAGGAGGTTTAGTTCCCACCAAAAAACAAAATATAAATCAACTTATTTTTTTCTAATTTTGATATCCCTAATAGATGACATACATATGCAGTGCATAAAAAAAAAAGAAATCGATGTATGTTTTCTTCGTTATAACATTTTAAAGTCAAATATACCTGAATTTGACAAAAAAATTCTCCCACCAAATTTTGTCTATTAAATTTATGTTAATAAAAAAATAAACCCTTTTGGAGAAGACTCTCTCCTTTGGTGAACCATATTTTTTTAATTTTTTTTTGAGGTGATTCCATATTTTCTTTTGTTCTTCAAACCAACCTTTTACCGAGCATTAGAATACCTACTTCTGGTATTTTTGAAATAATATATATTAAATCTAATCAAAACATCATAAAAATTATATGAGTAGATTCTTGACTTCAATCTCTCCAGAAGTTTTTTTTTTTAATAAATTGAGTTTACTTGTAGAAAATTGTTGTAGAAGTTGGAAGTTTCAAAAATGTGACAAATTTGGTGATGTGGTTGCCACTTAAGACGTTCCGGTTGGAAGCGTTTTGGACGGAACCCTTCCGACCATATTAGTTTTGGGCAGAACCCTTGAGGCCGACACGACCGGTCATTTGAGTGACCACACCTCTTCAACCCTTGGTAAATAATGATTTTTTTTTTTTTTAAATATCAAAAATAAAAAAGAGTGCAAAATAATATGATTGATTTTTGAAATAAATCAATTGTTTTTGCAAATAAAAACAACATTTTTGATATAAAGCGGCGAAGATTTCCAATTTTTTTGAAGATTTTGATAGATATTAAATTAAATTATTTTTCAAGTATGTTATATTAAATTATTATTTTCTCGATTAAATAAATATCCAATATTTTATTATTTTCTTTACCTACCATTTAATCTTAGTTGACAATTTACATTTTCATCTCTTTATCCTAACCCTTCATTTTTCAAGTATGTTATATTAATTTATTTTTTCTCGATTAAATAAATATCCATTATTTTATTATTTTCTTTACCTACCATTTAATCTTAGTAAACAATTTACACTTTCACCTCTTTATCATAACCATTCATTTTTAGAGTGCTCTCTATAAAAGAGACACCTCTCTCGCTCGTAACATAAGTTCAAGCATTCAAGCATCCTCAACAACAAAGATTTCCAAAAATTTTGAAGATATTGGTAGAAGGCTTCAAATTTTTTCAAGTATGTTATATTAAGCTTTGTTTTTTAGATTTTATTAAACTTTATTTTTGTAGATTTTGGTAATTATTTGTAGTTTTTGTACTTTTTTTAATAATAGAAATTAGTAATCTATCTATAATTTATAGTTTTTTGTACTTTGTTTAATAATTGACATTAGTAATCTATCTATAATTTATAAATATTATATACTATATAGTTTTTTGTGCATTCCCTATCACTAACAGATCTTGCAGACTGATGTGATGTCTGCTCGCTACCAGGGTGAACATTAGGTTCAAATCCAATATGATGTGAACTAGGACGATCTGCCATGATGATATAAAAAATACACATATCCGCATGCACATGTACATTACAATTTAAAAGCATTTTTTTCAATTTATATATATATATATATACACACACACACATATATACATATACATATATACATATATACATATCTATACATATACATATATATACATATATATATATATATATATAAATATATATATATATGTGTATATATGTATATATGTACATACATACATATATATGCATACACATACACATACACATACATATACATATGCAGACACACACACACACACACACACATACATACATACATATGTATGTATGTATGTATGTATGTATGTATGTGTGTGTATGTATGTATGTACATATCTATGTACATGTATGTATATGTATGTATGTATATATATGTGTATCTATACATATATTTATATAGATGCACATATATGTATATATGTATATCTATATATGTATATATGTATATATGTATATATGTATATACATATATGTATATATGTACATACGTTTATATGCATACATACATACATATGTATATGTATATGTATATATATATGTGTATGTGTGTATGTATATATATACATACATACATACATGCATGCATACATACACACGCGCGCGCACACACACACACACACACATATATATGATGCTCTGCAAAAAAGATATGTTAGGGGACACAAAACACACAATATCAAACGTTAATGATGTTAGTCTTAAATCAGAAATGAAAGACAAAAGAAATCACTATCCTAAGCAAGCATATCAAGAGAGATATCAAACATCTAATAGAAAGCATAACAAAACAAAGGAATGCAATAAAACATCTCCAAGTGTTCTCCAACATGCTTATAGTTGCTCCTCCCTTGTTCCTCTCCTCCAAGTTCCACATGAGTGTAGCTCTTAGTTGTGCACTGCTATGGAAGTCTTATGGAGATTCAAGATTGAAAGATGATTGTGAAAGTATGCAAATGCAAGCTAACAACTAGAGAAATATGAGTTAATTAAATGCTATTGTTAATTTTAACCAAAAAGATAAATGTAGATTATGCTAAAATGCTCTCCTAAATTCACTATAACTTAGATGCATGCAAGATTTCTAGATCTGGATTATGAAAGAATGGGTTCTATTTATAGGAAAAATAGAGAAATGGATGGTTGAGATTGAGTAATCTCAACAAGGGTCAGGATTGATGGGTTTATGATCCATGTGAGGGCTTTCAACCCAATCCCAGGATAACAAATGTCATCATCCAATAAATAATGCCTTTATCCAATGTATAAACTCTTGTGCAAGAGTTAGTGGGGATAACTATGGTCAAAGCAATGAATGCTTGAGGAGACACATGAGTTAAATGGAGGTTGAGTTAGAGGTAAAGTCTCTAACCATGTGAGCAAGTGGAATTAAATAAATGGTTATGTAAGAGCCATTAATGGCCATGTAAGAGCCATTAGTGGTTTGGAAGACTTTAGGAGTTAGCTTGTTGAACACATAAAGCATTAAATGTTTTTCAAAGACTTTAAGAAGTGACTCCAAGTTGCTTAGGAATGTGACAATATTTAGGAGATGGATTAGGCTAATTAGGAGTGGTTAGAAGAATTTAGAAAGTGGTTAGAAGAGTCTAGAAGGGGATTTAGGATTGCAAGTGGGTTTGGTGGGTGAGGGTAAATAGGATTTTAATCAAAATAAAATTAATTTATTTCAATTGTGGTTGCAACTTGTTGTAGGAGAATGCAAGTGGGGGGTAGTTTAGGGATTTAAATAAATGTTTTAATTATTTATTTAAAAGAGGAAAGGGGGGGTTGAATTAAATAAATATGTTTTATTCATTTAATTGATTTTGAGTGTGACTTAATTAATGAATTAATTTCAATAAATTTAATAATTTATTTAATTAATAGGAGAAGGGTTTGAGGATGAATTAACTAAATATTAATTTAATTAACTGGTAACTGATGGTTAAATAATCAAATAAATAGTAAATATTCATTTAATGAAGTGGACAGATTTATGTGACTACAATGTGTGTGTGTGTGTGTGTGTGTGTGTGTGTGTGTGTGTGTGTGTGTGTGTGTGTGTGTGTGTGTGTGCGTGTGTGTGTGTGTGTATGTATGTATGTATATATATCTATGTATATACATATACATACATATAGATATATACATATACATATACATATATAGACACACACACACACACACACACACACACACACACAATAGAACATCTTTTACTTTGAAGATTAAGTTTTTAAAAAAGATGTAGAACTAGATATATTACATATAAAAAATTTATACATGTATAAAATTAGCATTACAAACATATATAACACATGTAAATTGATACATTTGACATAATTTAAACATATAAAAGATCAAGAAATTTAAACATCTTGGAAACATCTTAAAGTAAAATTATGTCATACATTAATAGGTGGTCTTAAGGGGTTTTATGTCACATTGGGACTTTAAAAGGGGTCATATGGTGACCTATGGGGTATGTTGTACCTACTAGGACTTAAAAATGGGTCATATGCGGTAATAAGGGGTCACGCATGTGTTAGATCACATGTGTGACCCCTTAGGACCCCATATGACCCCTTATGGAACTATTTGATCCTATGGGGTAATATGGGGTCGGTAGGGGTCATATGGGGTCATAAGGGGTCACACATGAATTAGAACACATGTGTGACCCCTTAGGACCCCATATGACCACTTAGGATATTATATGATCATATGGGGTTTATGGTGTCCTAGGGGGTATGTTGTGCCTACTAGGACTTTAAAAGGGTTCATATGGGGTCCTATGTGACCCCTTAGGACCCCATATGACCCCTTAGGACACTATATGATCCTAGAGGGTAATATGGTGTCATGGGGGTATGTTGTACCTACTAGGACTTTAAAAGGGGTCATATGGAGTCCTAAGGGGTCACATATGTGTTAGAACACATGTGACCCCTTAAGACCCCATATGACCCCATATAGAACTATATGTTCTTATAGGGTAATATGGGGTCAGTAGGGGTCATATGGGGTCACACATGTGTGATCCCTTAGGACACTATATGATCCTATGAGGCTATATGGTGTCCTAGGGGGTATGTTGTACCTACTAGGACTTTAAAAGGGGTCATATGGGGTCCTAAGGGGTCACACGTGTTTAAAAGGGGTCATATGGAGTCCTAAGGGGTCACATATGTGTTAGAACACATGTGACCCCCTTAAGACCCCATATGACCCCATATAGAACTATATGTTCTTATAGGGTAATATGGGGTCATATGGGGTCATATGGGGTCACACATGTGTGATCCCTTAGGACACTATATGATCCTATGAGGCTATATGGTGTCCTAGGGGGCATGTTGTACCTACTAGGACTTTAAAAGGGGTCATATGGGGTTCTAAGGGGTCACACATGTGTGTGACCCCTTAGGACCCCATATGACCCCTTAGGACACTATATGGTCCTAGGGGGTAACATGGGGCAACTAGGGGTCACTAGGGGTCATAAGGGGCGATATGGTGTCCTAAGGGATCATATGGTGTCGTTAGGGGTCATATGGGACCCCTAATGACACCATATGACCCCTTATGGAACTATATGATCCTATGGGGTAATATGGGGTCATTAGGCATCATTAGGGTTGAGAAGGGGTTAGAAGGGGTCCTTAGGACCCCATATGACCCCTTAGGACACTATATTATCATATGAGGTCATATGGTGTCCTAGAGGGTATGTTGTACCTACTAGAACTTGGAAAGGGGTCGTACGTAGTCCTAAGGGGTCACACATGTGTTAGCCTCTTGAGACCCCATATGACCCCCTAGGACACTATATGATCATATGGAGTCATATGGTGTCCTAGGGGATACATTGTACCTTTTAGTACCCCTCCTCGATCAGACTAAAAGACTTATGTTTGACTTCAATTGACTATTCTGTGGATACATTATTGTATATTGATTCAGACTTTATGTGATGTTATTTCATGCTTTTACTGGATATGCGATGTATGCTTTCATGCAGTATTTCAGTACTTATGATTAACGTTATTTTTATGGATTATTGACATGGACTGACACACTTTTACTTTACATATGCGATGCATTATTTATATGTTGCATGTTTGCAAGTGTATGGGATGCGAGGGGATGAATTTCCTTCACTCAATCAGGTGAGACAGGGAATGTCACGATTCTCCTTCATCGGTGTGTGTGTCGTGTTTGATTATATATTTGTATATATGCATGTGTGGTTCGTTGATGCAGGACATTGCAGGTACAAGTACCAGGTAGGTACGGGGTATTGATTCCACCTGGTTTCACAAGTCTGAGCATACCTTATTTGTCCGAAGGGAGTGGAGGACATAGTGGTTGGACCCTAACTTGACCCGCAGTCACACTCATGTGAGTGTTGTTAGTCAGTCATCTTTCCCATTTGACCGATATGCGAGTCATAGTGTTTTAGTATTTTCGCTTTGTGAGTCATCTTTTGATCATTCCTCGTTTTGCATGCTTTCGATTATTTAATGGTTGTTAAATTGAATGAATGATGTTATTTTTTGTGTTGGCGTAATTAGTTGTTTTATATACCTTGAGTAATTGATTTAAATTAAATAGATGAAGCTGTTAGAATTGAATGTTAAAAATGGCTTAATATATATTGTGTTAAAAAGTATTAATATATTGGGTAAATTAGTAAGTATATTCCTTTCTATTTAAATTCCAAAAATGTCATGTTGAGTTAAAATCTCTGAGA
This sequence comes from Cryptomeria japonica, assembly GCF_030272615.1. NCBI lineage: Eukaryota > Viridiplantae > Streptophyta > Pinopsida > Cupressales > Cupressaceae > Cryptomeria > Cryptomeria japonica. The sequence goes on from NC_081405.1 coordinate 526,112,232, forward strand.
AATGGTAAATGAGAAAAATAAGCAACAAAGCTTTTTCCTCTCTATCTTTCTTTTTGACTTTTGGTATTTAATTGTAAAATGAAAAAGTTTAATTCATGGGAATAAAGTAAATCAGATTTCCTTATTTATTTTTTTTCAATAAAAGTGGATTATTCCACTAAACTTTTTTATTAATATTTTTTATTTTTTACATAGGATTCAAAGAGCATACCGGAGGAAAGAACCCTGGGAAGAAAACCTTCGGTCACAGCTCATAAAATAAACCTATAGTATCTAACGAATCAGTTTATGCACCCCGCCCAAAACCACATACAAAATGCGGTCACAACACATATAATATCAGTTTTGCATAGAGCCCATATGACAATTTGCCAAAAAAACCCATTGGATAATTTTCAAATGTACACTCCACAACTGCAACCAATGGAAGAAGACAAATTTTTCCAAAGCCCATGCCAAATCCCATGAGCCAAAAACCTTCCTGCCAAAAAAGAAAGTATCAAAAAACCTTTGGAAAAACACTATTGTATCAAATACCTTGAGCTCGAACTCTCCTCCAGACAACGAACATGAATACTTGAAATGAAAGGGGAAAGCGGGAATAATTATCATCATAAAATTTTGCATCAACATTACTCAAGAAAATCATATAACTATTGTTGCAAACCTTCCCATACCCTAGAAGGAATTTCCTCAAAACCCACCTCTCACTGATTAGCATTGCTATCAATGGCTAAATTTTCCAAATAATCCGCAATCTTATTAACTTCTCTGTAACAATGGCATACCAAGAAAGATTCAAACAATTCTAATTTTTGTAAAATGGGATCAAGTATATACTGTGAATTCCAACAATTCGATTTCTTTTTCATAACACATTGAATAATCACCATAGAATCACCTTCAATTATTAAGTCCTTAATTCCCAAAGAGATTGTCATATCCAATCCAAAAGACAAAGCATGAAATTCCGCATAATTGTTAGTTTTAAAACCAATAGCATGACACTTAGCTCGAATAAAATTTGCATTGTGATAATAAATTATCATGCCTACCCCAACTAGCCCAGGGTTACCACGAGAGGCCCCATCAAAATTCAGTTTAAAGTGCCCCTGTGGAGGAGGTTTCCATCTAGCAGAGCATCTCTTACCTATTGCATCATTATTTTTTAAAATTGAACCATGAGAGGGTAAAATTGACCGCATCTTCCAAACTCTAGTAACTCTACTATCCCAGTGCGAAAAAGAAGTAAGATTTTCCAAAGAAGTAGAATTTAAATTAGTAAGTATATTCCTTTCTATTTTACTTCCAAAAATTTGAGTAAGGGTTTGAGAATTTGGTTGCAGGGTAGAAGCTCTTCCAAAAATTGCTTCTTGGATTAGCTTCATGGGTTGGATAGCCTTTGCTTTTATTTTTATATAAAAATTTAAATTTTTTCCCCTTCTTCCCGTGTGTTGTGAGAAATATTTGTAAAATGGTTGTAGTTGTTTTGGAGTAGTTGCCATGAGATTTAATGAAAATTCCAGTTCATTATTGATTTGAAATGCTTCTCCAATCTCTTTTTGTGGTTATTTCATGTTTATATTTTAGCTTGAAATCAATTCCTCCATTTATGTCTTATGGATGGAATTGATTTTTTGTGTATGTTGTAGTTTTGAATTGTGAAATTGAAGGGGATATGTTGGCAAAATTTTGCCAAATTTACCCTCTTTTGTTTCCAATTAATTTCTTCCTGGGTGTCTTAAAAACTAGATGAATGAAGAAATTAAGTTAATACTTCCTCTTTCTCTCATCTTTGTCATTGTGATTTTGCCCAAATTTTTTATTGAGATTTGTCAATCTCTTTGGTTTTCAGCCAATTTGGCTTTATGGGAGAAAAAATAAAAATTAAATGAGTTTTTACACTCCCTGTTCTGTCACAGAGATTTTGGTTTTTATGAAATGTTTTACTAGTAAATATGTTTTGTTGGTAATAATTTTAAAAAAATTAATTTATTTTATATTAAAAAAAAGAGATTTTAAAAAAAACATTGTTTTTCTATGGGTTGTGTGGCGGGGAGATGGGCTCTACCCAGCCACGCTACCCCACAGCAGTGCTGCTACCACAAATATGTGGTAGCGAGCGGTGGGCCATGGGCCCCACCACCATATATATTTGTTTTATTTATTTATTAAAAAATTTAAATAAAGCTTTAATAATTTTTGGTGTTAAGTAATTTTTTTATTATTTTTTTTTATGAAAAAAATAAATAATAAATTTAGTTAATTTAATATTATTAATACGTTTTTTAGTATTAAGTAATCTTGCCAGTTTTTTTAGTGTTGTAATTTAAATTGGTAATTTATTAATTATTAATTGATTATAATTATATATATATATTGTTCTATATAATAATTGTTATTAATTTATTAATAATGTAATAAAGTGGTTTTATTTGTTGAGAATAAATGAGTTGTAATTGGGAATACTTTTCCTTTATTTATTTCGTTATGATTTTTACTATATCAAATTAAATGAATTAAATGGATTAATCTAATTAGTTATATCCTTAGCCTATCAGTGCAATGATGACTTGATTTTCTCGTAGTTTCATGGTGTTGATGATTTGTTTAATTTGATCGATGAAATTGCAAGTTATATTCATGATTGTTGTTCTTTTAAAAAGATTGACTGTGTTGGGTTTTAGTGATTTTTTAAATTTTCTTGCAAGGGGGTTTAATTGGTTGTTATCCCTTGTTTATGACAGTCGTCCTGTTATGACGTATTTTGGTATCTCTTGACCGAGTAATGTAGTATGACCTTATTGTCGTAACCATGTAGTGCTTGATCCTTATGGTTGGTCAGGGGTTAGTATGTCCTTATTTTGGCCACTTATATTTGGATAGTGGTGTTATGGCTTTTGTTTCGCCATAGGGTCCTCGTAGAGTGACCATGTTTGTTAGTGTCCTATGAGAGAGTGTCCTTCGAGTGGGGGCCGCACCCGAAGTGATTGGAAGGATAACCCCTCGAAAATCAGTTAATAAGTGATAATCTAATAATTGATTAGGGGGTGGGTAGTTGTAATATTAATTAAGATATTGTACCCCTCACATGGTTGAGTGCTTGTATAGGCGCAAGATGTAGTGGGAAGGCCTGGAATGGCAAACCTACCACCTTGTCTTCACGAAGGGTTGGTCCAGTCCTTATGAGACTTAGATGGAGCTAGGGGTTTGGGAAAGGTTACCAGGATAATCGAGGATGGGGTTTGGGACCTATGGAGACCTACCTAGGGTAACCATCTTAAGCCATGTGATGACACTCTCTCTTTAGGGTCACTAGTGTATTGTGAGTTTGAGTCACTTGATTATTGTGAAGTCATTTTGTACTATCGTGTTTGTCTTGTTTATTCTTGCTTGAGGGTCCTCTGCTATCTCCTAGCACGGTGGGGTGATTCCATTTTAGGATCACATGGTCGGGTGGTAGTGCCACTTCCCATCAGATATTCTTGTTTGTACCTTCATGCGAGGACTGGCTTCGTAGGTGTACATGTGGTTCGTGATTCATGCTCTAGCTCATGTTGGAGTTTATTCTTATGAGACCTATGTGGTCAATTGTATCATTAAATTTATGTAACCTTGTAATTGACATGGAAGTTAACTTTAAATGTATATTGGAAGTCATGTATTTTTATGGTCAATGTAATCCTAAGAGTGGGATGTTATTTATTAGCTTTCATTATGATATGTATAAATGCTTTATTTTAAAAGAAGTTATATTGTTACACTTTCAATATTTTAATGGTGTAATATGTTATTGCATATGTTTAGTTATGTTAATTGAGTAATGTTGGATTAATTAGATTAATCGTAATTGTGTAAATTAACTTTTATCTTTAATCTTCGTTGGTAACCCTTTAGGAAATTTGGTATAAGTATTATGCTTGTGTTATTTTGTGCAATGTAGTAATTAATGCACTTAAGGTGTTTTATACTTTTTAAAAAAAAATTATTTCACCCCCTTTGTTGCCTAGTTTTGTGGTATTCCTTTGGGGTTCCTGGCGGTGCATTACATTTGGTATCAGAGCCCATGCTTCAACATTGGGTACTCTAGGATTGCAGTGATCTCATTCAGCTTGACCTTTTATGTAGGTCTTAGTGTTTGTGTTTCCCTTGTTTTTATCCTTGTCGTAGATCTGAACCGTTTTCTCTTTTGCAATGTTAGGTCATGGCTAGGAAAGCCAAGGGAGGTGGCCATGTTGGTGGTCACAATAGAGGTATAGGTGGGGGATAGGGTCGAGGTTCCGACCACCATAGTCCTTTGCCACCACCCACTCATGTGAGTGTGGATCAGGAGCAGTCTATTCATTAGGATGAACAACATGCAGGAGAGAAGGTTCCTGAAAGGGAAGAGATCAGATAAATGTTTCAAGAGGTGCTAGCCAGGCTAGGCCCCAGGCCTAAGGTTGATCAGCCCATCCATGCTCAGGTTGGGTAGTCGCATCAACAAGTTTTAGAGGAGAGAGAGAGAGAGAGAGAGAGAGAGAGAGAGAGAGAGAGAGAGAGAGAGGTCTCCCAGAAGGAGAGAGGTCCCAGCTGACTAGGACCCAGCTCCCATGGGTCACATGAGGGACTTGATGAGGTCCAACCCTCCTTTCTTTGATGGTAGAGGTACCGGTCTCGAGGTAGAGACCTAGCTTATCAGTTTAGATCGATGCTTTGTCATGTTTCCATATGGTAGCAACACCAAGGCAACATGCGATATCATGCATCTCGAGAGTTTTGCATCTATCTGGTGGAGATTAGAGGAGGAGAGGATCAGTGTGAGCATTAACACCATATCATGGGAGATCTTTCTGGATAGATTCAAGGCACGATTTCTCTCACCCCATTGGAGGCAGTCTCAGGTAGATGATTTCTACGCTTTGCACCAGTATGGTTTGTCAGTAGATCAGTTTGAGCATCGGCTCTACAAACTTAAACAGTATGACGGTATTGGAAACGATGAGGCGATGCTTGTTCAACACTTCTTGAGGGGTCTAAATGACCACATCGGTGGAGGAGTGAGAGTGTTTGAGCCAGCTTCAATCGAGGTAGTCGTGGCAAAATTCAGGCTGGTAGCGCAGAACCTTGGTCATGCACATGGTGGTCAATCTAGAGTGCAGATAGGGAGTGCACCTTTCAGTGGGCCCAAAGTTCATGGGAACCAATCCCAGCCAGCTGCACTATTTAGGAGTCCTCAGACACCCGCTAAGGGTGGACAGCAGTAGCCGCCGAGACCAAAATAAATCCAGGGCCAGCAGGGTGGCAACTCTCAGCATAGGAGGAACAAGAACTAGCAAAGGGGTAGACAGGGTCTTCCAGGGAAGTCCTCTCAGGGTGCATCTCAGGCCCCTAGTAGGGGAAGCTTCCAGCATTCCAGTGGGCCGACTAGAGGTAGAAGACCTGGTAGGAGAGCTTGCTTCTCTTGTGGACAGTTTGGTCACATAGCCACTCAGTGCCCTCAATGTTCTCACTAGACGGGGAGTCAAAGGCCAGTAGCATTAGAGTCGATAGTAGGGGATGCACGTAGATCCCATAGAGTATTTACAGCGGTTGATGACCGCCAGGCTAAGAATTAGGGTACAGTTATTGAGGCCACAAGTGTGTTGTGTGGTATTCCTATCTCTGTACTTTTTGACTACGGTGCTTCAGATTCTTTCATTTCTTCATCCATTGTGGAGTAGTGCGGTCTTGCATCTGCTAAGCAGACAAATAGGTGGCAAGTAGAGTTGGCTACCGGTTTGCGTGTTTCCATAGATGCCTTTGTGCCTAGTTGTGAGTTGGACCTAGGACCCTTTGTTACTTCAATTGACCTTTGAGTCATTCCTTTTGGGTCCTATGGAGTAGTGTTGGGGATAGATTGGCTATCATCTCACAGTGCTCATGTAGACTATCATCAGAAGACAGTAGAGTGTTTAGATGATCATGGCAGGAAAGTGGGGATCGTTGGAGTTTAGAGATCGATATCCTTAAGTATGATTTCCGCTATGCAACTTAAGCGGTGTATGCATCAAGGGTGTCATCTTTTTGCAGTTGCTCTTGAGGATGTGGATGAGGAAGAGAGTCAAGAAATAGCTCTTGATGGTCACCCTATTCTTCGAGAGTATGCTGGTGTGTTTTTGTTGGATATTCTCGGTATGCCTCTGAAGTGAGACATAGACTTTCGCATTGACTTGGTTCCCGGTGCAGAACCTATTTTGAGAGCTCCATATCAGTTGACTACTCAGGAGTTGAGTGAGTTGAAGTTGCAGATGGAGGAATTGTTGGTCAAGGGGTTCATTCATCCTAGTGTTTCTCCTTGGGGTGAGCTTGTTATCTTCATTAAGAAGAAGGATGGTTCTCTTCGGTTATGTATTGATTACTGACAGTTGAATAAGGTAACCATCTAGAATCGATATCCATTACCTTGTATAGATGATCTTTTCGATTAGGTTAAGGGAGCCAAGGTGTTCTTTAAGATTGATCTGAAATCTGGGTATCATCAGTTGTGCATTCATGGTGCAGACATTCATAAGATGGTGTTTCGTACTCGTTATGGTCACTATGAGTTCACAATGGTGCCATTTGGGTTGACGAACGTGCCTTTAGTTTCATGAGCCTCATGAATGGGGTTTTTCGCACCTACCTTGATCATTTTGTCCTTGTGTTCTTGGATGACATATTGATTTACTCTATATCTATGGAAGAGCATGAGGGCCATTTGCGACAGGTATTGCAATGCTTGAGGGAGAATCAACTTTATGCCAACTTGGCGAAGTGTGATTTTTTCCAGTCAGAGGTGAACTATCTTGGTCATGTGGTTTTGGGAAAAGGTGTTTCCATGGATCCTTCAAATATCCAAGCCATAGTGGATTGGCCAATGTCGACCAATGTTTCAGAGGTTCAAGGTTTTTCCTGGATAGGTCACCCGATTACTTCTCTTCAGAGGAAAGGGAAGAAGTTTGTTTGGTCAGAGCAGTGTGAGTCAGCTTTTCACACCTTGAAGGAACTCCTTGTCAATGCTCTGATTTTGGCAGTCCCTGATCCATCCAGAGATTTTATGGTATGCACAGATGCCTCTTTAGAAGGTATAGGTGTAGTGCTTATGCAGGATGGACGTGTGGTTTCCTATGAGTCTCACAAACTCAAGGACCATGAGTTGAACTATCCAGTTCATGATTTGGAGTTGGCAGCTATAGTTTATGTGTTGGTTAGATGGTGACATTTTCTGTTGGGGTGTCGGTTTGAGCTGTATAGTGATCACCGCAGTTTGTAGTATATTTTCACACAACCAAACTTGAATGCTCGATAGGGAAGATGGATGGAATTCCTCTATGAGCATGATTTTGAGGTTTGATATATTCAGGGGAAAGATAACGTGGTGGCAAATGCTTTGAGTCGTAGGCAGCATGAGGTTTTAGCATTGTCCCTTGGAGTGGACTTGAGAGAGAGAATTCTTGGAATTCTTCCTTGGGACACCTGATATTAGGATGTTAGAGCCATGACGGAGTCCGGAAGACCATTAGAGGGTAGATTTTTTGGATATACCCTTGAGGCAGATGGTCTTCTTTGTCATCTTGGATGGATCTATGTACCTCCTTTGGAGGGTCTTCACATTTTGATCATGATTGAGGCCCATCGCGCACCTTATTTGGCACACCCTGGTATCAAGAAGATGCATGCAGATTTTAGACAGATATATCATTGGGCTGGTATGAAACGTGACATTGCTAATTTTGTGTCGAAGTGTTTAGAATGTCAGCGGGTGAAGTCAGAGCATCAGCACCCTACGGGGCTTCTGTAGCCTAATTTGGTACCAGATTGGAAATGAGATATCATTTCCATGGATTTCATTGTGGGGTTGCCTATTTCTTCACATCGTCATGATGCCATCATGGTCATTGTTGATAGATTGACCAAAGTTGCTCATTTTGTTCCTATTCGATCTTCCTATATAGTAGTAGTGGCGACACGAGTCTTCTTGGAAGATGTGGTGAGATTGCATGAGATCCCAAGGCAGCTCATTTCTGATAGAGATCTTGTCTTTACCTCAAGATAGTGGACCTCAATTCAACATGCTTTGGGGACCTAGTTGAACTTCAATTCAGCTTATCACCCAGAGACTAACGGTCAGACTGAGCATGTGAATCAGGTCTTGGAGGACATACTTTGCATGTACGTTATGGATCAGCAATCGCACTGGGAGGAATATCTTTGCCTTGTGGAGTTTGCTTTTAAAAATGGATATGATAGCTCTATAGGCATGTATCCCTTCTAGGCATTGTATGGTCATCCTTGCCGTACTCCTTTGAGTTGGGATTGGTTAGAGGGTAGGGTGAGGTTAGGACTGGATTTTCTTTGAGAGATGGAGCACCAGGTTGAGAAGATTCGTGGGCATTTGGTTGCTACTTAGGATAGGCAAAAGAAGAATGTCGATGCTCATAGAGTGGATCGTCAATTTTCTATTGGCGACTGTGTGTTCTTGAGAGTATGTCCGCGGAAGAGTCTGATCCGTTATGGAAAGGGTTCTAAGTTGGCACCTCATTTTGTTCACCCTTTTGAGATCCTTGAGAGGATAGGACTTGTTGCCTACCGTCTTGCCTTGCCACCAAGTCTATCCTGCATCCATGATGTCTTTCATGTTTCTGTTCTTCGACCTTATCAACCTGATGTGACACATGTTCTTGATTGGAATGCTTTGCAGGTCGAGGATGGACAACTTTCCATGGAGCCCGTGTGCATTCTTCAGCATTGGGATTTGACCATCAGGGGTCGTACCATCGACCAGGTAAGGGTCCTATGGGACCCAAATGATGAGACCTCAGTGACATGGGAAGATGCAGCGAAGATGAGAGAGCTTTACTCCTATCTATTTTAGGCTTCTAGGAGTAAGCCTAGTTTTGGGGGGGAGGATGCAGTACCCCTCCTCAATCAGACTCTTTTTGGACTTATATTTGACTTCAGTTGACTATTCTGTGGATACATTATTGTATATTGATTCAAACTTTATGTGATGTTATTTCATACTTTTACTAGATATGTGATGTATGCTTTCATGTAGTATTTTAGTACTTATGATTAATGCTATTTTTATGGATTATTGTCATGGACTGACACTTTTACCTTACATATGTGATGCATTATTTATATGTTGCATGTTTGCAAGTGTATGGGATGTGAGGGGATGATTTTCCTTCACTCACTCCAGTGAGATAGGGAACGTCATGATTCTCTTTCATCAAGGTGTGTGTCGTGTTTGATTATATATTTGTATATATGCATGTGTGGTTTGTTGATGCAGGACATTATAGGTACAAATACCGGGTAGTACAGGGTATTGACTCCACCTGGTTTTACAAGTCTGAGCATACCTTATTTTTCTGATGGGAGTGGAGGAGATAGTGGTTGGACCCTTATTTGACCCGCAGACGCACTCATGTGAGTGTTGTCAGTTGGTCATCTTTCCCATTTGACCGGTATGCAAGTCATAGTGTTTTAGTATTTTCGCTTTGTGAGTCGTCTTTTGATCATTCCTCGTTTTGCATGCTTTTGATTATTTAATGGTTGTTAAATTGAGTGAATGATGCTATTTTTTGTGTTGGCGTAATTAGTTGTTTTATATGCCTTGAGTAATTAATTTAAATTAAATAGATGAAGTTTTTAGAATTGAATGTTAAAAATGGCTTAATATATATTGTGTTAAATAGTATTAATATATTGGGTAAATTAGTAAGTATATTCCTTTCTATTTAAATTCCAAAAATGTCATGTTGAGTTAAAATCTCTTAGAAATGGTAAATGAGAAAAATAAACAATAAAGCTTTTTCCTCTCTATCTTTCTTTTTGACTTTTGGTATTTAATTGTTAAAAGAAAAAGTTTAATTCATGGGAATAAAATAAATCAGATTTCCTTATTTGTTTAATACCTTTATTTTGATTGGTTGGGGGAAAACTTTTCAACCTTAAAGTTTAGGTTGAAATATTTTTGTATTTATGCTTGTGAGTTCACGGGAAGGAGAGGATTCATTTTTGGAAGGCAAAATATGGAAATTATTTTGGAAGAAGGAACTAGGTTTGAGAATTTGATTGCAGGGTAGAAGCTCTTCCACAAATTGCTTCCTGGATAGCTTCACAGGTTGGATAGCTTATGCTTTTATTTTTATATAAAAATTTAAAATGCTTCTCTAATCTCTTTCTGTGGTTATTTCATGTTTATATTTTAGCTTGAAATCAATTCCTCCATTTATGTCTTATGGATGGAATTGATTTTATGTGTATGTTGTAGTTTTGAATTGTGAAATTGAAGGGGTTATGCTCGCAAAATTTTGCAAAATTTACCCTCTTTTGTTTCCGATTAATTTCTTCCTCAGTGTTTTAAAAATTAGATGAATGAAGAAAATAAGTTAATAATTCCTCTTTCTCTCATCTTTGCCATTGTGATTTTGCCCAAAATTTTTATTGAGATTTGTATATGTATATTACTTCCTCTTTCTCTCATCTTTGCCATTGTGATTTTGCCCAAAAATTTTATTGAGATTTGTCAATCTCTTTGGTTTTCAGCCAATTTGGCTTTATGGAAGAATTTTTTTTTTAAAAAATGAGTTCTTTGTTCTGTCACAGAGATTTTGGTTTTTATGAAATGTTTTACCAATAAATATGTTTTGTTGGTAATAGTTTTAAAAAAATTTAATTTATTTTATATTGAAAAAAGAGATGTTAAAAAAAAATTATTGTTTTTGTATGGATTGCATGGCGGGGAGCTGGACTCTACCCAGCCACGCTACCCCAGCAGTAGCGCTGCTACCACAATTATGTGGTAGCAGACAGAGCTACTACCACATATTTGTGGTAACAGTGCAGCGCTGCTACCACATATTTGTGGTAGCACGCAGCTGTAGGCGGTGGGCCATGGGCCCCACTGCCATATATATTTGTTTTTTGTTTTTTTTTAATTTTTATTTTTATTATTTATTAAAAAAATTAAATAAAGTTTTAATAATTTTTGTTGTAAAGTAATTTTTTTAATTATTATTTTTAATGAAAAAATAATAATAAATTTAGTTAATTTAATATTATTAATACGTTTTTTAGTATTAAGTAATATTGCCAGTTTTTTTAGTGTTGTAATTTAAATTGGTAATTTATTAATTATTAATTGATTATAATTATAATTATTATTATTATTATTATTATTATTATTATTATTATTATTATTATTATTATTATTATTATTATTATTATTATTATTAGTGTGACCCCTAAGGACCCCATATGACCCCTTAGGACACTATATGAGCCTATGGGGTCATATGGCCCATATGACCCCTTAGGATACTATATGATCCTAGGAGTAATATGGTGTCAGTAGGGGTCATTAGGGGTCATATGGTGTCGTTATGGGTCATCTAGGGTCCTAAGGGACCACACCCCCTTAGGACCCTAGATGACCCATAATGACACCATATGACCCCTTATGGCACTATATGATCCTATGGGGTAATATGGGATCAGTAGTGGTCCTTAGGCGTCATAAGGGGTCCTTAGGATCCTATATGACCCCTTAGGACATTGTATGACCATGTGGGATCGTATGGTGTCCTGAGGGGTCACACATGTCTTAGAACACATGTGTGGCCCCTTGGGATGCCATATGACCCCTCAGGACACTATATGATCATATGGGGTCATATGTTGTCCTAGGGGATATGTTCTACCTATTAGGACTTTAAAATGGGTCGTATGGGGTCCTAAGGGGTCACACATGTGTGGCCCCTTAGAGCCCCATATGACCCCTTAGGAAACTATATGATCATATGGGGTCATATGGTGTCCTAAGGGTTCATATGGTTCTGTTAGGGGTCATATGGGTTCCTAAGGGGCCACATGTGTGTGGCCCGTTAGGATCCCATATGACCTCGTAGGACGCTATATGATCCTATGGGGTCATATGGTGTCATAAGGGGTATGTTGTACCTACTAGGATGTTAAAAGGGGTGTCCTAAGGGGTCACACATGTGTGGCCCCTTAGGACCCTATATGACCCCTTAGGACACTATATGATCAAATGGGGCCATATGGTGTCCTAAGGGGTCATATGGTGTCGTAACATACGTGTCTTCTTAGGACCCCATATGACCCATTACGACACCATATGACCCCTTATGACACTATATGATCCTATGGGGTCATATGGGGTCAATAAGGGTCATTAGGTGTCATAAAATGTCTTATTGGGGTCATAAGAGGTCATAAGGGGTCATTACAGTCATAAGGGGTCTTGAGGGGTCTTATGGTGTCGTTCATGTCTTAATAGCTTCTAGGATGTACTAAGGGGTTATATGATGTCTTAAAAGTTCCTAGGATGTATTAAGTTCTCATAAGTGTCTTAAGAGGTCCTAGTATGTGCTAAAGGGTTGTAGGATAACATTTTAACATCTAATTGTATATGTGTACAACATTTATAAATAATTAATCATTAAATTTTTTAAAAACTAATATATTATTAAGCATTTAAAATTTTTTAAACTAATATATTATTAAGCATTAAAAAACTAATAAACTACACAAAATTATGAAAAAAAAACTAAAACATTAATATATTAATAGTAGTTGCTTTTTGAAAAACATTTAAAAAAAAAAAACCTACCTGGGAAACGTTTTCGGTCAAACTTGTTCGCCCCGTTCTTCTTCTCAGCCGCTAAACTCTAAGACGGTCATTGCAAAATGAGGGGAAAAAGCTTTTTCACATCTTATATAGCAAAGTCTGTCCAACCAAAAGGGTTCCGACTAGAACCCCTTTGCCACACCGGTACCATGTGACTGCCACATTGGTCCAACCGGAACGCTTCCTGTTGGATCGCATGTATTAGCTCTAAGTGCGACACTGATCCATACTTTTACCCTAGTACTATAATTTTTGGCCTTTTGTAATCCAATTTTATATTGTTACTATTAATATAATGCAGCTATAGCCTTTTATCAAAAAAAGAAAAAAAAGAAAGAAAGATAATGCTATTAGGGCTCATAGTCTTCTAACATTTATTACAATACTATGAAATGTTATTATTATTATATGCTTTATAAAGCACATGCCTTCTAATAATTAATATTAGATTACTATTTTCACTCGTTCTATATGTAAAGAGTTTCTCTCTCATTGAGAGATAATTCATTTTGGTGATTTAGAGTGAATTCTATCACTATGCAAATGAGCTATTATTGACCATATGGAAGTTATATCCCCAAGTTTTATCTATACTTTTATAGGCAATTTTATAAATGTTTTATTATAGAATGATGTTTTATGGGGACTTATATCTAGAATAGTTTTGCCCAAATATATATTGTATAATATGTTGAATTTGTGTATCTTGTAATTCTTATTTCATTTATCGTATATTTTATTTGTAATAATTAGTAACCAAGATCATTATTCTTAACATGGTATTAAAGTCATTAGGTTGTCCTATTCATTTATTATTTGTGAATACAATTTTATTTTATTTTCCTAATGATTTGATATATAAATCATCTACATCAATATATCTAGATTGAATAAATGATAGTGAATACTTCAACATATAAGAAAATTTGCACATTTCATGTTGGCTTCTCTATCCTTTTGCATTATTACCGTTCACTCAAATGCTACATATATTGATACTTAATTAACCTTTGATTTCACATTCTCTAAGATAAAAGATTGTTACCCTAAACTCATTATTGAAAACACCATATTTAACATTTTATACCATATTGAATGAAGCTTGCGCCTCTTTAAAACACATCATAACTTCTATTAATTGCACCACAATTTGTATAAGCTATTAACTAGTCATAGACATATGGTTTCCACAGTTCAAATTATTGTGCATTACAGTTTCTGGTTCTAATTGTATACATTTTTTCTTTGATGTTTCAGATAAAACTCTATAATCCTTCGTCAAAAAGAAAAACAAAAAAAAATTGAACTAAAATGTCGAGAGAAAAAATACACGCAATCAAAACCAAAAACTGCAATACGCAACTATTAATTAGATTCACCATATAATGTCATTATACAATCCACCCAAATAACATTGTTTGAATCTTTGCACATACACATAGCTTATACAACATCATTTGTTGGTGATGTTGGTCATGCAAAGTTTCTACAAACTTAAGAGTTTTACTATGATAAAGTTCCTGCCATATTGGACGTCAGATTCCACCTTCACCAAAAGTCAGAACACTTCGATAATGATTTCAGCAAGCTCTGAAATAGTAATACCTTATGTTACAAGTTTGGCAGAGAACAAATATTGTTAGAGTCATAACTAGTACACTTTATCTCTTAACAGCTACGTTTGCTAGTGAAGCAAATGTAGAACAAATGGTATCTCATTATTCTTGTCATACATCTTTATATATGGATGTCATTGGCTCAAAGTAATTATGTCCCTTTTATTGGCATGGACCTAACCTAACAAACTCATACTGTATTTCTATGCCTTCTTTTGAAATCCAAAGTTATATATTTCAAAATTATATTGAGATATATCGTTTGTATTGGATTATATTTGTTAGTAATGGAAATGGATTCTTTTATAACTCATGATATCAGGTAATCTATTTTTAGATCTACAGATGGCTTATAATATATGAAACTACCATGTACTCCATCTTGGAGGCACCTAACTATGCTACAAATGAGGTGTGCATACCATACCTCCTACAAGGGTTACTTCTAGGGAATTCCTCGAAATGATGAAAAATAGAAGATTTGAAAAACATTTGTTAAAAGGTTGCTTTTTTAATGGTGTCAAGAGAAAAGTGTTTGAAGTGGAAATAGATGTTGGAAAACCGTTCAAATTGAAATTGTTAGAATAATCTTTTATTAGCTAATAATTATTTATTTAATTATTAGTCTATTATACTCTATGCTTAAGCTAAACTTAGGAATCTTATAATTCTTTAGGGTTTTCACCTTTAGGGTTTCGAGTATCCTTTTATAAGGATTCTCTCTTTGTATTTTCATAATAACTGTAATTATTGAATTGCATTCTTCTTGCACAATCAATATGACTCCTCTGTTCTGGATCTCTGAATTCTGCCCTCCATAGTTTTTTTTCTTCTCTCCTTCTGTGACAGGTTTGCATGTAGGTGATCTTTGGGAGCTGTAGAGTTGATTTTTCCTCAACTCCAATAGAAATGATTAAAGATTAAAATTATCATTTAAAAAACTTTTATCAGAATAATATGAAAGTTTTCATTAAACCAATTTACCCAAACATATGAATTTTTCTTCTGATTTATTGATTCAATATTATTAAAGTTTATGATACAAAGTTTAATTTTGTAATAAAAAATTGTGAGGGATGATGTTTGGTTTAAGATTAGCTTGGAAGTTTATAGTGTTAATTTCAAGTATTCAATATTGTTATCCTTCTACAAATTAGAATAATTTTTTATTTAAGACTTGAAAGATGCAAATCCATTTTATACATATCCTTCAATCAATGTAGTCCATAAAAATGCATCTTTTTGAGGCATTCTATTAAACAATTCATGTTCCTTGTCAATAATTTGATTCAATATTTTTCACGAGAGGAAAAGTATTAAAATAAAAATCACTAAAATGTGTGATAATATGAAAAATTTAACATATAGTTTGATTCATCAATAAGCAAAGGCTATAGTGTTGCTAGTCACAGGTAAGGGAAATGCTTTGCATTTTAATGAGGTAGCATCCTCTCCTACCACTACTTCGAACATTTCAAATTTTCTAATTTAACGATAGAATTAATAAGAAGTGTTTCAAACCTTGAATAGTCCACTTTTAATTCCTTTTCGAACTAAAAGTATGAGGGTTATCATTTGCTTCCATGCCCAATATGATGAAGATATTATAGATTATATCAACCATCCATTAAAAGGAACTTGGGTTAGTAGAGAGTTATAATTTCACAACTCATAACTAGTGGCCAACCATTGTAAAGTCAAATTATGTTTTAATTACTTAATATTGTTCATAACATTTTGAAAATACACAATAAAGATAAGATTATCATTTGGGGTAAGGATGTATTCGTATGAGTTTATAAAGGTCAAGACATCTTTGAGATAATGCTTTCTTTTGTACATTATATTATTATCACATGTTTTAATTATTATATTACTGATCATGTTAGTGATCCTATTCATAGGAAATATACCTTATGCTCTTTAAAATATGGTTTAAGTTCTAATGTACATGGAGGTAGTAATACTTGAATAACTACTTTCTATGGATCTTTCATCAAATACTAACTACAAAAGTAACAATAAAAGAATCTGTGTGGCTTAAAAGATTATAAGAAGAGTTCATCTAGGTACTAGTAAAAGTCCCACAATATTATATGATAACCAAAGTTATTTAGTATTACCAAGGAATCCTATTTATAGAAATACAACAATTGATGTTCATGGGCATTATAGTAATGACTAGTAACCTAATTATTAACAATGTGGGTTCAATTTTCTATTGGCAATAATGCCTAGAGACTTGTTATTTTCTACCAACTACCATTTACTCAAATATGGAGATCCAAAGATTCAATTTGTATCCATTTGCTACGTGAGGGACTCCTTTGATCCAAAGGAAAAGAAATATAAATTCATCACTACTCACCTAAAGTATGTGCCTCACCTTGAGGACTTTTAGGAGAATTGCAATGACAAGCATGAGGTTAGAAAATGTGAGTTGTGTAGGTTAACAAAATATCAAATAAGAACTTTTGGATTTGTTAAAGTTATAGGCTAATTTTCTAATTATGATACTTGTTCATCATGGATGTGTATAATAAAATGAGGATATTTCAATTGGAATCTCTCTTTTGTATTTGTAAGAGTAACCCTTACAAGAGGATCCATACACTTCAATAAAGTCTAATAATAAGAACACAAAGCTATAATCTCTACCAAAGAAGCATAGACAAAGAAGGACTCAAAGAGAAAAAGGGATCTATTGGAAAATCCTATAAGGAATTTGAGTATCATGGATGGTTAGGAAGATCCATTAGGGGATGAGCCATGTTAGATTCAATGACAGTCCCACAGACACTGAGAGGGGGGGTGAATCAGTGTCTAACCTGTGGTTGGAATATTTAAACTTATTAATAATTTTGCCACCCAAAACAATGTACTGGTAAACAAGAATTAATGCAGTAAACAGAAATAATAGAGACAGCATAGAAACACACCATAACACAAGATATTTTAATGAGGAAACCCGGTGTGAGAAAAACCTCAGTGGGATTTGTGACCCATAATATTTACTCACTAGCCAATGAATAAATACTACTTACAATAGGGGCATGCACATGCAGGGAGGCCAACAGCCTAGAGCTCACTGCTCAAAGAAGAGTCTCGTTGACTACAAAATGTTTTATTGAATCCAATACAATGTACTACTCAAAACAACATCTTTAATGCCAGGTTCAGTACCGGTTTAAGCTCAGATAGATACCATAACCAAAAACCTTCGCTTCTACTAAACAACTATCTTCTACCATACATCTCTATTCTTCATTCTCTCATTCCTTACAGAATGATCTATAAGATCTCATACATATATGAGTCTTTTACAATATACCATGTCAGCTTACAAAAGATAATTACATTTACAAAACAATTCATATAAAAAACACTTTATCCCATCTCGGTTGGAGTGTCGGTATGCTTTGTTGCCGATGTAATCTGAATGCCGATGTAAGTGCATGTCGGTGCCGTTGTTTGCCGGTTTATGAAGTTTGTGATGCCGGTGCATGTAGGAACCTATTGCCGATGGATTGCCAGTTGGTTTCCATCAATGACAAGATCAACTATTCTCATAAGAGTGTAGAATTCCAAGAATCTCCCCCTTTGGCATTGATGGCAACACTCATGAGAAAAATCCAAAACTAAAATCCAAAAAGATGTGCTCCCCATGAGCAAGTGATCTCCTCTGTACATGCATTTTTCTCTCCACTATTCCCCCTTTGACATCAATGACAAAGGATGTCATAAATAATCAAAAGAGTACAAAAAATGCTACCTCAAGGTCTGTAACCGGTTGGTTACTATCTGAAAGATGTCCGCCAAAACTAGGTTTAAACTTTGCATAAACTTGTTGTTGTCATTTAGAGTTGCCTTAGTCTCCTGGATCATACCTGTGAGATAGTGCATTTGTTGCTCCTGTGATCGCTCTCCTTGAACTTTTTCCTTAGATAATTCAACTCTCTGAGTAATAAGATTGTCCAATTTTGAACCAAGTTTACTTTTGAGTTCCCGGGCATTGGACCTTATCCCTACCTTCTCTTTCTCACGTTTCTCCAACTTCTCCTCAAAAACTACCATTTCCTGCTCAAAAACTGATATAAGTCCAAATGACCCTATTATATTATCTGCAATGTCATCAATTTCATTTTGTGTCTTTTTGATCTCCTCATCAATGTCCTTTGTCAAACAGTGAGGTTTACATGCTTCTCTATATAACTCCTTATACTCCAAAATTGTAGAATTAAGTACCGGTAAAAGTGTATCCAAGTGATCGGTACATTTATTTATGGTGTTCTCAAAGAATGTGTTTTTCTCTTTGTCAACTCTCTCCTTAATGGTATCCTCATTCACCTTATCTATGGTTATTACATTATCAACAATAAATTTGGACAATGTGTCCAATTTACCTAAAGAATCATTAATGTGATCTATCTTACAATTAGGGGCAATCATCTTCAAAATAGGTAAGGTGTTATCAATTGCCTTAAATGCTAAGGCATTGCAATCAATTATCCTTTTAATGGAATCCAATAGAACCTATGTGATGTTAGTGGGTCTGAATTCACTTGTAGATGTGCTTGGTTCTGATGTAGGTTTCTTCTCAATGGATATTTGACCAATTACCTTCACTACATCCTCTTTATTTCCATCAGATGCATCCACTTTACTTATATTTTCTTTTGGTGGATCTTTTTATGTCCGTACCTCTACCTTTAATGGTTTCTCCATTTGGTTAAGCTCCTCTACAACTACTGGTTTCCCAGACTCAACATGAACCTCTACCTCAGATTGTTTCTCTGTCTGTACCACTACCAGTTTCTCAAATTCCAGTGGCCCTGTGCTAGTTATCTTGTCCTCTGTTGGTTTCTCAGTCTCTGGCTTCTCTTCTTGAATCGGTATCTCAGTTTCCTAAGAGTCAACAATCTGTGTCAATTTCTCTAAAATCTTGTTGTCCTCAACACTATTTGTCTTAACCTCTGCAGTCTCTTTGTCCACAAAAATGTTTATATTCTGTGTATCCACATTCATGGTAAAGAGTATTTTCAACTCCAGATTAGTATCATCATGAGTTATACCTTTAGTAGCTATATCAGGTGGATTAGCTGTATGAACCGGTGATGTTGAGGTTAAAGAAAGGGGTGTCCTAAGCCGGTGGAGGGATGTTATCTGTTATTTTTATAGAAGGTACACCACCTAGTTTACCTTTTCCCTTGTCTTTCTGATATACGTTGAATGTCTTCTCCACTTTTAGTTTGTTTCTTTCCTCTTGCTCTTCCTTCTCAACAAAAAATATGTCACATTTATCTACAGTCTCATCTGCAATTTCCTTAACCCTTCCAGCCATCAGGCTCACTTGTCGGTGTCCACTAACAAATACTAACCGATTAGCTTCAGATATAAACTTATTTATCTCTTCTCTGGAATTTATCGGATGTACAGCCAAGAGTGCTTCAACTTTCAACTTCTTGTCCAGTTTCATCACAGATGGCCTTTTAGCTTCTAATCTCAAGTATAAATCATTAGGTAACTCATCAATCACTTCTGTCAAAACTTTCTTGTATATATCCAAGTGTAGGATAATGCTTTCTTCAATGGTTTGTTTGTCAGAATCTTTAAAAGAATTATACTATTAATTTACATTTACCAGATTACCTTCCTGTGTAATCTCATTCAATAGATCATCCAGTGTGGGGGTAACCGGTGTCTGTTTCTTATTTGGTGTAAGCTTCTTCTACGGTTTCCTAACTGCTTATTGATTTTTCCTTAGTGTCCTTGTTTTCTTAGGTGAAGGAGATGGCACTAGTGGGGTTTTCCTTTTCCTTTCCACTCTCTTAAACTCAACAGCCTTGCCACTATTAGTATCAAAAGATGTTACTACCGGTGAAACATGTGCTTCAGGTTGTATTCCTTCAAGCTCACAAGCTGATATACCACTGATATTCATGACACTTTCTTTGATTTCTTGGGCCTTCTTAAAGGCATCTCTGATAAACTTTTCTCTTCTTTTTGTCCTCTTTTGCATAGATACATTACTCTCAATGGTTTCTGCACTACTAAAGAATTTCTCAAATGGTTCCCTTGGTGCATCAAGTAGAGCTTTAGCATATGTCTCTAGAATAGATAGGTCTACCTCATAACCCATCTCAGTAACCCCACTAGTTCTAGGGCTTACTACTTCCATCCAAGTTTCATCTCGCTTAATGATAAAACAAATTTGCTTGTCATACTTATCAGTTATGCTCTGTGGTACTCTCTCTCTTGCTCTCATCTTAGTTTTAAATATTTTGAAGTATTCTGTAATGTTCTTATCACAGTTAGTGCCCATACCGGTGAAAGCTTCTTGTATTTGTTTTCCTGTCGAGATGTCATAACCAAAATCTTTGTGACCTATGTCGAGCATCTCTTTGGTAAAGTATAGCATCAAGCATACTAGTAGGTTTCCAAAATGGAAAGTACATTTCTTGTCTCCCTTAATCTTCTTTAAGTTATCAATCAGTTCATCTTTAAGCCATTCACACACATCAATCTTAGCATTATTGTTCACCATCTCATATGCACTATGAATACAAAGGCTAGAAACAAAATTCAGTCTATTTGCATGTATTGCTTTATATCCTAGTACCATACTCACATATTTCACATTTATATCCTTATCATCATTCACTCTAAGTGACTAGTTATGAGATGTGGCTCCAGTTAACTCCATAACTCCCTTGTTAGGTATTTTATTGGTTTTATTGGGCCTACTACTGGTTGAAGGTAAACCAATAATTGCCTTAATGGCTTCCTTGGTTATTTTGCAAACTGAATCTAACCATATGAACTCTCCATGGACTTTGCTTAATACAAGTCTTACAACTTCCTTTAGAAATTCGGGAATGTTCAGAATCTCTAAAAAACCTAAGTCTTCCACAATCTTGTGTTCAGGTTTAATCACACCATTTCCATCGGTAATAACCTCATTAAATATTTTCTTTAAATCCTCAGTCCCTAGGTTTTCTATGTTGCAATGTATGTAGATTCTAGGGTCTTCAGCAAATGCTACACCCTTCAGAATTTTTGAAAAATCTCCAATAGAATCATCATGCTTTGCAATCTTGGGGATAATCTTAAACACGAGTCTAGGGCGTTTAACATTTTCCACAATGATAGGTTTTGCAATAAACTCGGGAACAGAAGATGAGGTTGCCATTATGATAAATACCTCTTAATTGAAGTTCTTTGAATGCCTGAAAAATCACTTCGCAACTCTGCCTTAGAATGCCCTTGCTCAGTTTCACGCTCTCTCTCTGATGTTTGAATGCTTGGTAAGTCGAAAATGAGGGATCTCTGATGTTATATAATGAAATATCTTTCAAAATTCACATTAAATGCTCGTCGGTTAAGTGAAAACTTAACACATCTCCCGGTAAAGAAGAAATGTATCTTCTTACCATCAACTAAGGGTAGAATGCATGATTTTCAACTTGTTGCAATACCCCCTGTAGACACCCAAAATTGTCATGTCTAATTAAATAAATATTTTATTTATTTAATTATCTAAGCCTAATTCTTCTATTAATTAAATAAATTTTTATTTATTTAATTAATTCATTTATCCTCTTCTAGCCTTATTTCTCATTTAAATAAATACATTTATTTATTTAAATTATCCTTTTCCTAAATTAAATAAATATTTTATTTATTTAATCGTCCTATTTCTTCTATTAATTAAATAAATCTTTATTTGTTTAATTAATTCATTAGCTTTTTCTACACATGACACATGTCATTCATCTCTTAATTCATACACTACCTACCTCTTTCATTATTTTACTATTTCTTATACCTACCCTCTAATCCTAGCCGACCTCCTTTTACACCTCTCAATCTTAACCCTCCATTTCATATTGTGTCTTCTATTTAAGGAGATGTCTTCTTCACTATCAAACACTAATCATTATATGCATCCTAATCACTCAGCCTAACTACTTGATCAATTGATTACACTACGATCCTACTTGCAACCACATTCCGTTCTTTGTTGAGCTCTTGTGCATATAAAAATCTGAGAGCAAATATATCAAGCAAGATCAATGGAGATAGGAAGAATGGAGATCAAAACCCTATTGGACATGTGATGGTATAATCTTTGTGATTTCATTTGATTTGCATTGTCTTAGGTAATCTTCATATGTTATGGTGGATCTTTGTTGATTGTTAGGCTAGGGTTTTGTGGTTGAATCCATTTAGTCTTTCAATATTGTTATTATTGTTATCCATTTTCACCATAAACATTTTGGCACGCCCGGTGGGACTCTTGTCCCTTTGCATTTAACATTTTTGTTGCAGATTTTGCATTTTTGAAGTTGCAGATTAGACATTTTCCGATGGCATTTTAGGTATTTCCGCGTCTGCGAGCATTCGGATCGCGTCTTTGAGTTTCAGAAGCGTCTGCGAGATCAAGAATCGAGTCTGTGTTTTTTGTCAAAATTTATTTTGCAGGTTTCCGGAAGCCACGTCTGTGTTTTATAACCGCGTCTGAGAAGTCTCTACCCGCGTCTGCATTTAGAAAAAGCGTCTGTGTTCTCTGAGCGCGTCTGTGCATCACAGAACCGCGTCTGTGTCATACAAACGTGTCTGTGTCCGGTATAGCAGCGTCTGTGTTTACTGTTTTGAAAATTTTCAATTTTTCTTTGATCCAGGTTTTCGGATTTCGCGCTTAGGGTTTCAGATCTGGTTTATTTTTGCACTAATCCTTGCAGATCTAGCTAATCAAGTTGTGCAGCTTGCTTTGGGGAGCAAAAAAACGTTTTTGTTGAAGGCCCCTTTTCACAAAGTCTTTTGGGTTTTTCTAAAATTTACCTAACTTGTGTGCTTGCAGGAAGGGGTTATCATTTGAAACAACCCAAACTACTAACAATTTTGTTGCAGGTCCTTGGCTAGGGTTTTGAAATTTGGTTGTGTGCCTTGTTTTCATAGATTAGCAAACACTTCCATTGGTGCACTAAAATTGAATCATTGTCTTTTGTGTCTTGAGCAATAGGCTCTTTTTGTTTAATCTTTAGAGGGCCTGTCTTCCCGTGTGGTCATTAGGACTACTAGTGAGAAGAGGACGACCCAAGTGGTAGCGAGGAAAACCCACCTCATCCGAACCACTATAATCAAATGTATTCATGGTGAAAACTATGGATAACGTGTGCTGATTAGTTCATACTGACACTATGTCTCCCCATAAACCCGTTTGATCAAATTTATTTGATCATTTGTAGGGCGTAACCCCTACCGGCTGGGAGCCTTCTGTATTTATAGAGCTGAAAGTACCGCATGTATGGGCACACGAGCGGATGCCCTTACTAGCACCATTTTGTTTTAGAGGCCCAAATCCTTCTAGTTGTTGGGGCAGGAGGTCGAACCTCTGGTAGCGGCCCACACACATACGGTTCTTAGTAGAGATACAAAGTTCGCCATGGGGAGTTTTCATGGGGACTGATGCTTGGTTGACCCAAGAAGTGAGTGCCGAGGGTGGAGCCAGTGAGGTCAAGCATCTAAGTATCCGCTCTGAATAGCGTAGCCTCGGGGGTAAAACCCCATGTGGGATCAACAACTATTGTCTTGGCCAGCCATAAGAATTGTGCTTGACTTATGTTAAACATTCAAAACATTCAAGACCAAACAACAAAACATTGTGTCTTTTGTGTCTTCAAGTGTATGCAAAACATTTTACATCAAACAACACACTTTTCTTGGAGTCATTTTGGAGTCTAAACACTAGCAAACATTGAGTCCTCATCAACATTGTGTCCTCTTGTCACGAAAAACAGTCAAACAGTCAGATTTGGTCACAACAAAACAACTTTACATATTGGAAAAATTGCACAAAGTTTACAGAAACGCGTCTGTGTCTGTTTTAACCGCGTCTGGGTAATATAAGCACGTCTGTGAAGGGCAGAATAGCGTCTATGTCTTTAGAAGCGTCTGTGTCGAACAAAGACACGTTTGTGTCTGGAAATCGCATCTGTGAAGTATACAAAGGCGTCTGTGTCCAGAATTGCAAAAAACTTTACAGTCCAGCAAACATAAACAAGAAAATCTCAGAATCGCGTCTGTGTTTAACAGAGTAGCGTCTGTGTTAGGAAACCGCGTCTGTGAAGGATACAGTAGCGTCTGTGTTCAAAATTGCAAATTTCAGAGTCCAACAAACAAGAGAAATCAGTTTCGGAATACTTGAGCTTCCTAGGTTGTTTCTTCAGGTTTCATCTAGCATTCAATCTGTTCTTGGGTCTCATATAGTCCATCATTGCTTCACATCTCATTTTACATTCATACTTGTCTAAACTTGAGTCAAAAGGTCACTTGCTTGTCCTCATCATACTTTGTCAACATACTACATACAACTACACTTTGCTAGGTGGTCCCTCATCAAGGTTTCTTACCTTTGGGTCTCATTTGGTTTTACTTAGAGTCAAGGTCAGCTTACCTCATCAAGAGAAACTATCCTCTCTTTGGAAGTCACACCTACTCTACTACATACATACTTGGTCTTACACTTTGGACATTGCAAGTAAACTTTAGATTCATTTACGCTCCATACAACTCTTGGTCTTCCATACTCTTTCCATTTTTTCATCTAGTCTTAACATCTTGGTCAATACCTAGTTCATGGTTGAAACCCGTCTTCAAAAATCTAGGAGAAAAGCTAAAGAAGCTCAAGAGTCCGCAAACATGAGTTCTTATGAGTATGACAATGATTTATTTTATAATCCTGAGCACACTCCATTACCAGACATGGATGTTTATAGAAACAATCCAAATGTGGAAAACACAAACACTACAAACAACAACGCTACACACAATGACAATGTGGACAACTTTTCAATACAATCAGTAGATATAGAAGAATCCATAATGAATCCTCATTTCAATAGATTGGTTTAAGAGATAATGAAGAGGGATAGACAATACTTCTTACACATGATGGCACAAAGTGGAGCTAAAATACCTCATGACTTTGACATGTCTCAACTTATGGAAAGTCGACCCTCACAACAAACTCAATCCAACATGGATCAAAGGAGACCAAATAGTGGAGGAAATAGAGCACCGAATATGATACCAGAGTCACCATCAGTTTTACAAAGATGAAGAAATCTAGCCAGCAGATGCTCTTGTGAAATTCCCCAAAAACAAATGGTAGAAATGTTCACTCAAAACGTTAACAAGGATATTGGCTATGATCTCAGGAAAGCTTGTTTGTCCACCTTCAAGGATGTTATTGAAAAGGGCTTAGCAATAGAAAAGGTCCTAATTGAACAAGGAGTCATCAAGTTATTCAAGGAAAACAAAGATGACTTTAAAGGAAAAGACAAGCCAAGATTTTGGAATAAAAACAAGAACACAGTTAATGATGGTGTTGTTGATGCCAATACAGTAAGACCCAAGTTCATCTTTTCAGGATCAAGTTCTACAAACAATCAAGTGAATACTCAAACAACTTCCAGATCACGAAGGAAGTACACTCCATTGGGAGAACCACTTGAGTCAGTTTTCAAAAAGCTAGTGGCAAACAAAGTGATCACAGTTCCAGATTTTCCTCCATATGAACCAAAGGTCAAACCAAATTGGTGGAATGATGATGAGTATTGTGAGTTTCATAAGAGAAAGGGTCATAAAACAAGAAATTGCCATCGACTGAAGAATATCGTGCAAGATCTCATTGATAGAGGTGACATTGAGATTGAGGGACATTCGTCTAATCAAGAACATGAGATGTTCAAGGAACCATTCCCAAAGCATGACAAAGGAAAAGCCCAAGTCACAGATGATCAGGCCAACTATACTAGAGCACCTTACAACTATGACTCAACCATCAATCACATCTCAATGGACAATCATATCTCTACTATTACCATCAAGAACAAAAATCCTGAGAATCCTCCTCAGAGACCCAAGATTGTCCTAAGAGGTGTTGGATCTTTTTCCGATCCTACCTCTGAATGTCATGTAACAACTCATCGAGGTAAAATTACTTTGCCAGGTGCCTCCACTAAAAATGCCTCTTCTTCATCTACTAAACCTGAGTATGACCTTGTAGAACAGTTAGGGAAGACACCCGTGCTCATTTCCATCCTTGAGCTCTTACGCATATCCCCTGCTCATAAGGCTATTCTTGACAAAATTTTGAGAGACACTGTCGTCCCTACTGATCTGAACGTGGACCAGTTTCAAGCCATGGTGGGATACCTTTCCATTCCACATTCCCTTACGTTCACAGAAGCCGATGATGCCTCTGTAAGTCAGCCACATAATGCACCATTACATATTGAAGCCTTCATACAGAAGCATCGAATAAAGCGAGTCCTGATAGATGGAGGAGCTGGTCTAAACATTTGTACATTGAGCACCATTAAACAATTGGGATATTCCGATAAAGCTGTGAATTCAAAAAATCAAATCACCATCAAAGCATACGACGATGAAGAACGCTCATCCAAGGGCACGGTCACCTTACCTCTAAGAATTGGGCCAGTTACAAAGGATGTGGTTTGTCAGGTCCTGGATTTAGATCTCACTTATAATATATTGCTAGGACGTCCTTGGATTCATGAAATGAGGGCAGTCCCATCAGCATATCACCAATGCATTAAGTTTCCTCATAATGGAGTCGAGGTAACAGTCAACGGTGATCCAAATCCGTTCATATATTGCAATAACTTGAGATCACATACTGAGACTATCATTCCCAGTAATCGTGAAGCTATTCCTTCTTCGGCATACATCGACCCTGAGTCATTAAAACCTTCGACATCAAAACAAGGCGAACTTAAAGGCAGATTTCAGGACAAAGGCATGGGAGAATACACTTTAAATCAGACCATGTATTTACGACAAGTCATGAGCTCTCCAAAAGAATTTGGAAGGCCACATCCTAACAAGCAAACATTCATCATGACGCTCAAATGGGATCCTACTACCTTTCAAAGATGGGGCAAACTGGAAGAGGAAGATTTATACAAAATGCTCTATAAAGACATTGAAGATGACACACATGATCAGATCAATATACCTTGTGAGAACTATGGCAAAGGCTTCAAGATTCTACAAAGATTCGGGTATGATGGAAAAAGCCCTCTTGGGTTACGCAAAGAAGGCATCATGGAACCCCTACAACCTGAATTGACCATAAGAGGAGAACGCTCAAAGGGACTTGGTTTTCTGACTTCTAAGATCCACACTAAAAGGACAGAAGAGGCATCACGAATCAAAATTGCCAAAATTCAACAAGAAGATTGCTATTCCACAGACTCCAATGAATGGGAATGGGGTTCAGACAAATCCTCCAGTGACTACGAGCTCACCGAGACATTCAGAGAGCTAGATGAACCCACAGAAGAAGAGGAGTTTTATAACAAATTCAGAGTTGGTCAAGAAACAACCCATGAGGAGTCTACACAGTCCTTGTCTCGAGGTTCTAGGTTGAAATCACATAGGATGAGAACACCTGTTCTGGAATGCACTACTAGTAATGATAATTTGGATTCGCTTGCGATCGAAACTGATGAGGAAAGTGCCATCGATGACCTCGACGATTGCCTCGATATACCCGAATATAACCACATCTTCACTCTTCCTGCAAACTCTGAAAACATTAAAGGCCTTCCCCTTGTTCATCCCCAACTCATTGACTGGGATTATGAAGGATCAACACAATTTGACACATTTCAAAATGACGAAGCTATTATTGAATATCTTGGCATACGCGATGATCTTCCCCCTGGGGACCACAAAGCAGGATACACCATAGAACTCAACAACATGGCATATTTTGGTGAGGGTGTCGAACCTTCCAGTCACAAAAATGTGAAAATAAGAACAAAACAAGGGTCTTATGGCGAAAACCACACTGTGGCGCTATCTGACTCCAAAAAAGTAAAAAGAAAGGATGTATCTAAGGGCGAAAACCTCTCTGAGGCACCCGAAGATGGAAGGCTCGACATTCTCCCATCATCATATGAGGAAAAGTCATCCATGTTGGTAGAGGAGACTATCAAAACAAACATTGGTACAGAAGAGATTCCACACAACATATTCCTGGCTCAATCCTTGACAGAGTCCGAAAGGGGAAAATTCATAAGCTTCTTCAAAGAACGACAAGTCAACTTTGCATGGTCATACGCTGATATGCCTGGACTAGATTCGGATTTGGTAATGCATCATCTGACAGTCAAATCGGGGGCAAAGCCAGTGAAACAGAAATTAAGGAAAATGCATCCACAAGTGGCATTACTAGTCAAAGCAGAGCTGGAGAAATTACTCGATGTTGGATTCATACGCCCAATTGATTATCCCGAATGGATCTCCAATTTAGTACCTGTCAGTAAACCAGATCGCAGCATCAGAATATGTACAGATTTCAGAGACATCAACAAAGCTTGTCCGAAAGATGACTTCCCATTACCAAATATCGACTTGATTGTTGATCTCACAGCAGG
Organism: Cryptomeria japonica; assembly: GCF_030272615.1. Classification (NCBI taxonomy): domain Eukaryota; kingdom Viridiplantae; phylum Streptophyta; class Pinopsida; order Cupressales; family Cupressaceae; genus Cryptomeria; species Cryptomeria japonica. The sequence continues at coordinate 526,140,977 of NC_081405.1, forward strand.
TCATGAAATGCTATCATTAATGGATGGATTCTCTGGCTATAATCAGATAAGAATTGCACCCGAGGATCAACATAAAACATCATTCACTTATCCGTGGGGAACTTTCTGTTGGAATGTCATGCCCTTTGGGCTGAAAAATGCAGGTGCTACATATCAAAGAGCAATGACCACTATCTTTCATGATCTCATGCACATAACCGTGGAAGATTATGTTGACGATCTCTTGGTCAAATCAATAGACATAAATACACATTTGGACATACTTTCAGTTGCCTTTGATCGATTGGAAAAGTACAAGGTAAGATTAAACCCCAAGAAATGTGTCTTTGGAGTAACCTCCGGGAAGCTCCTAGGATTCATTGTGTCTAAAAGAGGAATCGAGGCCGATCCAGCAAAAGTCAAGGCTATCTTGGACATGCTGCCACCAAGAAATATCAGTCAACTTCGATCCTTACAAGGGAGACTCCAGTCTATACGAAGATTCATAGCACAACTTGCGGATAAGTGTAATCCTTTTCAGCACCTGCTACATAAAAACATCAAGTTCAAATAGGACGAAAACTGTCAACAAGCCTTTCAGACGCTCAAAGACTATCTTTTGAATCTGCCAGTTTTGATGCCACCAATTCCAGATCAACCTTTGTTATTATACATATCAGCTACTCCAACAGCACTGGGGGCACTCCTAGCGCAACAAATTGCGGACGGCAAGGAAAAAGCAGTATACTATATCAGTCGCACATTGGTGGGATACGAGCTAAACTACACACCAATCGAGCGTGCATGTCTCGCTGTGGTCTTTGCTTCACAGAAATTACGACATTATATGCTCACTCACAAGACTAAGTTGATTGCAAGAATTGATCCATTAAAGTACCTTCTCAACAAAGCTACACTTACTGGGCGGCTGGCCAAATGGGTAATGATATTGAGTGAGTTCGACATTGAGTATGTGGATAGAAAAGCAATAAAAGGACAAGAAATCGCGGATCAATTAGCAGATGCTCCCATGATAGATGATACTCCTCTAAATTCAAAATTTCCAGATGAATCCATTCTAACAATATCACATGCAAAGCTATGGCAATTATACTTTGACGGCTCATACACACAGCATGGGGCAGGAGCTGGCATCCTTTTTATAAATCCTCAAGGCGATTCTATACCAAAATAATACCACTTATCATTTCCTTGCACCAACAATATAGCGAAATATGAGGCATTAACAACAGGATTACGAATTGCAGTTCAATGGAAGATCCAGGAACTTCGTGTTTTTGGAGACTCCCAACTTGTTATCCGTCAAGCAACTGATGATTACCAAACAAAAGATGAAAAATTACTGCCTTATAAACAAATGGTGGATAATCTGAAACAACACTTTACAAAGATAGACTTTGAGCAGATACCAAGAGAGCAGAATCGTGCTGCAGATGCCATGGCTACAATTGCTTCACTAATTGATCTACCGCAGAATGAGACCTGCTATGAGTTCCTGGTAGACAATCTGCTGGTTCCCTCATACGAGATCACTCCTACTGAGATGATATGCGTGGTTGGTCCCGAATCCCAGTTATATGGTTCCATATTCACATACCTTCACAACAATATCTTACCTCCCGATCTATTGAACAACCAACGCCGCACTTTCATTCGCCAATCCTCTCGATATGTCATTTTAGCTGATATCCTATACCGACGAGGTCTAGATGGCACTCTTCTTAGATGTTTAGAAAGCGACGAAGCTCAGATTGCGTTACGTGAAGTGCATGAAGGGATATGTGGTCCACATGCTAGTGGTCCTACCTTGGCCAAGAAACTCATCAGGACTGGATATTATTGGCCCAATATGGAAAAAGACTCATATCAGTTTGTCAAGAAATGTAAGCAATGTCAAATTCATGGAGATCTCATACATGCACCAGCACAAGAACTACAACCACTTGCGTCTCCTTGGCCCTTTTGTCAGTAGGGACTCGATCTCATAGGCAAGATTCACCCTCCTTCTTCCAATGGTCATAAATTCATTATCACTGCCACAGAGTATTTTACAAAATGGATTGAAGTCGTGCCTCTCACACAAGTCACTAGAAAACAAATTGCTACCTTCATCCTTAATTATATCATTTGCCGATATGGTATTCCTAAGTCCATTATTACTGATAACGGGCGTCCCTTCAAAAATCAGGATGTTCGTGAACTCTGTGAGCGCTTCCATATCTCCCATCGTTTCTCCACACCATATTACCCCCAAGGTAATGGCCAAGCTGAGGCATCTAATAAAACAATTCTTAAAATCCTCAAAAAGACAGTCGACGACGCTGGCCGTAATTGGCACATCCAACTCAATCCTGCACTTTGGGCCTACCGCACAAGTGTCTGCACACCTACAAGAGCTACACCCTACTCACTTGTCTACGGCGCTGAAGCCATCTTGCCTATTGAGGTCAAGTTACCTTCCTTACGGGTCTCCTTGCAAAACATCATCACTGATGAAGACTACAGGGTCTCTCGCTTACAAGAACTAGAACTGCTGGATGAACGGAGACAAATTGCTTTTAATCATCTCAAGGCTTACCAACAACGAATGAGTCGCAGCTACAATCACAAAGTCAAGCCTCGCACATTTGAGGTAGGTGATTTGGTTCTCAGAGAAAACCCCAAGAATCAGCAAGACAGAGAGAAGAAGGGCAAGTTTGAACCAAACTGGCTTGGTCTTTACATCATCACAACAGTACATGGATCTGGGGCATATCAGCTCTCAACTACAGAAGGTGAACCTTTGGAGGATCCTATCAACAGCATGCACCTTCGCAGGTTCTACACATAGCTCTTTGGAATATCCTAATTCAAAAATACAAAAAAATCAAAAAAATTCAAAAATACAAAAAAAATTATAAAACAAAAAAATCGTTACTTGGTGAAAACCTGGCAAACAGGCGCCTTGTGACACAAAAAAATTGAAAAATCGAAAAAAGTAAAGAGAAATAATTTCGTCCAACAGTGAAAACCACTTCGGTGGCACCCTGGGCAAGTACCATGGTGAAAACTGGGTTCCCAGCGCCATGCGTAGAGACTTTGCTCCTCCCTCCTTCAGGATTCTCTTTCATCCTTCACTTTGCACACACTCACAACCTATTCACTCGCAATAAACTTATCCATTCCCATCATGGCTTGTTATTGATCTACCCAAGATTGGTTGGCCATTCATAATAACCTCCCTTCTCACTCCCTTTCCATCCATAATAAATCAGCTCCTATCTGTGACTAAGGCAATTCCTACGTCTAGTGATAGGTGTGGAACTAAGAACATCACATGTTTTGAGGAGTATAGTTTCTTCCAGTTTTCTTCAATCTATCCACGCACAATCCACAATAAAGCAACATTGGCAACACAGATCCGCAATAAAGTTTCATCTTCTCCGCAATAAAGTATCAGTTTCATGGATTCAGTCAGTTTCAGACGAGACACAGCAGCAACAATGGGCTTCAACAAAATCAAATCTTTCAACAGACTCAGACAACATATGGTTCAGTGTTATCTATCCTTTCTGTGAAAGTAAACATTATGACCACAATCAAATAAGACTTATACAAGTGACAAGAGACACTAAACTTGAGGACTACAGTGGATGTTGGTGTCGAGTCTTGGCTTTCTTTTGATTTTATCTTTTTGGTGACATGTCTTTTAGCTTTTCCAGGATGTCTCTGATTAGAGATTTTATCTCCAGGATGTCTTTGACTAGAAAGGCAAGGATGGGGTATCGTCACCTATTTGTATTTTCTGTCTGTGGATTGTCTTTTAGTAATGCTATGACTTGTCCAAGGATATGAGGACATTGTGAGTCTAGTATGAACTGGGGCATTCCTTGTTTGTGACTGTCTTATCTCCATGCAAACAGGTACAATGACTTTCTGGGTCGAACATATGCCTCGATTGTCATAACCTATTTTGCCATAATAAAGCTCAATGATGATAACACACAAGAAGCTCTTTCACGTTCATATCTTCTATCTTCCATCCCCCTTTCTTGATTGACTTCCATTGTCCTTCTCGAGTCCGCGTAGCCCGCTATCACATGACTGAGTATAATGACACACCAAAAACACTTGCATTTCATATAGTTACACCTGCATCACCACATATAAGCATTTCATACATACATATACATATCACAACTGCATCACATCCTGCATACAACACATGTTAGCACATCTTACATTTCCATCATGTAAATAATCATTTGCATTATCATATTCAGTTGCATTACATACATTCACATTTGCATCATGCATCCCATATAAAACATAAAAGAACAAAAATATTGCATTGCATCATATAAGCATCCATATCATAAGCATCACATAAGAACATCTCATCACATAGGTACACATGCATATAGCTGCCGCAAAAATGGTGAATCATCTCTCATATATAATCAAATGTGTCATGATACAATGATGTCAAAAGAATCATATGGCTACAATCACCCGCAGGTGTCTACAATACAAAAAAAAAAATGGTACAAATACTGATACAAGGGAGCCCTCTATGGCTATGATGAACTCCCTCCCTCGGAGCCGCCTGGCCTCGACGGACGTTGAGCTGTAGAAGGACCCACTCCAGGATCACCCTGCCTATCTAGTGGTGGTGGAGGACCCATGACCCCACCACTAGATGCCTGCCTCCTCCGACTCCCTCCCGTAGTCGTCGCTGTCCGCGATGGTCTATGGAAGCTCCTCGCCCGCTGATCCGCTGGCATAGCACCATAGTAGAGGTCCCTCTAGTAACCAATCTCCTCTCCGGCACGCAAGACATATGCGTAGCCTGCCCCTGCATCCTCTGCCGCCTACCTCCCTGCCCTCAGGGCTGTCTCAGCCTCAGTATATCGCTGGATAGCCTGGTCCCTCTCCCGCTCAGTGTCCCTGAGCCTGATCCTGAGGTGATCCCTCTCCCTCTCCAACTCCTGGATCTCGTCTGCCTGGCCCTGGCAGATCTCCCTCAGCTCTAGCAGCTCATCCTCCTCGGGATCCCCACCCTCAGCCTCTGCCTGTGGCTCTCCCTCTGCGGGTGCCTGTACCTGTGCCTCCCCCTGTACCTGTCTCGGTGCCTGAACAGGTACCTGTCTCTGTACATGCCTGGGAGCCTACACCTGTCTCTGTCCCTGTGCCTGTACTGGCACCTGTCCCTGTCTCGGTCCCTGTGCTCTAGGACCCTGTGCTGCTGGTACCTGCAGGGGCACTCCACCGCGACCCCTCACCACCACCTGGGCTGGTCCCTCCTATCCTCCCTCCCTCCGAGGTGCTACCCTCCTATCCCCCACTACTCCTCTCCGCCTCCATCGGCCCCTACCTCCATCTCCTCCACCATCATCATCATCATCCCCTCCAACCTCTCCCTCCAGCAGCTCTCCCGGATCTGTCAACCGTGGAAACGGATGCTCTGCCCAATACGCGGAGTACTCTGCATCCATGTCTGCATCCTCAACCTCCGGCCACATATCCCAGGGTAGTGGCATCATCTCTTTCAGCTGTGTGACGGCTTGATCATACGATAACAATGGCCCGAACTGTGCCTGATCCCTGACCGTACGGGCATACATACCCGAGCCTCGTGGCATCCTCTGGATTCTGCCAAACTGCCTACCAACCCTGTCTGCCAGCTATCTCTCCAAAATGTAGGGCATCCGCCCAATCAGATATCTGCTCCTGAATGTATATGGCAGCTCCACTGTGTCATCCTCCCACTCCTCGCACCCCAGGTACGGCCTCCAGATGACCACATCGATGTCGTCTATCACACGCCTCCAGTGCTCTAACCTGCCAATCCGAGGCTATGAGGTGATCATATCATATAAGTGAACAAAGCTCCGTCCATGACCTCTGCCCCTAAAGTGTATAGGTTGTGTGATCGACAGATGCTCATATGCCCACACCTGTAGCAGTGTCACTCCGCAACCCAAGCCAACTGATCCATGGTAAACGAATTGGTGCAGCTCATAATACAGATGTGCCAGGACGCATGGACCCCATGCATATCTGGTGTGCTCGGTCACCAATGTCTCCAGTGCTCCTCCCCAGCCCACTGCCAACCCCCGTGTTGCTCTGTCTGGACACAAGAACCCAGTGATGACTCCTCCAATCACAGCTGGCAAAGCTAACCCTGTTGCGGTCATGGTATCCCATGCCACGTGCCCTGCTCTCATCTCCAGTCCGGGATCCTGAAATACCCATCTCAGTGCCTCTCTGTCTCCATCTCGATCGTATGGGATCAGCTCTCCATCGATCGGTATGTGCAAAATCCTATATACATCCTCGAGGGTCACTGTCATCTCCCCCATCGGCAAGTGAAAAGTGCAAGTCTCGGAGTGCCATCTCTCCGCCAGTGCAGTCAACAAACCCATGTTTGCCCGAAACTCAGGCACATACAATACATGTCTGAGGCCCATCTCCTCAATCGCAGCTCTATCCTAAAATGACAACTCTGGTCGCAGTCTCTATGTAGACGGGAATCTCTCCCGTGACTCTAACATCGGCAGATACTCCTGCAGTCAAACAATCAATCATGTCATTTATCGTGGCATTCACTGTTCATCACAAAATGCTACTTGCTATCTAAATGCATATGGTTATCTATCCTAGTGACACTCACTATTCATCACAAAGTGTTGCTATCTATCCTAGTAGTGCTCCCTGTTCATCACAAAGTACTACGTGTGTGACATTCCCTGTTCATCACAAAGTGTTATTCACATTTAGCGCTCCCTATTCATCACAAAGTGCTGCTCATCCTTTTTGGTACTCCCTATTCATCACAAAGTACTCTATCTTGGTACTCCCTGTTCATCACAAAGTGCCTTGATCTATCCTAGTCTTCCTAGAGGACCTATTTGAGTGTATCCTCTCAACAGCTTATCCAATCGACAGCGTATGTTCCTCACAGAACTGTCGATTTGACCTAGAAGACCAAAACCATACATTTTAAGACATAAACGCGCTTCTTGACTGCACAAACGCGCTTCTGCAACACAGACGCGCCTTCTGAACATAAACGTGCTTATATCATGCACAAACGCGACTTCGGAACCTAAACGCCCCTACAGAACACAAATGCGTCTGAGGTGCACAAACGCGCCCGCATCAAGCACAAACGCAGTCCCAGACGTAAACGCGCCTGGAACCGACACAAACGTGCCTGTTGAACACAGACGCGCCTGGCACCGACACAGACGCGGTTCTACGTTTTTGCATTTTTTTAAAATCCTATTCTTAGCGCATTTATTGCTACCTACTGAGCATTAATGACAAAAAATTGAAATGCGTGAAAGTACGAGGAGGTTTGGTGGTACTTACCGGCTCTCCTGCCTCTGCTGGCCTCTGGAATCGGCGAACGTGTTCGAATCTGTGTACGAAGGCCATCGCTGCTGACTGCTGCTGCTCTTTTCTCGCTCTGCACTGTGATCTCGTGAAGGTGTAGATGACAATGAGGATGTCTTTTGCCCGTGGTCTATCTTATAGCCTACCCTGGCCCTCGCCTTCATTTCCCGAGTCAGTATTCTTCATCTCGTGACTTTGTCACTTTATTCGGTTAATCCATTCTAGCCTTTCTTTCTTATCGAGAGATTGTCTGCAATCTTTTCAGACATTTTCATCCAATCTCTCGAGGGGGCATATCATTCCCATTCTGGGGCAACTCTGTATCAGTTCATCTTATCTTCTTTGAAACAACGCGACAAGCCGCATTGTCTCAAAGAGGGGCAAAATGTAGACACCCAAAATTGTCATGTCTAATTAAATAAATATTTTATTTATTTAATTATCTAAGCCTAATTCTTCTATTAATTAAATAAATTTTTATTTATTTAATTAATTCATTTATCCTCTTCTAGCCTTATTTCTCATTTAAATAAATACATTTATTTATTTAAATTATCCTTTTCCTAAATTAAATAAATATTTTATTTATTTAATCGTCCTATTTCTTCTATTAATTAAATAAATCTTTATTTGTTTAATTAATTCATTAGCTTTTTCTACACATGACACGTCATTCATCTCTTAATTCATACACTACCTACCTCTTTCATTATTTTACTATTTCTTATACCTACCCTCTAATCCTAGCCGACCTCCTTTTACACCTCTCAATCTTAACCCTCCATTTCATATTGTGTCTTCTATTTAAGGAGATGTCTTCTTCACTATCAAACCCCAATCATTCTATGCATCCTAATCACTCAGCCTAACTACTTGATCAATTGATTACACTACGATCCTACTTGCAACCACATTCCGTTCTTTGTTGAGCTCTTGTGCATATAAAAATCTGAGAGCAAATATATCAAGCAAGATCAATGGAGATAGGAAGAATGGAGATCAAAACCCTATTGGACATGTGATGGTATAATCTTTGTGATTTCATTTGATTTGCATTGTCTTAGGTAATCTTCATATGTTATGGTGGATCTTTGTTGATTGTTAGGCTAGGGTTTTGTGGTTGAATCCATTTAGTCTTTCAATATTGTTATTATTGTTATCCATTTTCACCATAAACACCCCCTAAGGATTATTCCTCAATTGGATGAAGAATCTCCTATCGGTGGAGGGCTACTCTATTCTACCGATGCAGAGATAGATTCATTAGCTTTCTGATTACTCTTCTTAATCCATTGTTTTGAAAATTCTTGCTTTACTTCATCTACCTTTTCTTTGCCCTTCAAACTAGATCCTTTCTTGTTTGCCAGTATAGTCTTGCTTCTACAAAATTTTGCAATATGTCCAATCTTGTTACATGTATAACAAGTTATATTATTCCTTTGAATAGCCTTTCCATATCCTTGATCGGTTTGTGATCTGCATTGATTAGATAAATGCCCAAATCTACCACAAACATAGCATTTCACATTCATTCTACAATTTTCTGAATTATGACCAACTTTGTTGCATTTGGAACATTGACTGGTGGGTAAGTTTGTATTTTGATTATTTCTAAATCTACACTGGTTTTCTCTATGACCATATTTATTGCAATTGAATCATTTCCCATTAAATTTATAAGTATTAGGTTGTCTTACCGGTTTGTTCTGATCTTGATTATTTGCAGTATCAGAACTTTCTCCATGTTCAAATCCAAGTCCATTTGTATCTCCATAAAGTTTTTGTCTTTTCAGCATGTCATCAAGCCTTTTTGAACTTTTCTTGAATTTGTCTTTGTGTTCATTTGCAGTAACCAACTCATTTTCCACAATTCCAACTTGTCTTGTAAATTCCTCCTTTTCATGTTGCATGTGAATCAGATTTGTCTTTAACATATCATTTTCATGACCAAGTCTCAGATTTTCATTTCCTGCATCATTAAGTCTCCTAGTTGATCAAGTCTTCTTCATTCTTCTTCCTATCTTCAATGTCCTTACATAACCTCATAGTCATATCTTGCATTTCATTTTTCATATTAGTGTTCTCTTTCCTTAACTTATTTTCAATGTCTCTAAGAGTTTCTTTTTCATCATCATCATTCTGCATCTTCTCATGAAGTTCTTTTCTCTTATTTTGTGCTATAACTAGATTTTCTTGAAGTCCTTTAATGAATTCCTTAGCAGTCGTCAGATCATCTTCAAGTTTGATGTTCTTCAATGTTTCTGCATCAAAATCTTCAAGAGCTCCTTCCAACTATTTTCTTAAGTTCTCCATTTGTACCAGTTTCAGAATCTTCATCAAGTTGTTAGGCTTTTGCAAATAGAGTACCAAGCTCTGATACCAATTGTTAGATTCAATGACAATCCCACAAACACTAAGAGGGGGAGTGAATCAGTGTCTAACCGGTGTTTGGAATATTTAAACTTATTTATAATTTTGCCACCCAAAACAGTGTATCAGTAAACAAGAATTAGTGCAGTAAACAGAATTAATAGAGACAACATAGAAACACACCATAACATAAGATATTTTAATGAGGAAACCCGGTGTGGGAAAAACCTCGGTGGGATTTGTGACCCATAATATTTACTCACTGGCCAATGAATAAATACTACTTACAATAGGGGCTTGCACATGCAAGGAGGCCAATAGCCTAGAGCTCACTGCTCAAAGAAGAGTCTCACTGACTACAAAATGGATTATTAAATCCAATACAATGTACTACTCAAAATAGAATCTCTAATGTCAGGTTCAGTACCAGTTTAAGCTCAGATAGATACCATAACCAAAAACCTTCGCTGCTACTAAACAACTATCTTCTACCATACATCTATATTCTTCACTCTCTCATTCCTTACAAAATGTTCTATAAGATATCATACATATATGAGTCTTTTACAATATACCATGCCAACTTACAAAAGATAATTACATTTACAAAACAATTCATATAAACACAACTTTATCCCATGTCAGCTGGAGTGTCGGTATACTTTGTTGTCAATGTAATCTGAATGCCAATCAGTGTAAGCACCTTACGGTGCCGGTGTTTGCCAGCCAATGAAGTTTGTGATGCCGATGCATGTAGAAACTTATTGTTGGTGGATTGCCAGTTGGTTGCCATCAATGAAAACATTAACTATTCTCATAAGAGTGTAGAATGCCAACAAGCCCCTCTTCAGAAAAAGACCAAGGTATACAACAAAATATTATGCACTTCAAAGGACATCTCTTAGTAATCCTTAGTTTCTCCAACACTCCAAGTTGTTGGTGCTTCCATTCACCAAAATCCCATAGCACTAGAGAAATAGTCAAAGTAGGTAGCTTTTCTTCATCTAAATTTTTTATATCTACTTTAATTGGTAATATTCCTATTCAAAAAATCTTGTCCAAAATTATTCCACCTCAACCTCTTGTATAAAATCCTCCCCATTCTTTTAGAACCGTTATTCTACCTTTGTCTAATAAGCCTACTCCTCAAGAAAAAGTTTATCTTGACACTACCAATAAAGTGTCTACCCACTTTTCCTTGCAAATTAGAGATCCTACTATTAAAAGTATGGAGCTAGACATCCCCATCCCAATCCTTCTCCACCAAGCTCTTCTCCTCCCTTGCCTTTAACATTAACAATGTTGCTAAAAAAAATAGAGGAGAAAACAAATTGAAACATGTCTCAACCCTACTTCTAATTTTAAGAATATTGAAAATATAGTTTTTAGACTATGGAATTAAAAAAAAAAACCTCAATATATAGGATATAGAGTTAGTTATATATATTGGGTTGTTTGGAATTACTTTCAAGAATTGGTACTATGCATATCTCTTTGAGATCTATAATAAAAAATAGTCCTCAACATCCTCTGAAAAAAATAATAGCCTTCAAAAGTTGGGCCTCACACATTGGAAATATAAAATATATGACACATAAAAGGTTGCAAGAGGGAATTACACTTGTTGACCAATTTATGTTTTTATTATGATGTATCATAACACATTTAAATGGAGATAACGGATCTAAAATATAATGTCCAAGTTCATGAGTGGATTATGATGAGCTTATGGTTGGTGAAAAGAATATGCTATTTTGAGATTGTGGACTCATCTTGGGTTTTAGGTGTTGGTTTTATAACTAGGGGTTTGTGTGCTACTTTTTTTAGTGATTTTAGCTCATTTTTTTTGTAATTACTATTTGATGGTTTCAATTGTTACTTTGATTTATTTGGCACTTGAGATGAGGGTTTTCATAGATATTTTTGTAAGTATTGTTATGCTAAATAAATATAATCTCTATTTCTTTAGTTGGTGATACTCATATAAAGGCTTAAAATTTGCAAGTGTATTGTAACCTTTCATTACTAAATAACACATTGGTTTGCTTTGGACTTTGTGGTTCTTCTCTTGAAAGGGTTTTCCCCACACAAGCTACTATGTTATGGTATATTGATTTTTAAATTATTTCCTTTCAACTACAAATATTTAGTTTATTTGCACACACATCCTCTCATAGATTAGTGTAGGAAGCATATTATGTACCTTTTATTTATTTCATTTGGTATTAGAGATCTATCAAATCAATTATAGGTGTTAGGAATAAAGGTTTTGTAGTGATCTTGGATTGTGTGGGAGCTTGCATATAAAAGTATATTGTTGTAAGAAAAAAGGAAAGTACATTAAGGATAGAGAGATGGAAATTTTATTAGGTGTAAACTTTGAATTTTCAAAGATAAATAAGGAGGATGTTCTCATGGATAGATTTCTATGGGCTTCATTATCTAATTGAAAAATTATTTCTATATCACACTTGAAGATTGGAAAAAATTGATAAAAAAAAGGGGTCTTATCAAAAATCTGTTTGGTTGGGGTTGTCCCCACACCACAGTGGTACGTTGTGAGCCTCCTATTTTGGAGGTCTTATGTTTGAGTTTTCTTGAATCCCCCTTGGCCAATTGGTACCCTGCCCAAGATTTACTCAGACTTTGTAGGAAAAAGGTGATGATGATAGGCACCTATGACATGACGGATGACCAATCTCCCAAGAGTACTGTGGTTGATGTGTTAATGTCTTTTCATCCAAGTTATAGTGTTTGGCATGCATAGTACCATTGGTGTTAATACCAACTATTGTAGAGGCAGTGATAGGCATAGACATGGTGGTTGTTGTCCTGGCACGTTTGGTAACAAATGGAGTGATAAAGAGATCATGTGGAGTGATAAGGAGATGGATTAGAGTAATAAGGAGATTGAGCTAAGTGATAAGGGTGTTTGGAGTGATAAGGAGAGATGGATGGAGGGATAAGGATAGATGAATGAAGAGATAAAAATTGGATGTGTTAATGCCTCATAATCAAATGTATTCAAGGATGGGGTCCCCCTTTGTGACCCCACCGGTTATAAGCTCCAATAAAAATCCCTTACCGATCAAAAAATAAAATAAAATAAAAAATTGCTTGGCTGATCTAGTATCATTTAATGTGCATAAATAGAATATCACAACTTGATCCTTTAGATTAATCTAGGTGATATTCATCAAGTTAAATCACTGGTGAACACAATTTTATTAAGAAATAAGTTTTATACCCTCAAGATGGAGGATGGTGGCTCTATGGCCAAACATCTAAGTGATTTCAATATGATTGTGATCCTCCTGCACTTTGTTGGAGTGAAGTTGGAGGAGGATGGCCAATGTAAAAATTTGCTACATTTTCATTCAGATTGACAAGACCACCTTCTTATGTCTATTAAGACAATTACCACTAAGTTGAAAATGGATGAGGTAAAAACATATTTACTATCTAAAAATATGCAAATTTAAAATAGATGTGAAGAAATTTTTTAATTTTCTAAGGAGTCCCTATTTATTCATGAAAGATATAAAAAGAAATAATACAAGGAAAAGAAGCAAGACAAGTCTATATATAAATACTGTGGGATATCTAAATCTCCTACTGAGGCCAAGGGAAAATGTTGGAACCATGATAAACCTGGCTATTTAAAAAGAGAATGTAATGAGGAGAAAAAGAAGAAGAGTGATTCTAATGACAAGTCCAAAAATTCCTCTTAGGTTTATGGTGACATGTCTTTGTTCTATACTTGGATATACATGCATCTAATTGTGTGTGGTTGATAGACTCTAGTGCCTCTTTTCATATTACCTCACATTTGGGCTAGTTCTTAAAATATAAATAATATGACAATGGGAAGATGTACCTTTTAGATGAGTGTCATCCAAATATCATTAGTTGTGAAATATACATAATTTGATTTCATGATGAATGAGTACTGAAGAAGATTGATGGTGTAATATATATATATCTTTGGTTAAAAAGGGAGCCTACTTTTTATAAGTAAACTAAATGATTTAGTCTTATAAGTTGTTTTCTTAAGTGGAGGGTATAATATGGTGAGAGGGGCTATGGTGCTTGTTAATGGTGTTCACACAAGCACTATATTTTAGTTATATGCATGCATAGTTTAGTGTACTATCTAATTTGTTTTTATAGTGAAGATATTTATAAAATACACACCGTTACCATTGAAACTAACAAAAAAGAGAAGTCTTGCATCCACTTTTGATGATCATTCTTTCTAGGTACCTAAGGGTGCATCTGCTTTGAAGACTAAGCAACCAATTAAGAATACAATGTTATGAAACTTACGAATGGACCAAACATTTGAGAAGATTCTAAGGTACCTAAAAAAATAAAAACCTTGTTGATGGGTTAAATGATGTTAATCTTCAACTTGATTTGTGTGAACATTGTGTATTGTAAAATTAAACCATTTTTTATTTTTATTCTAGTTCTCATAAATATTTTGGGTTGCTAGACTTAATTTATTCCAATATATTTGGTCCTTTATCATTCCTTCAATTTCTAAATTTGTAATATTGTGTATTTTTCATTGATTATAACAATAGAAGGATGTGGTTATATTTCCTTAGAAGTAAATATGAAATATTCAAACATTTTTAAGAGTTTCAATCTTTTGTAGAGAATCACATTGGCAGGGAGATTAATATTTTGAGGAATAATAATGGTGGAAAAAAAATATGTAGATTGTATCCTATTCTAGAAGGATCAAGGAATAGAGAGAAATAAGAAAACTTCAAACACTCATTAACATTATCAAGTTGCAAAAATAATGAGAAGGAAGTTTATGGAGAAGGTTAGGAATATGCTTAATGTATTTGGCTTGGAACATTTTTTTTTGGGTGTAAGTTGTTTGTATAGCCTATGAATTAGTTAAAAAATCTCCTGCACAATTATTTGTTGAGAGAATACCTAGATAGAGGCATGGTTAAGAATAAAACCTTCATTGGCACATCTTCAAGTAGCTGGTTGTCAGAAATATGTACATGTTGCTATGAATAAATAGTCTAAGTTGAAAAAGAATGCTGAAAAAAGTACATCTTCATTGGCTATGGTGTCAACATGAAAGGGTAAAATCATTGAGACTCTTTGGTCAACAATTTTGTATATCAAAAGTGTTATCCTTAGATAAGTTAAACCTTCTTCCACAATATTACAATGAGAGAAGGATAAAAAGGAATATGTGGCTCAACTACGACCAAAGATTGGGAAGTTAAAATAGAAGTCCATGAGGGACTTGAAGAGGAGGAGATCCTAGATAGTTTATAGTTATAAAGAGGAGATAGAAGCTCCATTTTATCTCTTGAGTATTTTTACATGTCACAAACAATACATGAATAGTTATGGTTCTCTTGATTAGATATACAAAAAAAAAATCATTATTGACACTAATAAGCTTAGGGCTATAAAGGAGGCTACAAATATGGATGATGAAAAGTCTTGGAAAGTGCCCGTGGATGAAGATATGGATGTATTGAATAAAAGTGATGTATGGGACTTAGTATTTGGCCTAATAGGTGAAAACCCATTGGATGTGAATAGGTGTTCAAAAAATATTGGTTTAGATGCTAGTGTTGAGAAGTACAAGGAAACATTGATAGTGAGATGGCATTTCTAGGTTGGTGAGAGTCTCTTTATTTACTAAGAAAACATCCATCTGGTTCTTATTATCTATTTTAGTAGATTTCTACCTTTAGGTTGAAAAGATGGATGTAAAGATAAAATTCATTCATATGATTTGGACGAAGAAATTTACATGACACAACTAGATCATTACATACAAAGAGGTAAAGAGAATCTTATTTGTAAGTTGAAATATTTTCATGGTCTTAACAAATCTCCTAAATTTTGACTCTAAAATTTTGATTCTTTCATGTTGGGATTTGGATTTTTGAGGTCCCAATTAGATCATTTCATTTATTATATGATAGACAATGATTATTTCCTTTTATAGCATTATATTTTGAGGATATGTTATTTTTTGGTAACAATAAAGGCATAATTTATGATTTGAAGAATCAATTTTTTGTATAATTTGAGATAAAATAGTTGGCAGAAATTAGGATCATCTTGGGGATCAAGATAATAAGATATAGAACTAATATAAATCTTTTAGTAGGCTAAAGTAAGTATATAAACTCAATGTTGGAGATATTTAACCTAACAGCTTATAGACCATTATATTTTCCTATTTCAATGGGTATACAATTATTTGTAGTGTAGTGTCTCACTTCTCTAAGTGAGAAGGAGGATATAGCTTGGTTACCTTATGACAATTCCATTGTTAACTTAATGTATGTTATGTTCTATACAAGACTAGACATTTCCCTAGTAGTGGGATTTCTTAGTCATTTCATGATTAATATTTGATGAGTACATTGAGATGTAGTGAAGAGGATCTTTAGATATTTGTGTGGTACCTTTGTCGACATTACTTTTTATCATGGTAATTTTATAAGGGATCAAAATTTAATGAACATTCATGGATCATTCCTATTGGGCTAGAAATGTTAAAAATTGGAGATCTATAGTGGATATGTTTACACTATGTTTAGTTGTGTTATTATTTGAATAAGCAAGTGACAAGATATGATCATCATTCACTATAGAAGTAGAATTCATTATAGTTTTTCATGATTTAAGGATGTCATCGACATGAAATGATTGCATTTTTATGTGATAATTTTTTTATCATGTGTTTGGGAAAAAACCTAGCCTCTAATGTGAGGATGAATAATATTGATGTCTAGTACTATTTTGTTAATTAAATGGTAGAGGATGGGAGGGTGATTATAGAGAAAACTAACACTTTACAAAATACTACAAATATATTAACACATCTGATGGGCATACAAAATTTAAAGTGTGTTATAAATATATTGGTCTATCACTACCTAAGAATTAGTTGATAGTTTTGGTACTCCTTTTTCTCTTACAATGTGTTTAAAAAGTTAGATAAAGTTAGGAGAGATATCTCAAACTTTATCCAAATGCTAAGGATATAAAAATTGTAGTTTTTAGACTATGAAATTGAAAAATTAAATTTTTGGGCTATAGAGCATTTTTTGCAAAAGTAAAATTTTTTAGGTTGTTCAACATTACTTCTAGGGATGAATGGTGTGTATATGTATTTAATATATAAAAATTATAATAGAAAATAAGGCCCAGTTGGCCTCTAACATTAAATGGGGATAATTGATTGAAATACCAATTATTGATAAGGATAACAGGGAGCTCTCACTTGTATTATCCAATCACAATTATTGATCTAGGTAAGTAGACAATAGAAAATGATATTTGAGGAGGGCATACAACTATGTCTACCATTGTGTCAAGAGTGGATAAGGATTAAAAAAATAAACAAGAGTTTATATAATGTCACTTAGCTTACTCTAGTGCTCATATCCTAGTAGAAAGAATCCATGTTGATTAAAATCAAATGTAGATTATAACATCAACGAGGCACTTGTTGGGTGAATCGTACAATTATGGTTGTACGGTCATAGATGAAATATAATAATAATAATGATGATAATAATATATTTTATAGTCCACGATGCCAACCATCTATGTATGGGTGTACATATGGGTTACAACAGTATGGGACTACCTCGTACTCCTTGCGGGAGGTACCTAACTGCACTACAAACGAGGTGCACATACCTTACCCCCTTGTGAGATTTGAACTTGTATGGTCATAGATGAAATTATGAACATACGTGACAAAGTCAAATCATTTTAGGACATGTTAAATGTATTGGTAGATGAATTCCAAGAGGAATTAAATGCACACTCCTAGAATCCTCCTTTCATTAACATTATGTCTAAAATGAAGTTTGGATCTTTAGCAAATGAAGGTGTAATGGAGAAATAGGATGCCTCATTATTAGATGCCTAGATGGAAATAATCAACTTGAGGGTATATTTTCTTGAAGAAGGTCTGGCCTTGATGACTACAATATGTAGTGACCTAGTGGAAATTGTTATTGGTGTGCATGAGCATAATATTGATAAGATTTTTTATCATTATTGCAAAGAAGAGAAATAAATCAATAATGCTACAAAATTGATGAACCATTTGAAATAGGTCATGTATCAATACTTGTAATAGCTTGTATGTTTCAATTCTACCTCATTTGATAGTTTGATGACTTTGAAGTTCACCTCTAGGGAATTTGAGAAATAGGTAGCTAAGCAACACTACTAGTTCTCCCATATTATATATGATTTAACTTTATTAATGAAATAGATATCAAAGCTATCGATTAAGAAATCACAAATTTCATTGTAGTGCCCCTCCCTGATTCATCTTTCTTTTGTGTATCGATATACTTGATTAGACTCTTTTATGATGTTTTGATTGATACTTATGGCTTTATTTTTATCTCAGATGCTTATAGTGATGCTAGACATTTCATATTGACATTTGATACATAATGATTTGTGTGGATGATGATATATTCTGGACTAATATGGTGGTTGGACTTATGTTTGGTGATCTATATGCACTCATATATACTTGTGTGGATTATATTGATTATGATGATATGATGGAATTTTGCTAGTGCTAACCCCACCTCATGATTATATTGGATGAGATGACGATATGATTGTCATGATTGTTTCACTATCGCATTTGTGGAAGGGACGATTCCATACCACTCGTTATGAGCATGATATGACGTTGCAATTCTCTTTCACTTGTTCGACTATTTTGGGATAAATGCAAATGTATATGATGTCTTGTGGATATTGGTGGTTGCAAGATTGCAGGTACTAGACATCAACTCCACCTAGTGTCACAGGTTTGAATGTGTCTTTAAATCCCAATGGCAAGTTGATCGAAGGTGACATGAGTTCCTTCGACACACTCTAGGCTTAGTTGATACCTTGTCAGTAGTCTCTTGTCTTGAGTCGTCTTGCTAGCGTAAAGTAGTATTTCATCCTACCCCATGTTGGGGTTGCCTTGTGGGGTTGTGATTATTAATTAATTAATAATTAATTGATCCATGTAGATTATTAATAGTAAAATTAATTTAATGTATAGTCTTGATATTTAATTATTAACGTGTAATTTTATTATTGAGGATTTGTTATTTATCAACATTTATTTTATGGATTTGCATCTAATTGAGTGTTTATATTTATTTAATTATTGGTTTAATGAGTATTGGTTTTATCTATTTATTTTAAATTTTTAATCCTTTTACTCACTTGGTTATTATTTATTTTTACCTACCCTCCTTTACTATTGGTTGTGAGGCTTGGGATTTGAGATATTGTTATTTTATTATCATTTTATTATTCTTTACGTCAATTTTCAATATGGTTGGTAAGTTTTATTATATTTTTTGATTAGATGGATTGAGCTATGGTTTTGATTTATTTTTATTTTATTTTTTTAAAAAGGTGGCAGTGCCACTTAATATATTTTATTTATATAAAGCTAATTCAAAGAGCTCCTGGAGAAAAGAACCAATAAGAAAAACTCTGATCCTTGCTCTACAATACATAGAAAGGTTGTGAGATACAAATCTCAAATATGCCAAAAAATACAATATCTTATAATGTCCAGAATACCAAGTGCCATAAAACATCCCCAGTATCGAATGCTTTCTGGAATATATTGAATAAGATGCAGTCCGAACCAAAATATCACGAGAGTTGTACACATTTACATAGCAATCCACAATCTATCTCACTTATGCATTTAACCAACTTACAATCCAGCACACTTCTCAAATCGACATCCATTCACAACATATAGATACAACAAAACCACATGACCCTGCACTTATAATACCACACATACCAATTTATATCATTATGAAAAAAACCACTGCATAGCTATATGTAATATTATCCTGTACCCATATCCTCCAAAATTTTCCCCTTGAGAATTGGATAAGAATTGAAATCACAATTCGGACCCATCATATTAATTTCCTCCTTGGAACTTCCCATATTTGCCAAACGATCTGCAACCCGGTTCCCTTCTCTATACACATGTGAAATGGTAAAGTTTATAAATGTATCAATTAGTGTCTTTGCTTGTTCAAGTAAATATCTTATTTGCCAATTATCAATATTTCTCTTTATGCAAGTGTTGATAATAATAGTTGGATCACCTTCAATGTGAATATAAGAGATGTTTAGTTTTTCTACTAGTACAATGCCTTCAAGTAAAGCATATGCCTCTGTAAAGTTGTTAGTACCCGGTGGAATAAAATCATATTTCAAAGCAAAAACACATCATGTGTGATCCCTTATGCATACTCCTATCCCTGCATCGCCCAGGTTCCCTTTAGAGGAGCCATCAAAATTCAATTTGAAATGCATTGAATCCGGAGGACACCATTTCACTTTATTTCTATCAATTTTAGTAATTCTCACTCTTGGAAGACAAGGTGATACAAGAATAGAGATGCCCTTCCAACAATTAATAACTTGACCATCCCAAGAAGTAAACTCCCTATTTGAATTGAACTAATTTGAAACATGAGCATTAACCAGTTCTGATACTGCTTTTTCAATATATTTGAAAACATCAAAAAGAGGAGATGTTTGCTTTCTAAAAATACGCTTATTTCTTTCCCACCAAAGTGACCATACTACTATGGATGGGATCACTTTCCAAATACATGCAAAAAGAGAGGATGAGTATAAGACTGGCCATGACTGGAATAAATCCCATACATTATCTAGAAGAGGGGTGCTAAAGGAAAGCTTATCAAGCACAATCATCCAACAATAGTGAGCAAAATCACATTGGAGGAGGAGAAGATCTAACATTTCACTATGTTCACCACAAAGCACACAAGCAAATGGATGCGCAATATTCAATTTAACAAGTCTCTCACTGGTGAGTATTCTCTTATGTAGAGCAAGCCAAGTAAACATCCCTACCTTGGGAAGAACACTGTTGTTCCAAAAGAAATTGTAGGCTCTTTGTGAATAGGATTGAACAGACATCTAATGAATTGCCTTATACCCTTCCTTGATAGAGTACTTTCCATTCTTCACAGGGCACCATATCAATTTGTCCAAACCAATAGAGATAAAGACAATGCGGTTCTTGAGAATCAAAGGAAATTTTACCTTTTGACCTGGGGAGATTGGGAGTAGAGTTGGCTTCTTCCAAATGACACGATTTAAAGGTTTCTCAAAATCATCTATGTTATCATAAAGGTGAGAACCCCAATGAGCAGTAAATATAGGGATCACATCTACTAGGGATTCCTCAAGATTAAGAGGGGGGATACCACTCCATGAATCATGCCAAAATTTGACTTCTTTTCCACTATGTACTTGCCATGATAAGTATCTAGTAATCACATTCCTAGAGTCCATGAAGTTCCAAACTGTAGACCCTGATGGAGGATCAAGGATAGTAAATATACGTGAAGGGGTAGGAGTATCTAAATACTTTTCTTGAATAATTTGACACCACAAAGCATGTGGTTTTTCATATATATTCCAAACTATCTTTCCCCCAAAGGCCTTATTCCTTTTTGAAAGATCGTGCAAACCCATGCCACCCGTAGATTTGCTTGGAGTCATTTTTTTGAGAGACACAAGCGAGATCTTTTTATCTTTTGAAAGATTACCTTTCCAAATAAAATTCTGAATAATTTTCTCTTTATGAGAGACAATATATTTCGGGGCTTGAAGGACTGAAATGTAGTAGTTTGGAATTATAGCCAGAATAGTTTTGACAAGAAGGATTTTGCCTGACAGAGATAACCATCTAGCTTTCCACACAAAAAATTTTCTTGTTAATCTGTCAATCATAGAATTCCAAAAAGAAGGTTTCCCTACTCCCATAAGGAAAGGGATACCCAAGTATGATGATGGAAGAGAATCCACTGGAAAGCCCAATGTCTGGATAATGTTATTAGACACCATTTCTGAAGTATTGAATATGAATAGTTTAGATTTTTGCGCACTGATTTTCTGTCCAGATCCAGAAGTATATATGTCCAATATTTTCTTAATATGCCTTGCTTCTTGTATATTGGAACAGCCAAATAAAAGTGTATCATCTGTGTTAGTCCACCCGTAAGTTTTTCTTTTATAAAATATTCCAATTTGCGGGTTATCTTTTTGTGTCTTTTGTTTCCATCGGGTTATTTGTTCTCTTTGTATTTGAACCTTAAAAAAGGTTTCAAAGGTTCAAGGTTCAAAGTACATTCAAAAAGAGAAGGAAAAAAAAAGGGAAATCAGTCGTTCTGGTCTCCAATTTTCAAACGTGTTCACTTGGTCTTTGGTCATTGAAGGTTTGAACCCATTGAACCTCGTGTTCAAGTGGTTCAAGGGTTCAAGGTTCAAAAATGCCTTTTTAGTGGGTCGCGGCAATGTATTGTTTTATGACGAGCGTGAGTCTTTCTTTTATGTTAAGTTGGTATGTAGTCTTGAACCTTGAACCAAAATTTCAAGTAGTTCAAAAGGTTCAAGGTTCATTTGTTTTTAATTATTCCTTTTTCTTTGTTGCTCGTTCCCGGTGTTGTTTATGTGCCGACCGTTATTTTTTTACTACCTAAATGAACTTGAACCATTGAACCTTGTGTTCAAGTGGTTCAAGGTTCATAAGTTCTTTTAAAACTAATCTGGAAAATCTTTGTGGTGGAAATAAAAGCGGTGCGACAAGAAGGAATATTCCCTTATTCGGCTTTTTGAAATTCTAAATGTGGAAAGTAATCATGAAAATGTCAAATTTCCTGTGTGGAAGTGATGGATAATTAAGAAGGTGTCAGGTTTGTCATTTCACCGTTACTTCGCACATTTGAGTAAATCATGACGAAGCATGTGCAGCCCTATTGATATTTGCTTGTCTGGTTAAAGAAAGATGTATGAGTTTATTTCCATATTTAGGAAGATCATAGCTACCTGATTTCAATTAATCGAAGGCGCTGAAGGTAAATCCAGTTCTGTTCTCTAGAATAATTCCCAGTTTTCATGGTATTATCGAGTAAGTTCAGTTGTCTTCTCCTATGATTGTGTTTCTTTGTGCACTGAAGTTTTACCAGTATAGGAAAGGGGAAGATCTAAAATTGTTGGGGTAGCATATTGTACTGTTGTTAGAATTTCTTGGTTAAGGGAATAAATAGTTAAAAATGAGGCCTGTGCTGCCAAAGCTTGACCGAACCTCATGTTTAGTGAGTATCCTGCCGGAAATGGAAGACACCTCCTTAGTTCATAGGGATTTGAGGAATTTCCTTGAAAGGGCTAAGAATCCTCAAGTTGGGTCGCTAATGGAGAAGATAGTTAAGAGTGGTCTTGTGGAAGCTCTTGCATTTCCATTAGCCGCATCGTGTCCATATTTAGTGTTGGCTTGTATGAACAGATATGATTCTGAGAACAGATGTATCAAAACTAGTGATGGTGGAGTGTTAGTCCATATTAATAGGGAAACGGTGATGGCCACAATGGGAATTCTGCATAAGGAGGAGTATGAGGATTGGACCATTGGAAATTCATATGCCTATTTCTCGGAGAAGAAGAGCAAGTACAGAAGTGTGATTGCTAGAAATTAGCTCTTCAGGGCTCAGAAAGGAGGATCATGACTACCCAAACCCTTAACTAGAGAACACCTCATCGTTGAGGTGCGGGACATTGTTGTGCTTTTAAACAGAGTAAAAGGGAATTCACATTCCTTCTATGGGGAAGACTAGATGTACTTTTTCATCCAAGTAGTTCTATCTAGTGACAGATTTCTAGATTGGTCTCAGGTAATTGCAGAGAGGCTTCATGAAGGACTAAGCAACTTTGTGGGTATGAGTGGGTTTTACATGTCTTCTTACCTATTTTATATTTTATCTTGCTCAAGGTATTGGCTTGGATTACTTAATGAAACTTGGCTTGATGGAATGAGGGTTTATGATTTTTACCCTTTGTTGCAACAATAGAGATATGTTGAACAAATTGACAAATGGAATGGAGTCTTTGCGAGAAGACTGGCATTTGAACTCTAGGGGGATGCCAACAAAAGGATGTACGTAGAGGCTATGGAGTTAGTGAGTATTTATGAAAGCTTCTTTATCCAATTTCCATGGTTTACTTACATACGGGTAGGTGGTTTTGAAGGCCAACCACTCAAATTGCCCAGATACGCCTTTGATAGCTTCGTACTTACAAAGGTGAGCAGGTAGCTAGCCCATATAGATAAAAGAATAGGGGCAAAGGGAGAATACAAGATGGTTTTTCTTGTTGAGCTTGGGTATTATAGCTGCAAATCAGTGTCAGATGCTTTGAATCTGGAACTAGAATTCAAAAGAATGAATCTGCAGCCATATGTAGCTAGGCAAAGATTTGATAGGAAAGGTTATGCAAGGGAGAACCTTAACATAGACAGTCATTTCCACCATGAACCCCAGATGGAGGATTATTGGGAAAATTGCAAGGATGAGCATGAAGTGAGAAAGAGGTTGTGGTCAAGATTCACTTTGCGGCAGATATTTGTTTTGAGGCTCCAAATTAACACATCAGGTGTATTGGAAGATACTGAGGAAGATGTCTTGGACCCTAAGTTCAGTACTAAGATTGAAGGGAAACCAATTCTAGAAATTGACTGGAACATGAAAGGAGATGATAGCATTCAAACAAGGACCTTCAATGTTGTCAGGAGAACAGAGAGATGGTTAAGGGAACTAAAATTCAAGGAGTGTCCTTTCATGTCCCCACACGAATCAAGAAGTTGTATGTCTCAAAGCCTATTGTAGAGAAAATAACGCCAAGAAGGTCAGGAAGGTCATCATCCAGTCCTGTAGCCACCCGAGTAACCCAGTCAATAAGCAAGAAGAAGAGTAGCAAGCCCATTCTGCAATAGGTCATGGTGGATTTAGACCCCAATGAAGAGCTTGAACAAATAATGGACCCACAGGATCAAAGTGAACCTAAGATACAAGAAGAGGATACAAATGAAGGGGTAGGAACTCAATAGGATCCCATGAACGCTCTGGTAATCGTTACCTCTCCAGACACACATGTCACTCCACACCTAAAGGATCTACCAATGCTCCAAGATGGCTAGAAGCCACCATTGGCAAGAAAAGGAGTGTGGTGTCGGTCACCATTCCATTAGAGGACATGGTTAGTAAATGCCTAGGAAAAGCATCAAAGCCAAAAAATCTCAAAACACAAGCAATGCTTGATGTGGATGACACAATAGGACACTGGACAGCAGAAGTGGCCAAGCCTATTCTTGGGAGAGATGCAGATAAGGCCACGGAAGAAGATTGTATTGTGGAGAAAATAGATTTGGGCGTCGCATCAAGGGTCGTGGATGTAAAACAGTTGGAGTCTTCTACAAAGAGGATAATCTCCAGGACTTGGAAAGATGAGAAAGACAAGAGAGAGAGATGAAACAAATGGTCACACAGATGGCAGAGTACATCAATGCTATTCATAATCCAAATCCTCAACCATTGTCACAGATACCAATGTCATTTGATCCTAAGTCTCTAGCAAACCAGAAGATGCTTGATCAAGTTCAAAAGAATAGGGTAGTGATGGAGATGTTCAACAAATGGATGGATCTAATAATTCAACAAGGATCGGAATATATTACTAATTTGGTCAAGGTTTACAAAGATGCAGAAATTGTGAGTAAAGAGCTTGAGTTGGAAACAGTCGCCTGGGAAAAGGAAAGGGTTAAGTGGGTAGCGGTTCTCGCACAAATGAATGATGTTCAGAAGTATGGATTGATGAATTTCTTAGAAAAGAAACTAGTAGAGAGCCTAGATGATAATGTGCTATATGTGTCAAAGAAAAATGTGGAATGGTGCAACTCAATCATTGGGCAAGGCCATGAAGAATCCACTAAGATACTTAAGGGACTGACCGATTTGATTGACACTATACAGAAGGATCTTAAATGTATTGACATCCACCTCATGAAGGAGGGAGCTAAGGTGATTGAGGAAGTTGTAGACATTATTAAAGTCTTTCATGATAGAGTTCATTCCATTCAGACCACAAAATCTTTGACTACCGATGACTTTTCGAAGGTAGCAAGGATTGAATCAATGCTCATTATCTGTTCGGATCTCTTGGAGGTTCATAAAGCGAAGGTCACGCAGGTGAATATGGATATGGAAGTATGGAAGTAGAGGATCATACACATTGGCCTACCCTATTTCCAAGTTATCCTGAATTTTTCAACCGCACACCTGGAATGGTGAGGATCTCTGACAAAACAGGACAAACCCGTAACTTCCTCAGTTGCGGTGGATAATTAGTTATGTAACAATGAAATGTCTACCTTTCAGCGGCTATTAGTTTAGCTTTCTTTTGTGTTATCAAAATGGTTTCTTTCACTGAAGTGAAAGTAAATGTTATTTGTTAATTATGTAAAAACTATGGCCTGGTGGCTATTTAAGTTGAAAAGCTTGCTTTTGGAAGGGTTCTAAAAATGGTGATTTTTGGAAACAAATAGAAGAGTTTTTGATACGTATTGTGTGAAATGGAGTAATGACTGATTATTAATGGAATGTTGATACGTCTTTGAATCTGTGCATTCTGAGATTGATAATTCTTCTTAGGTTGTTATGTGGGCATAATTTAATCAGATAATCAATTATCTTTGCATTTCCTTTTGGTTCATATTTATTATAGAATGTTGGATGACTCACCCGATGTTAGTCAGCTTGATTCCCCTTGCCTTGTGAGGCACGAGAGAGTAACAATCAAGCCATTAGTCTTTGCTGAGTCCTTATTTTGATTTGAATTTATATAGCAAGAATGTTATGAATCAAAGTCTATGAACTCTCCTTTGAATATTCTTTTCAGACATTTCTTATTTTTTTCCAATTTTCTTTTGAAGGCATTTATTTGTGTTGATGGATAAATGTTGAAGCCTTTCAATGCTTTCTGGTTAAAAGTGTTAGCCTATCAATTATATAATAAATTCATTGTAAATCATACGAGGAGCTGCCCTCTAATGTAGAGGTTGAATTTTCATTAATTCTTCCAATTGTTGGTATATTTGTTTCTTTCTAATGGGTAAAATGGAGTCATATTTTGTTTAAAGAAGATAATTGTAAGCATTTCAAGAGAGAGACAAATATGTTTACCAACAATCTACAAATAAAGTGTGGATGATAGAAATTGACGTATTAGGGATGCATACCCCCTTCCAAAGACCCAGACTCAACTGCTTATTGACCAATCTGCTAAAAGATTCTGCCCTAATAATGAAGAGAAAAGGTGATAGTGGGTCACCTCATTGAACTCCTTGGGTGGCTCAAAAAAAACCAAAAGGATTACCATTAACAATGACTGAAAAATGTGCCCTAGAGAGGCATTTTTTGATCCATTTGCACCACTTATCTGAAAAGACAAACTTTTTAAGCACTCTCAAAAGAATGGACCAACATACTTTATCATATGCTTTCAACATGTCTAATTTAGCTATAAAAGCAGGGGATTGTGAAGAGTTAATTGAGTACAAAACTTCATGGGCCACAAGCGCACCTTTTGATGTTTCCCTACCAAGAACAAAACCTCCTTGTTGAAGAGATATTACTTTAGGTATCAAGGATTTTAACTGAAGATAGATAGCTTTTGTGAAAATCTTGTACACTGAATTACACAAGGAGATAGGCCTAAAATCTGCAAAAGATTGAGGGTTATTGGATTTGGGGATAAGAGCAAGATGGGTTAAATTGAAGTTCTTGAGAATAAAAGCTTTTTGTCTTAACTCCTCCAAAGTCATTAAAAGATCAAAGCCTAAAACGTCCCAACACTTTTGAAAGAATAGTATGGTGAAACCTCCAAGGCCTGGAGACTTGTCAGGAGCCATCAAAACTACCACCTCTTGTAATTCAGCAAGAGAGAAAGGTTGCATCAGATAATCATTATCACGTTGTGAAATCAGACAAGGAATGGAGTCTAGCAATATGTCGACACTGGACTCCTCAAGAGCAAAAGGAGGGGAGGGAGCAAGAAGATTTTTATAGAAGAGTTCACCCTCTTCCCTAATTTCTTGTTCATTAGTTAATTTTTCCCCTGAAGAAGAGGCATTTATAGAAAAGATAGTAGATTTAGCTTTCTTAATCTTTGCAGATGCCTGGAAGAATTTAGTATTTTTATCCCCTTCTTTTAGCCATAGTTCCCTTGATTTTTGTCTCCAATATTCCTCCTCTCTAGAGCACAATTCTTCCCAGTAGCTTTGTAAATGCTTCTGCTTTGAGAAAGTTTCCAGATTAACCCCAGTAGAAAAGATAAGTTCATTGACGTCCTTTAATTCCTTCTCTACCTTTGTTTTTTCTACAAAGATATGTTTGAATACTTCCCTATTCCAGACTTTGATATTTGCTTTTACAAACTGCATTTTCATATAAAGTTGAAACATTTTGTTCCCCCTACAGAATGGGGCACTCACCCACCATTGACAAAGTAGAGCATGAAAGTGTGGGTGTCAAAACTACATTATTTCAAACTTAAAATAAGATCTATGATGAGAAACTTCATGTTTATCTAGGCATAATGAGATAGGAAAATGGTCAGATCCAGATAACGATATAATTTTAGAGCTAAAAGTATATTTTTGAAGGATCCATTCATATGAAGTCAAAAACCTGTCCAATCTACTTGAAATTTGAAGGGAAGTTCTTCAGTTTGTCCATGTAAATTGACCATTAGAAGGTGAAATGTTAGAAAGGGCATGATCAGACACAAAAAATCTAAAGTCTTCAATCACCTTAGACGTTGCACGATTGCCTCCTTGTTTCTCATCCTGAGACAAGATGGCATTAAAATCACCTCCTAAGATGATTTTCTGAACTCCTTGCTATTGGATCTGACAAGTTATAGCAATCCAAAGAACATGTTTCTCTTGAGGAGTTGTTGGGCCATAGATATTAAAGAGAACAAAGGATAAATCAAAATTTTCAATAAGAGTAAGAGGCCAATTTGTCCCTTGGCTCAAATTTTTTGCTTTGATTGTCCTGGTATTCCATAAGATCATAATACCACTAGAAGCCCCTATTATAGGAATATGTATGAAATCCCATAAAGCACATTTTTAAAAAATATTTTGAGAGGCTTCATCTGAAAGCTTTGTTTCTTGTAATAAAATGATGTATGCTTGGGAGGAATCCAGTTGTTGCTTGATTTGTCCCCTCTTGTCAGAGGCATTCAAACCTCTAACATTCCAAGATATGATCCTCATTGCATCTGAGAAGAACAACATAATCTTCTCGGTCTTGTGTGGGGTGAAAACTTATCTACAATTGTAGTCTAGATACCTATTGCGATCTCTTCTTGGGTTTTTAGAATCTTTGGCTTCGGACCTCTTTTTTTAGGTGTTTTATATAACAGAGGAGATGAAGAAACTCTTTGAACAAGAGAGAGATGTTGAGAAAAATAAAAGTCAAGCTGTGTGGAAGGCTGAAAGGGCTGATATGAATTATCTTTAGCCACAAGGTGTTCAACATGACTATATTCTAATAAGGATGAGGAAATGGGTGGTGAAGTATTGAGAACAAGAGGCATAGCATCAACAGTAGGGACACCCTGAATTTTTTGAAATTCCTCAAGGGAAATTTCATCTATCAAGTTCGATACAATAGAGATAAGGATATCATGTGCCATTAATTCAATATTTGGAGTATCTGATGAGGATCCAACAATGGGCGGACTGCGATGAATCACATGGAAAGGTTGGCAATTAAACATCAAGTTGTGAATCAGGTTGACCTTTGCATTTTGTGATATATAGATTTCCTGGAATTGAGTATCTGAGTTTCCCACATAAGTTAGACTCAAAAAAGGAAAAGTGGGCTGCCTAAAGAGAGAGGAAGCAAATATTTTCTTATAAAACCAATCAACCAGGATTGAAGAGCAGTGGATCTTGAAAGATATTTTCTTGTATCTACCCCCAAATTTTTGCAGAGAACTTAAACCAGAAATAGCAACCTGATAGTGAGGAGATTTCTTCAAATTGGAGGGCTTTGTTCTTTTTTCTGTTGGAAATAAAGCATTGGTCATAGATCCTAAAAAGGATTAAGAAGGAATTAGAGAGAGAGGAGGAACATCCTAAAACTGAACACCCTGGAAAGGTCTTGCAATATTATCAACATTGTTTAGAGGTACGAAACTCTCTGTTGAGTCAATTACACTTGTTGTCCCATTTGGTGTAGAAGGAGGAGAAGGAGCAAATTGATAAAAAGAGCATTTATGGTAATTAGTCACAAAGTCCTTGCAGACCCTAACAACACCAATGCCCGATCCTTGACACTGTGAATTAAAATGACCCAATTTATCTATTTGGTCATCAATATCTCTAGTACCTTCTATGCAAATGTCTTGATTCAATTTCCCTATGGAGGAAGTCATTATAATGGACTTGGGAAGTGGCTTTGTGAGGTTTAGCAGTAAGCATACCCTGACGGTTAAATGGGAAAGTTCATATGGGATAAGATCATGCTTGATAAAAATACCCATTTGGTTAGCCAAAATTTCCACAATATCTGGATCATGATATTCAAGCGGGAGCCCCAGGAGAGTAATCCAAAAAGGCATGAAAAGAGGGGGGACTGACTCCAGGCTAAAATTTGGAACCCATGCCAAAGTGATAATACCAACCCCCTTATAGAACCATCCCTTATATCTATGAACATAATTTCTATGTTCTTTAGAATCAAAAATGGCAATAAAAAAGAAAGACCGCTTATCCATCAAAAAAATATCCTTCAAGCCCAACCAATTTTGTTTAGCCCAAAATGAAAGTTGCATAAAGGAAATAGTAGAATGAAGTTTACCAATGAGGGTTGTGGTGCGTAGCAGATCTATTTGAGGCTAAATAAGGTGGTCTGGTAAAATGATCTTATGCACACCTTCAGATTTGCCTGATTTTCCAGTATTAGCAGCAATCTTGTTCTTTGACGAGACTGGAGCCTGGCTACCCTTTTTAGCTGTATCATTTAGACATTGCCCATTACCTTTTGCATCCAAATTTTGTGCTTGTGGATCAGGAAGAAATATGCAAGGGGTTTTCTTTCTCCAACTCTATGTAATCTGTTTTGGTTTCAAGGGTGCTCCTTGGCACAGGTTGTTTATTGAGAGATTGTTTGGGGTTGACAGAAATTTGGGGTTTATCAACTGGGTATTGTTTGGCCAAGTCACATATGATGGAAGATTAATAGGATTAGCCTGCGATTTAGATAGAGAATGATGTGAGAAGGGTGGTGTCCCCTCACAAATTTCAAATGGGGGTTGTGGTGTTCAATCTAGTCGACATGCAAAACAATGTCGCAGGAATCTTCTTTCTCTACCCTTATCATGTATCATGCCTGGAAACTGTTGGACTCCATCAAAAGAGCATCTATTCTCTGATATATCATCGTGTAGCTACCACTTAGCCCGCCTAACTCCCAAAAGTCCAGGTCCTAGTAACCTTGGTTGCATGTTTTGTTGCATCACTCCGAGTTACTCAATGCTCAACTTCCTCTCACCATGGACGATCATGAAGAAGAATGCATGGTAATACTTCCAGCATTGATACTAGTCGTGAAGAACTTGATGGCAGCTTATATGAGCTCCTTCTAAACTCCACATCCCTAAAAGTCTATTCCAATATCAACAAATGTGTGCACAACTATTGGAATATGCATTAATACTGATGACCAAGTTTCCAACAATGGGATTGCAGTACTACATGTGTTGCTGGAAAGCTGAACAAGCTAGAGAGGGGGTTCTTTCCTTAACATAACTTCTAAATACGGTCAGCCATCACCATTTTCCACCATAATCTCTGCATAGGTGCAAGCTTTGTACGTGGGCAAATGGTTACCTGGTAAAATCATTGCTTCTCACCACCCATGACTTGCTTCTGCACAATATCTAACTAGATCGAACAAACATGGTGATGGAGATATCTGCCGATGTATCCTGGTTTGGGACCAAGCCAGCAGTAGCGGCTAGGGTTTCCATCCTACAACTCCCGTGACCACCACTGACCCTTGGTGTCACCTCACGTCCTCCTACAATGGCTGCCTGCAGCCCCATCACCGACCCTCACAGCCTCTCGGCTTAGGGTTTGAGAGGATCATGTTCCTAGTTAAGGAAATTGTCGACTCTTGTTTTCTGAGTTTTTGCGATGGTTCTTTTGAGATGGAAAATAATTTTCATTGTCTGAAGATTCATTTGGCTTTGGATTTGAATTTGGAATTGGATTTGGAGCTTGATTTGGATTCTCATTGGTTGTGGATTTGATTGTCTAGATTGCACTACTTCAGCTTCTTAGACAATTACTTCAATTTTCCAAGTTGGAGGATTTCACCTTCTTTGCATTTTGATTTAAAAAATATTGTTTTCTTTGTGTTTGCAAGAAGGATTTTGTGGAAAGTTGTGTGAATGAAAATAAATGATTTTCTCAAGTAATGTATTGCTATAGTTTTAATTTGTTTTAAAAGGGAGTCTAGGCTATCTTCATGTGCATTGTCGTGAAATGGTTTGTGACTATCTTGGAAGTCTCGGGTGTCTATGTTGTTGTTGTGTTATTTGGTGTATTATGTTTGGTTATTTATTTTGTTTTGAGAGGCTTTGTTGCCTTTCTCTATGTACAATAGAGGTTTTTGTATTTTTGTTCCACTGGGAGTTGTTTTGTGTTCTTTTGGAAAGCATAATTATGCTATGGTTGACTATTTCATAGTTCTATTGTCCCTTTGATTTTGGTTTACGTTGTGCTCGTGATGGTTGGACTTAGTGTCATTTAATGCATTTAAGTTATCTTTTATTCATGTTTGTTTATTTTTGTTTCATGTCTGGGTCCTTTTACCTCTCTGTTTCATATGTGTTAAACTGTATAGCATAAGTGCTAGTTTGGGGATCATATGCATTGTTTCAGTCTTTGTATGTGTTGCAATTTACTGCAAATGTGCTAATATGAACCTTGTATGCACTAGACTAGTTACCAAATATGTTGGTCTGGTGATTAAATGTGCTAGCAAGGGAGTTCATAACCAATTTTATATCCAACATCTCAATGTTGGATATAAATTTGGCTATGTTATGGTTGAGTATTTCATAGTTATGTTGTCCCTTTGATTTTGATTTATGTTGTGCTCGTGATGGTTGGCCTCAGCATCGTTTAATACATTTATCTTTTATTCATGTTTGTTTATTTTTGTTTCATGTCTGAGTCATTTTCCCTCTCTGTTTCATATGCGCTAAACTGTATAGCATAAGGGCTAGTTTGGGGATCATATGGGTTGTTTCAGTCTTTGTATGTGTCACAATTTACTACAAAGGTGCTAATTTGGACCTTATGTGTGCTAGACTAGTTACCAAATGCTCTAGTTTGGTGATTAAATGTGCTAGCGAGGGGAGTCATAACCAAGTTTATATCCAATATCTCAATGTTATCTTAGGGAAACTCCCCATCAATTATGACATTGTTAGAGTGCACATTTACAACAGACTACAAAGAAAAGAGAAATGTCAAGAATTGTGGAGATAGTATGGCTGAGCGGGCTTGTAATGGAGTTCCTACTCTCACACCTCCAAACTTGGAAAAAAATTTAACACTATTAGGCAGCACATAACCTATTTCAATTGACATAAAATCTAGCATTGAGTAAACTAGTTTTTGATTTAATGACATTGTAAATGGTTATAAATAGACCAATAGTATTGGATATATCATGAATAATTTAATTAGCACAAAATTCCAAAGGGATCTTTAGGTGATGGACCCAAATAGGAAGCATGTTTAACTTGATAGCATCAAAACCAACAACCCAACTTCTTAAGGAAAGAAAATAATTACCAAGAAATCAAGGACCTCCCTAGAGAACTCTAGAGCAATTATCATAGGATTGAAATAACAAAAAAAAGGAATTTTTTCATAATGCCACAACATGGAGACCAAGAACCAACTACTAACTAGAAGCCCAAATGTGTATGATGTCTTGTTGTTACACATCAACAAGCATCAAATATTTGAGGTTACATAGTTTTTAACAGTCCATATAAGATAGTTTCATGCATTAGAGTATTTTACAAAGCATAGGGTCAATCATAAGAAATGTAGATTTGAATCGCACAAAATTATGTAATTCTTACAATCTTGAGACATCGAATAGATTGAAACCATTGTACTAAAGTGATCATATGCATGACATCAATTATTATTCTTTAAAATTGTTCCATGAGCTAATGTCTTAAATCCTCTTGCATTTAATTTCTAATATATCATTTTTTTATTTCTAGCTTGACTATTTAGGTTTATTATGTGTTTACTAATATTATTTAATTAATTAACCTAGATAACCCATTAGAAATAGTTCATTTACTTTACTTTTTTGTAAATTCATATATTCTTACACCCATCAGGGTTTGATTTTAAGGTTAATTCATCTCTTTAGGATTTCAAATGTATATTTTCTAATTGTTTTATTATTTCTAGATCTTATCAATGTTTGTGTTCCTACTAGTTAGTTGTACTTCATTTATATATATTTCTTCTAGGGTTTAAGATATATTATCTAACCTTAAATTCAACCATCCTACCTACCATTCTTGGAACTTTAGAGATTCAAAAATACGTTGAACTTACAATCAAAAATTATATAAGGTTTGTAAGGCTGGCCTAATCTATAGAATATAAAGTTTGTATTTAAGGCCTTGGCACCAATTTTGATCTTTGGCAACTAACCAATCTTGTGTGTAGGTAGCATATAAAAAATAGGAAGACTTTTCAATTATAGGGTCTCATGTTATGTTGTTGTATCTTCTAGGTACTTGTGTTCAATGATCTTCTATCTATGGAAATCCATAGGATAATGTGATCAGTGG